>NC_137912.1:25258594-25271094 GCF_963457725.1 Sprattus sprattus
AAGGACAGTACCTTACCACTGGGGACTTTTTCTTATGTCTGTTTGCCCGGCTGGTCCAACTCATTTGCCAGAAATACCATTGTGGATTGACAAGTGTCTCCACCATTCAAGCTTCATTTGGGCTGAAAAACACCATTGGCTTATCAATCAAATAAGTAATTAAAAACTGCCATTGTTTTTATTATTACAAATGGATTACGCTACAGTATTTTGTGTGGTATAAATCTGTAATAGCTGTAATGTTCCACTTCTCCGAATATATGCGTAATAGCCTTCCTCAGCAGTCGCTCTGCCTCAGAACATTCACAGTCCAAAATAATAAAGACGACCTTGGCAGCAGTTTTTGAAGTGTGTAGCAAGGTCAAAACCCAACAGTCACTCTGATCATCTGCTCAATAAATTTGCCCTAATGACACACTAGAATATTTTCCGTGGATCTGTCATTGTTGCAACTTGATACAATAGACCAAGGAGCTAATTTTAAACCCTCCTTCCTAAAGCTTAGTCTGGCATGCTGGTCTCATTCTCCAGTAATGGCCAGTAGCCTTGTCTTCTCCCTCTCGCTCTCTATCTCTCCCTCTCTCTCTCTCTCTATTTCTCTCCCTCTCTCCCTCTCTCCCTCCCTCTCTCTATCATGCATGGCAGTGTGTCCTTTATCTCACAGGGCAAGAGTGGGTGCACACACTATGATAGCACCGGATCCACCCACTCTGTGCCACATCAGAACCAGAACTGGCCTGTAGTCAGTTGCTCTCCGGGCAGGGAGATCCCCTTTAAAGCCTGTGGCACCCACCTCCACTGCAGACACGAGAGCCGCTCACCGCACCAAATGAGACATGCTAACACAGCCATGATTAATTTAGCAAGGTGTAGCCTTACACCACCATTAAATCTCCTGATTAAAAATGCAGTGGCCCAAACAGACAGGTTCACAGACAACACAGACTGGGTGGAGGAGTGGAGAACTTATGGGGGAGGGTGAAGTTGGCTGCTGCCCACCCAAAAAACATTTTATTTTAACCCGCAATGCAGAGCAATGGCAAAGGCTTAAGCAGAGGGCACGCACTAACTAAGTGTGTGGCACTCAAGCCCCAGGTATGAATGGGCTGAAGAGTCAGTGCAGTTTGATGGGCAGCACCCCGAGGGTTGTGTTTCCGACAGCTGGAGGACATATATCCATTCATTGGCTTTAAATTGTTATGTGTTTAAGGTAGAGTGGCTGACTGTTGAGTCCCAGCAGCACTGAGGCAACTGGATGAGTCCTGGATGAGCTTCCTCACGGAGCCTCAGGCCTCTGCCCTCAGCAGTCCCACGGCACACGGGGCTTATGTCTCTCCACTCACCCAACTCTGCTGAAGGCTTGGATGGAGCGTCCTTGGGGTATTTAAAACAAACTGTGCTTGTTAGTAGAGCAGTAACGTGAGCCTCAACAATGCATGCGCGCTTAGTCGGGGCAGGCATGCAGGGCCGCACAGGGCAGAACACATCAGACAACGCATACATCTCTCCTTTCTCTCACTCGCTCGCTTTTTTTCTGTCTCTGCCCATGTTTCTCTCTCTCTCTCTCTCCCCCTCGCCCTCTGTCTTTCCTTTGTTAGGAGATGGGAGTTAAAAAAAGCTCTGAGGGTATCTCTTGTGTCTGTCTGCAAGCACACCATGGGAATAAGGGTGGAATGTACTAAATGTGCATTACCTCTACAGACTGTTGTCGAAGCGGTCTGATAGAAAGGTCAACACATATTAGCTTTCAGTGGGATTGTTTAACTGTCAGTTGTAGCTGAAGGTTTAGGCTATTATGGAAACGCACATGTTCCAAAACAATTACAGCCACCAGCCTGCTTATGCCACTGGCCTCACAGAGCCTGCAGATGTGACTTTGCACTCAGCAATGAGTTTTTCAGGATTTGATAGAATCCAGCAAATTAGGAGGAACTACAGAGCACTGACCTGACCATTGGACTCCCTTTGTGGTTCATTTGCAAAATGTATCAGGTTTTGGCAGTTTGGGCAGGGTTTCACTGTTCCCCATACCTCACGTCACCCTTAGCCAGAAGAGCACACTGTAAAAAAACAACCTAATTTTACAGTTAATAACTCTACATTTTTACAGTGGTTTTCTGTTTTATGAAATTGTATACAAAACTACGTATAATAATGGAGGTTAACTATAAATTAAAAACACGACTGCTATTTTAAGGATAATGCCAATAATGACAAATTACATGGATTTCTATTTTTTTTACAGAAAATAACTGTATTATTTATACATAATTTTTCCATTTTTCTAAAATACATGCAAATGTAAATAAAATTACACTGATAATCTGAAATTAAATATGTAGCTCATTATATTAAGGTTTATGTACATACTAACAATTTATCATGTTTCTATGTAAATTTACAGTGAATTCCTCAAAAATTCAGCAAACCCATTTTCATTAACCTGTTAGAACCTTGATGTTTTTTGGCAAATTCTACCTAAAATTCCATGCCCAAATGTAAAGGCCTACTTTTGAGTCTTAAGTATAGTATGATGGCAAATTTCAATTTGATGTTACAAAAGTGCCCCTCAAGCTATGATAAAATACCTTTAGAGTACCATATATGTTATCTTAAATTTTAGAAAGATGTTGATAACCTTCCCAAAATATAGGCGCCCCCTAATTCTTTTTCCTTTTGCATTTAGATTACTGTGGATTTAAGTGGGAAAATGAATTGAAATGGCCAGTTATGTCATAAAATTGTGTGCCCCCAAGGGTATGCCATCACCTGAACAAATGGAACTGATATCTCATCCCAATCAAAAGTTAGAAGATAAATAATCGGTGATCTCTCCATATACTCTTCCGTGACTTTTGCTGCTTTCTGATTCTACCAGACTCTATTTCAATCTTCTCGTCATCCAACGGTTGAAGCTCTTTCAATGCTGCTGTTACCCCATAAAAACAATCTTTTTGGGGGCTGATTCACTGTTTTATTTTTAGAAGCCATGATGATGTAGAATAAATGTGTTTCGTTGTACAACTGCATTTCGTTATAGAACTGTCTAAAACTTGCGTGGCTAAACGGCAAAACAAATGCACGTGAATTACTGATTACATCCCACCTTCTCTGTTGTGCACTCAGATATCTTTGCATCTCATTGGTCTACAGTCATGATTGACACATGTGTGGACCAGTCAAGGAAAGTATTAGTTTATGTTTTTCACGCACAGACTTAGCAGAGTTTACCATAGCAACCATGGACATATGATAGCAACAAAATAGTCTTGGGTGCGCGCATTGTGTCAGACTGACAGGTCAATCAACCTATGATATTAGTTACAGGTTCCCGTATCTTGCTGGCTGATTGGGTTATCCTGATAAGATAAGACTCTGTAAAAGGTCGGGATAGCCTTCACGCTTAGAGCAAGATGTTACTCATAAGAGGACTCAGGAGGTTGAAGATGTTAGAAAGATGGGTATTTTTATTAACCCAAATAAGGCACAAAGGCAGTTAAAACACTGACAATACTAAATCAATATAAAAAATACAGTTTTCACTAAGGACAAATGCATGAAGCCACCAACAAATAAGCAATTCACATAAGACCACATGTATAAAAAGGACCATTAACTGGTCAGTGAGAGTCCTTATTAAACACGATCACTCTCACTACGAAACAAAACAAAAGCAAATAAAAGGACCAAGGTAACTAGCCCATCGTGAGAGCTCCAAGGACTTACGTCCTATTAAACTGGCAACTTTCCTGAACAAAGAACAAAGGTAAGTTTAAGTAGCCTTGACAAGCACCTTGAATTGGCTCATACCAATCATTGATTTCAGGTGTGTCAATCAGCAAGGCACCAACACCTGTGGCTCACAGCAGCCATACCTAAACAATCAAACTCCCAATCAACTAGGAAACACAGACTACACATGGTAGCAATTAGGCTTGGTGCCGGCATAGCCGACACATAATAAAGCAGCCAAATCTCATTAAACATAAACTCCATATATCGCGCCATCTTCACAACACAAACTTAGACACTAAACACCGGTTGACAAACGGTATGAAATATGACAATATGATTATTGTTAAACTAAATAAACAGAAAATTTCAGAGACAAGACATTGAATGTGTGCTGATTTTAACTGAACAAAGACATGAACATCAAACATGTAACACACACACACACCAAAACACCTTCACCCAGTCCACAAAAGCAGCAGCCTACAGGCTGCAGTGGTGGGTCACACAGGTGCCCCGTCACAGACTCACTTTGTTCATTCGGTTAAAATCAAGCCACCCCTGAACTAAACACCACTATACATATTTGGGACCCATTCTAACGGCATCGGCAAGCCTGGTCTAGTCACACAAGAGCATTGTCCAAATTCCCTAATGCTGAATGGGCACTAAATCCAACAGACCCACTCCAAAATCTTGTGGAAAGACTTCCTATAAGAGAGGCAACTGTTATAGAGTAGTTTTGGAATGAGATGTGCGTGAAACTCATATATGTGTGATGATCAGGTGTCCCAATACTTTTGACCTGACCTAACCTTGGATCTGGCTGGCCCAGAGCAATGCAGAACAATAAAGACGAGACAAGGGGGAAATTACTTTGCAATGGACTGACTCACTCCATGTAGTTTAATATGAGTCTGAAGTCAAATGTTTTAACTTTTGTGGGTAGAGGCTATTGTGATGTTCCTGCTGAGCTCCGCTCTGGCCACGCCCCCTTCAATCACACAAGCACATACACCTGTTTCACTCTCACTCATGCTCTCAGCTGCATGTCATCAGTATCATTCACCATCCCAGCTGCACTGCATTCAGGTCCCAAATCACATGAGCACACACACCTGATTCACTCCTATATATAACCTGCACTCCCCTCACTCCGTGTTTGGTCTCGTCGCTACAAGGGTGAAACCTTTGCCCAAGTCTTCTAGCTCTGTGGCCCACTCTACGTCCCTGGGATTCCGCCTTCCGGCCACCGGCAACTACAACCCCATTGTCAGCTGGCTTCCAGCCCAGCAAGCTCTCTGTCCGTGGGCGTCCAGCCCCGCAAGCTCCCTGTCTGCTGGCTTCCGAGTCAGCCATTTCGGTGCCGGCAGACTTTTGGGACTGCATTATCCAGAGTGCCGTGCATACGGCACCGGGAGTAATGTGACTGTCTTGTCCGGCCTGTAGCCGTGTACCTCTGTTCTTTGCCCTTGCGCACAGTAGCCAGAGTGAGACTCTGTGTGATCTTTAGTTCATGTTCCTAGATCTTTGTGTTAGAACTCTGTCTGTTAACCCTTTCGTTGATTTGTATACTCTGTTTGTGTCCTGTTCCCCGTCTGTACTCCATCAATAAACTCTGCATCACCTGAAACGCTTCACCTGAAACGCTTCAATCACAAACCCTACAAGTCAATGTTTGAAATAATTGTCTTCCAAAATAAAACCATCATTTTACAATCTTGAGCATGTGTCAGCACTTTATTGAATGTGTTTGATCATAAAAATGTAGGAGCAATCTGGAAAATGACAGTTTCTCTGCTAAATGTGAATTGCTGTCACTTAATTGAAGGTGTTTCATTGTAATAAATGAGGGAAAATCTGTAAAATACCAGTGTTTCTCTGCAAAACTGTTAGGGCTGCCACTTTATTGAAGGTGTTTAATCTTAATTAAAGAAGCCTGACTTAATGAATGGTGTTTGCTTGTTATAAATTAGGAAGAATCTGTAAAATAACAGTATTTTTTGCTGAACTTGTAGTACTGTCACTTTATTGAAAGTGTTCGATATTAATAATAAAAAAATCTGTAAAATAACAGTTTTTCTCTGCTGAACTGTTAGGGCTGCCACTTTATTGAAGATTTTTAATCTTAATTAAAGAAGCCTGACTTAATGAATGGTGTTTGTTCGTAATAAATTAGGAAGAATCTGTAAAATAACAGCATTTTTTGCTAAACTTGTAGTACTGTCACCTTATTGAAAGTGTTCGATATTAATAATAGATACAAAAATCTGTAAAATAACAGTTTTTCTCTGCTGAACTGTTAGGGCTGCCAATTTATTGAAGGTTTTTAATCTTAAATATCGAGGAAAACATTGTAAAATAACAGTGTTTCTCTGCTATACTTTTAGTACCCTAACTTAATAAAAGGTGTTTGCTCGTAATAAATTAGGAAGAATCTGTACAATAACAGTTTTTCTCTGCTAAACTGTTAGGGCTGTAACTTTATTAATGGTGTTTGATTGTATTAATTGAGGAAAAATCTATAAAAAAAACTGTTTTTCTCTGCAAATCCTTAAATGGAAATATCTGTAAATATAGGGTTTTTGCACTTTATTTGAATTAGGATGTTTTACTTTAATTTTGCGGTTTTTGTTTGGCAGCCATAGCTGCCAGTAATTTACTGTTTTTTTACAGATTTTTTTTTTACAGTGCACTTAATATCTAATGAATTATTGAGGTGCGTCTTGTCATGTTAATCGTCTTTTACCTCGCCGGCTAAGCAGCTTCTTTAGAGCTCTGCTCATATCTGCCCGAGGGGCTTGGCTGTTCTGCTCCCAACAAACTGTCAAATCTCCCAGTTTTGCTCAGGTGTCAAATTGAAAGAGTGGCGTTTTCTCAAGGTGTACTGTGTCTCAAGAGAATATCCCTTCACCAGACTACCTCATGTACAGTAGGCCTTTCTAAGAAAGTCTCGAACGTCACATCAGTGTGCACCAGGTAGAAGTGCGAAGTAAAGACATGGCCACCCTAGCCATAAATGAGCAGTGGTGGCTGGGCTTTCCAAAGACCCCAGCCATGGGACACTGATCCCAGAACTGTCTATCTTGGTCCTTATCGGTCCGCTGGGCATGCTGATTGTGCCATACTCATTTGCACTTGAATGGCATAAAATTCCACTGGTGCAATATGACTCCTCCCTCAGTGTAGAATGGGGGGCTTATTTTCCTTTCCTCGATTCAGGGTGTCACACAAAGAGGGGCTGTATATTGATCAGTGTTGACTTTTGATACGTTTACAGAAAGCCGAGGCCACAGGTGAGAAGAGACCCAGAGGCCGACCCAGGAAATGGGTAAGTACACCTTTAATGATTTATTTCCTTCTTTTTTACTCAGTATGTACTCACATAAGACCATGCGCACACATAGTGACACCATTAAGTATGCAATTATACATCCTATAAGAGGTACTCTGAGGCATATTTGGTCCTCTTTCATGCAGCACTTCACTTTGTGAATGAATGTGTGGCAGTTCATTTCTCTCAGTTCAAGCTGTGTAAATGAGAAGTGTGTTACCACAAACGACTTCAAAGTGCTATCATTTCTGCTAATTATATTCTTTGCACACAAGCCCGCTTCCTACTTCGTTTCACTGTTAGCTCCTTGTCTATGTATGTTTAAGGAGATTGGGCAAATGTTTGTGTTATCAGCTAAAGAAAATGTTTATACTCCACAATGACCACAGGAATACTTAAATAATCCTCGGGCAGCTTGAAGTTCTCAGTGTTTATCAGGTCATAAGTGACATACTTGATTCATTGTCGGACGGAAAACTGCAGGCTGTTAAAAGTGCCACCATGAGCACAGCTGTAATATAGTGGGGGCTTGAACTCTCTCTGACATGTGAAGTTCACTTCCATATGGATTCCTTTTACCTTTAAATGAACAAAAGTCACAGAGCTTCTGCTCACTTTGACAGGTGTGCGTACAGAGGTTGTGTGTGAGTATTTGTATGTGTGTGTGAGACTAGAGGTGATTGTGGGAATTTAGGGTGTAAATCATAGTGATCTGTCATTCAGTGTGTTTCAATCTGTCCATCAACCATTCAGATACAGAGGGAATGGCACAATGCAGTTATTCAGAGCATTTCATTAAATATATTAAGTACACATGTAGCAATATAAAATATTGAGCCATTTAGTCAAGGTGGAAAGACCACTTGAACTCATGACAAAACACTTCCAGACTTAATCTATTTGAAGTCAAAAGAATGTTCTAGCACCGTGTGAGTACATCTCTCATAAGGAACTCTCTCATTAGTCGACTCCGCCCGTCAAATTTGCCCCAGCTCTCAGTGCTGTCTTCTGTGAATGAACTGCAGGCCAGTTTGCTCCATTCACAATTTCCTTGTGTGGTGCCAGTGTGCATGAGCACTGTGTTACTCATCAAAGGCACTGCATACATCCTGATGACTCTGTGGTGCTGGAATGCTAAGTGGATGTGAATAATCCACTCCGTAAAACAGACACAGACTGAAGTTTGCAACCTCAATTTAGCAAAGTCTTCCAACATGATCTAGCGCTCGGTTAATTTATTCCTGAAAAGGCCCTGCTTTAGCATGCTATATGGAGCCACTGAACCCTGCTTTAGCATGCTATATGGAGCCACTGAACCCTGTTTTAGCATGCTATATGGAGCCACTGAAACCTGTTTTAGCATGCTATATGGAGCCACTGAACCCTTGGACTGAACTGATAAAGGAGTTCAGGTTATTGCAGTGTTTCCTTTGTACTGGTGCCCGGTGACGCCCGGTGACGCTCGGCAGCCCTTTGATGGTGTCTGTCTCCTGCAGGTACACACACCTACGCACCACACCGCCCACACACTCCCAGTCGCCCACACACTCCTGCCCCTGGCACGCTGTCTGTGGGACTGTAAAGCACATAGCAAACAGATTGCTGTAAATGCTCTCTATCTCCAACTCCCTCTCTCTCTTTGTCTCTCTCCCTCTCTCTCATTCTCCCTCTCTCTCTCTCTCCCTCTCCCTCTCTCTCCCTCTCTCTTTCTCTCCATCTCCCCCCTCTCTCTCTCTTTCTCTCTCCCTCTCCCTCTCTCTCTTTCCATCTGTTTCCCTCTCCCTCTCTCTCTCTCTCTCTCTACCATGGTCATGTGGATCTACCCCCATGTTTCTCAATAAAATGTGCTCTTTAGACAGTAACACATGCAGGACCCTGAGACCTAATGTAGCTTTCGTAAAGACCATATTGATTGACTCTTTTGGTTGACTCCCAGGTTGCAGCGCTGTGGAACTAAGGTTAACTAGGGCTCTGAGAGGGCAGAAGTGTGGTCTTCTAGGCAGAACTCTCTGTGAGAATGCTACGAATGCCGTGGAATGGTCACATATTACAGGACGACGGTGCGTTGATTTGCTGAACTTCAGAACAAAATCCATTCATCCAAAATGACCCTTGTGAAGCGGTAACTGAGTCAATGAGTCACGGGAACGTGCAGCTCAAAGAGAACTGTGACCCCCTGCCTGGAGGATGAGGGGGATCCACATTAGGAAGTCCTGCTCACCTAAACAGAACAGGGCAGGCAATTGTGGGTGTGCACTGTTTCTCCAAGGCCATGACAGGCTCACTGCACTGGCCATTAGCTCACAGAGGGCGGCCATGGGCAGAGGACTGACTTTGTTTCATTTTTTTTATGAATGGACTGAGCGAGCGTGTCTTTCCACGGTCCCGTCCTCATGTATGGGCCACTGTGTGTGGCTTTGAAAGGCCGGGTTATGATCTGTTTGGTAGCTTTAGTGTGTCACAGATGAATTGGCATGGCCCTGAGGTCTCCCTAGCCACATGGCTGCTCCAGGCATACAGGGTGGACTTGTCAGGGGCCTGGATGTTCCAGCCCTGGATAAACAAGTCAGCTTTCTTCATTCAGCTACCGCTCGCCCTCCTGGAACTAATTATAGCATATCCTTTTTGGCTACAAGGGGCCATTGGAATGTTTTCCTTCGCCTTGCTCCCCCCTAACCCCACCCCCCCCCCTCCCTCAAATGGTTAATAGAAGAAGGTGGCTGTGGCCACCGGCAGGGAAAGAAAGAAGTGTCTAACCATACCTGACCCGCGGGAACTCAGAGAGTGTTGGTCTGTGTAGCCTTGCCAGTGTTCTTGAGCGTCTAGATGGAAAATCTGTAAGGGCTCAAGGCACTGTTTGGTGTTCACCAAAACTCCCACTTTACCCGCTCACTCGCTCCCATCAGGGCTTCCCCCTCTTTGTTTTGTGTGGAATGAAAAGTCAGACATAATTACATTTTCTACGTTCGTTTTGAAAAGGTCCAATAAAGGCCGGAGCTATTTTGGATCTCTAAGTCACATGCCGGCCCAAATGGAACCAGCATGGTCCATTCAACTGAACCGATCAAAGTAGTGGTTGATGACCACAATGTGATTGGTTGAACTAATAACACTAAGAACTGAATTGAATTATGTGAAAATGATTTCCCCTGCCTAACATGTGTTACTTAATGTCCACGGATAGGCATCTGATGTGATTTGTCTTCACCAAAATCTTTCCCGGTAGTCTCTCGGCCAGTCTCCTGGCAGTCTGAGAGGACACCATTACTAAACTCAGATAATGCCCCGTGCCTCATGCTTCTCCTAATACAGCACCTTAGAAGTTTAAGTTTGGGCGTTAGTGATCTGTGGTTCCAACAGCAATAAGCAAGAGTTAGGAACAGTCCTCTGCACTGCATACCTCACCATGCTTCTCACTGATCTGGGATCAGTCATAATCATCTCCGCAACTGTTTCTAATGTGGATCACATCCTGGATGAAATGAATGAATGGCACTGGCCATAGAAGATTGGCAGCTCAATTCTTTTTGTTGAGTCACTGTAGCGGAAATCCTTTTCTTTGAGTCACTGTAGGGGAAGTCCTGAGAAATTTTTAATCAGACGCAAACATATTTATTTATTTACTTTTGAATGATTTGATTTGAAAAAAATCCTACAAAGGTGTATTTTGTAGAACAGCATTATGAGATATTTAGTTTTGCGTAAGACAGAAGGTACTGCACTTTATTAGTAAATTCTGTCTTTACCATTGCATAACTTAAGACTGATCTGTTCACCAGTCTCATGTCTCTGATTATAGCAAGGATTTGGTGTGATTCTTGAGCCAAAAGTGACTGAATTTTGTGTAATAAGAGAAAGATGCAACACACAATTGCTATTGCAGGAAATCTTGCATGAATGTGCAAAATCCCAAAAAATGCAATATCCTGGATAGTTGAGGGGAAAATACAGATATTGGAAATTCTGATTGGCTGGCAGGTGTCTGTTATCATATTGTCAGCACCCCCATGAACAGCTTCAGGACTGACAGGAAATATACAAGAAAGCCTTGGTGGCCATAATTCCTCATACTGCATACTGTTGAGCTGTATAACAGGCAACTGTTTGTTTCATTACTAGCTATAGACTTCCAGTGGACATCAGCAGAAGATGAAGTAATTGTTGTCAATTTATAGCCAGCCAGTCATAATCACCAAATAAACCCTTGAAGGATGATGCAGGACCTCTCGGCTGTGTCCCCTTATAACCCTGATGAGCTTTGTTTTGGCATAATGAGGATAAAATAAGATTGAAAAAAAGAAGAAAGAAAATCATCCTGCTCTCCAGGTTCCCTGAATATATCAGATGGTAACAGACGGCATCATGTAGCTTTGCCTGCATAAAGGATGACATTACAGAGAGATGTTTACTAATGAATCCTCGGTGCCTGTATCCTTTGGACCTGTGGTAGGTTAGGCAACTGGTGTTGGTTTCCAGAGAAGGCCCTACCTGACGCAGTCATGGCCGCTCTCTCCTGTTTGCCCACTCTGCACAGGTGTACTGATGAAGGACTCTCACAGACAGGCTTCTCTGTTGGTCGGGCGGGGATGTGCAGGCACCTCAGCTGCCAACTGGCTGGTGTCCACTGAGTTTTATGGGGTTGGTAGCCATACAATTATAGAGTGTAAATGTGTGTGTGTAATGGTACGAGAGAGGGACACACTTTCTTCCCCTAGACTTTCTTCCCCTAAATCTGGCTTCCTCAGTGGTTGGGAACTTCGGAAAAGTTTATTATCAAGTTGGGGATATCTGTTTATTTTCTCATGGCGTCTTTCCATAGATAGTATCTGTGTTGCACCACGTAAGTGCTTGCTGATTCTTGAAGCCAACCGGTCTACAGAGAGTCCCCCCGTTATGTGTTGAATGTCTTTTGTCTGATGAGAGTGGTGGGAGAGGAAGAAAAAAAACACAGTCTTCTCTGACTTCTTAGGTGGCTTTTTCCATTTCCTGTGGTCGGCTTCTCAGTTACATTCGTTGGACAAAAACCAGACCAGTTGGCCTTGAGCTGCCCAGCTGCTCCTCAGCGCAGCAGACCCCGACCCCCCCCCCCCCCCACACACACCCCCCTCCTCCCCCCACACACACACACACCATTAACCGGACACCCCTCTGCACCGCACAATACCTCCCCACCACAGCTTCTATATGCAGTCAATGAAATGTCACATAAACAAACACATAAACAACCAGGAAACACAGCCCGGACCCCTACTACTGAGCGTCTGACTCAGGCGGGGAGGAAGTGAGTTGATGAATGAGAGAGGAGGCGCGGGTGGGCGTCGGAGAGGCAGAGAGGAAACGCTCTCATCTCATCTAGTCTCATCTGGTCTCGCGCGCTGCGGCGCTGCTGCTGCTCTTGGCCGGGCGACAGACACTGTTGACAGGTGGAGAGGAG
>NC_137912.1:25273594-25283594 GCF_963457725.1 Sprattus sprattus
ACATGCTGAGGAATTCTAGACTGTGATCTTTTTTTCTTCATGGCCTTGTGCCCTGAAGAAAAATGACATCGGAGGGAAACAGGGTCATCCCAGATATGTAGAAACACACTTGAGGTTTGTGTTCGATTTCATACTGCCTTGCAGACGGGGAAATAGAAGCCGGGGCCTTTCTTCCCCTTCTCCAAACGGACACAGGGACACACTTACATGAGGCCTGTCAATTTGCCACAGTTAACGACCGTGATTAATGTGTGGAAAGATCAAGTTCACATTCATTACATTTCTGTTAGTTCAGAGAAGGGAAAGGAAAGCAATCAGGCAAACAAAGTGGTGTTCTCTCCAAATAGAAAGATGCCTTCTGGACGGGAGGCTTGTATCAACCAACAATGTGCAAAAAGAAAAACAAGCTGGGGTATTGTGGATTCCCATGTCCATGCTTTTTGACATTCCGGAGTGGGAAATGCAGGAAGACCATATGAGAATGTGCTCATTTTGGTTGCCAGAACATGGATCACTTTTATTGTGTGCTTGAATAATCCAAATATGCTCAGAGTCCTTACACACAGTCTTAAAAACGCGCACAGCACCCCCTCACCACCACCCCCAGCCCTCTCCAGATCGGCAGGCTGCAATTCTTTCAGATTTGTCAGAAAAAGTACTTTTGTTTGCGTCAATACAGTATTTCTGGCATTGCCTTTGAAACGCAGGAGGTGTGCTGGACAGCCTAATGCAAAACATTGACATGATGCCGCTTATTATCGTGTGTCGGACTTTGTCGATTTCTTCATATGCAGGACTCTGTGAAACACCAGCTGTGAAATCTACGTCAGATGACTGAAGTAAACACAATTTGTCAGATTCTGTGCACATCTAAAAACTGGACTTTGACAGGCCTTTGGCTTTCAGGTTTATTCGTTTGTTGAAGGAATTGCAGAACTTTAGCCAAGAAAAGTGTAAAAGTGAATCCCTGAAACATCCATCTCAAAGCACAGAGTTATCGACAGACTTGGCCCATAAAGATCCAAACAACCCCTCAAGACTGCGTAAAAGAAAACTCCCAACTGGAAAGAGCGCGTAAAAGAAAACTCCCAACTGGAAAGTTGCGTGGAGCAAAACTAAAACCTGAATTATTGCACAGCGAGCGCCCCTCCCCTTTTTCTCCTCGCTCCTTTGAGAAACTCTGGGAACTGATTTCACTTCAAACAGCAGAGGCTCCCAAACAGAGCAGATCCAATTTGTCTGCGCCTTTCTTTCCTTCCAGAACACCCCCCGAAAACCTCCTAACAAAAGGCTGCTTGTCCTGCCAGGAATTTTCCACATTCCCACATTCCTCTCTGTGGCAGACATTTTTCTCCACTACAAAGGGCCCTTCGGCAAATTCCCCCTAATCGCAGGGTTTAGCCAAGCCCTGATAGGTGCCATTCATAGCACTGTTTGGGAGGGGAGTAGGGTTTGGGGTAACGTGTGTGTGTGTGTGTGTTTGTGTGTGTGTTTGTGTGTGTGTGTGTGTGTGTGTGTGTGTGTGTGTGTGTGTGTGTGTATGCATGTGTGTTTGTCTGTGTTTGTGCACATGTGAGTGCGTGCATGTGTGCACTGGGGAGCTCGGGGTAGTGATGGTGGGGGGGGTTCTTGGACGAGGAATCTTTTCATGATCTACTGAAATGGTGGAGGCATTCCAGGGGAGATCACAAAGCGGGTGCTGTGGCCTGCACCCTGGAGAAGCCTGGCTTCTTTCCCCCCACTTCCACCTCCAGTCAAACAGAACATGTGGCATTTATTCACGGCAGCACAAGCTCTGGGCTGGGGTGAGGGGAGGGGAGGGAAGGGGAGAGAGGGGGGATGAGTGGAGAGGAGGGGGGCAGTTGCTGGGTGGCTCTACTGTGGGGTATGCTTCCAGAGAGGGGAGTCCTTGGGTATGTTCTCTTCGTCAAAATGAAGGAGGGTGTTTTTATTTTTCCTGCCTTTGTGGATTTCTTGTCAGCTGCAGTGAGGAGGTGCTCAAGGAAGGTTTTCCTTCAAACACAAAACATGTGTTAGCAGTTTAGCGTTGAGGTTTTTCTTTCTTCGTGTGTAGGTCTTGGGTATTTTTAACGTGCATTTTTGCGCTTTACATTTAATAGTGGTTTGAAAATGATATTTGCAAATGCCCCCGACACTGTAACATTAAAGGAATGTTTGAAGTTAAGTTAAGAAAGTTAGACAAGCATGGATAAAGAAATAGTTGATTCCGTTAAAAGATTGATTCTGGAAATAAAAAAAAATGTTCTATTGGATACTGGCAAAACATAATCTTGCAATGCTGAGCCCACGCAGAACCTTCCCTGACCTGTCACTGTTGTTTTTATTTGTATTCAAAATTGCACCACCTGTTTGGACTTGCTTAAAGAGTTCATTTATGTGGCACCAATGTTACACAACAATGTGAAACCTGCTTGGCGTGGTGAGGAACTCATTTCTGGGAACAGCGGTGACTGCGGAGGCGTCTGGTTCCATATCGTATGTAATAACTCCCCGGCATCAGCTCACTTCCCTGTGTTTAGAACCTGGCTGCTCCATTCATGCAGGCACAGAGCCTGCCAGGTTAAGTAGAGGGTTGAGGGTTGGGCAATTTGATGGAGGGTCGCTGCACAAAGCCTCTAGGGTTAGGTGTGAGGGACCAGGGGACCTGTTTTTATATCAACAGAAAGTTAAATTGCACATACTGTAAGCTCCAAAGGATGTACATTTAGAAAAGAAACAGCCAAATTGGAAAGTGGAGGGGGAAAATGTTGGTTGATGGTGAGAGGTCTGCATTATAGGTCTCTTTGTCTGCAGACTCTCCTGTCTACTGTGTGTGTGTGTGTGTGTGGTGTGTGTGTGTGTGTGTGTGTGTCTGTGTGTGTGTGTGTGTGTGTGTGTGTGTGTATGTGTGTGTGTGCGTGCGCATGCGTGAGTGCGCGTATGTGTATGTGTGTATGTACTATGTATAAGTCTGCATTTGTTTCACTACTCATGCCCCACACAGTTTCAGACTTGCACTCAGAGACTTCAAAAGCGCTGGCTGCTAAGAGGCTCATCAGAGCAGGGGTTGTGACTGTGCTGTGATAGCTTCACTGGGCTACCTCTAAGCATGAAAGGCTGTTACTGACTGTGCTGTGATAGCTTCACTGGGCTACCTCTAAGCATGAAAGGCTGTTACTGACTGTGCTGTGATAGCTTCATGGGCTACCTCTTAGCATGAAGGGGTTGTGACTGTGCTGTGATAGCTTCACTGGGCTACCTCTTAGCATGATGGGGTTGTGACCGACTGTGCTGTGATAGCTTTGCTGGGCTACCTCTTAGCATGATGGGGTTGTGACCGACTGTGCTGTGATAGCTTTGCTGGGCTACCTCTTAGCATGATGGGGTTGTGACCGACTGTGCTGTGATAGCTTTGCTGGGCTACCTCTTAGCATGAAGGCGCCAGGACTGGCAAAGCATATGGACTACTTAAGAGTGTTATTCCTTCTCCCCTTACTGTTTTGGCTTAGCTTTGCCTCGGCACGCTCCTCTCAGGGGCTGCAGGTACGTGCAGCTGCCTGTGGTCTGTGCCCAGGCTGCCACAACTGAGAACTCTCTTCCTCCTCTTAGCAATTAGCAGTTAGCTTTGTTAGTTTCAGAAATGAAGGCTGTTCACAAATAGTCTTAAGTAGACATCCTTGTGTCACATATCTAAAGAGACACCCAGTTGTGAATGCTCTGAAGTGTCAGCAGTGGAGCTGCATCTAGCATTGCCTTGAAACGGGAGCTAGCCAGCCCGGAATGACAGTTTAAGTGCAGCGTTTAATTTGCACCTCTGTTGAGAGGGCACGCCACTCAGGCAAGATTTTACAGGAATACTGAATGGTGTAAATGCCTCAAAATCCTAAAAGCATAAATCAGGCGGTGAGGCGGTTGCATCATGGCATCTGGGTGCTGCAGCCCTTCCCCTCTGGAGTGCAGAGAGGTGTTTGACATCACTTCATCCCGGGTGAGACTTCCGCTCGCTGCAGAGGGAGCCAGGGAAGCTGTTATCTCTCTCGGATGGGGAAGATTAATAATGGTGTTTGGCCTGACAGGCCATTGCTTTGAAGACGGGAGGCAGTGGGAGGGAGTCAGCTTTTTCCTGTCTCCCTTTACTCATTCACACTCTACCCTGACCCTGTGTGTGTGTGTGTGTGTGTCAGTGAGTGTGTGTGCGTGCACGTATGTGTTCATCTGCCTATGTGTGTTTGTGTGTGTCCATTTCTCTTTGTGTGTATATAAATGGGTGTCTGTGCAGACCACCGTCTCTACTGTCCAGGAAGCTGTTTGTGTGTGTGTGTGTGTGTGTGTCTGTGTGTGTGTGTGTGTGTGTGTGTGTGTGTGGCTGTGTGTGTGTGGCTGTGTGTGTGTGTGTGTGTGTGTGTGTGTGTGTGTGTGTGTGTGTGTGTGTGTGTGTGTGGCTGTGTATGTGTGTGTGTGTGTGTGTGTGTGTGTGCAAAGAGACGCCCCCACAGCTTTCCTCTTGGAGTGAGTTCAGGGCTCCCTCATCATGCAGGGGGACGGCCTGATTACTCTGAAGCTGTTAGGGTTAGGAAAACTTGAAAAGGCCAGCAAAGGATCAAGATTGAACTGCCTGTCAGATGAAGGCTCTTATCACTGTGCCTCCACTCCTAGGTGAAATGAAATGGTTTATTGTGCGTAGGGGGGCCACTGGACTGGACTCTGCCGTGTGGGGAAACAGCTTACTCAGTTGTGTGGCATCCGACCCACGATCTGGAGGTAGAGAGTTACTGCGGCTCTGCTGGGCTTACCTTGGAATGAAATCGACATGCCATATTTTTCCCCCTCTCTTCTTCAGATACCTTTCTTTGATGTTATCATTCCTAAGCACGGTGTGTGTCTTTCGGGCTGCCGCTGGCTCTGTTTTTTGAGTCATACGTTTGGTAGGATGAGTATCCTGATGGATGTTCTTTTTTTTCTGAAGTAGCAGGATGCAGCATGTAACTGGCAGCGGATGGTTATGGGACTTAGAGCCGAAATGACTCATGTGTTACAGAGCTCTTTCTCTGTGGGGGAGCTCGTCTCTATGTTACTTAAAGGCTGTCTGGATCTGTGATGTAGTTTGCAGGTTGACATTATCACGATTTGAGGGGCAGAATTAAAGAATCAGCTGGGCTGTAACTGGACCTGCATATTCAGAACTGATTCAAATACTGTGTTGAACGATGAAAGTCTGTTTCTGAAACTCAAGCATTTTTTTAGACAGCCAACTGTACATGTCATGTCTTTCAGTGGGTCAGTGTGCAAGTTTTATTTAGTTTTGTTGCGATATATTTGCATTGAACAGGTTCACACCATTAACCTGCAGCGATTAAACATGTATTTCATATGCACTTTTATTTCCAACATACTGTATCAGTTATCGTTAAATAATTCAATTTGAACTATGAGCTTTCCTCATTATTTTCTGGGAAAAAACAAACACCCTCTATTAGTAAAAGGTTATGAATTGAGTTCTAGGTAATAGACATTATTTTATATAGTGGACTTTCCAGACTAGCATTAAAATATCTTTGACGCCTATTACAGCCTTAGAGAAGGCTGTCCCTGTTCAGTAACAACCAGAGGCATTGACATCACACAAATGAAATGCTCACTCACTAAAAGTGCTCTATTAGGTAAAGTTGTTAAAATTTAATGGTGTAAATAGTATGGCATTCCAGATTTTAACAAGCCTTATTTTTTTTACCCAGTGTTTAATCAAAAACATATATCACTTTAAATGCAATTGTGGATTCCTTTGGTACCCCAAACTGTCAAATCTATCTAATTAGGTAATACTGAAATGGCTCATATGATTTTTAATATCTACCACACACCCACTGATATAAGTGTTGGACTGCAGCTCCACTGGTTGACTTTCATGATTCATAGCAAAGGTTAAGTGTAACAGACTGACAGCCAGAATTTCACCAGCTATAAGCCTTTTTACTCCAACTGTGTTCACAGACCGAGGTGTTCTCCTTGAGAGCTCCTAACCCCTCCCCCCCCCCCCCCCCCCCCCAACAAGTTCTGTCCAAGACGTTTTAGCTCAGTGGGGAATGGTGAGAATTTTGGCGTGCTGGTGGTATTCGTTCAGAAGCCTAACTATAAAAGTTGTTGAAGGATGTTAGCCACAAGGGCTGCTTTTCCACGACTGGCTTTCATGCAACTAGTTATATGATGCAGATTTACAGTCAAGCTGACATGACATGACTACTTTAAAAGCAGACATACATTTTAGGCAGTGTTCTCAGATAATATCTAATTACCCTTATAAGGTATCATGTTCCTATTCGGTTCAGAAATGGTATATTACTTTTTGATAATTGATTGCAAGTAATAGATGATACTCATCATAGCTGCCGAAATAGCAGGACATTCCGCTAAAGGGATGAATTTATAGAAAATGAGGAAAGGACCTCATTCACCCCATTCACGCCACGCCACGCCACATGAGAGAAAACATACTTCAACATCCCCAATTATGTACAATACAGTGTGGGATTACGACTTCTGTAGAACCACCATTCATCACAAACTCAACTTCTTTTTTTTTTGGTCAAGGTTTTTTTATTGCTTTTTAACGCACAGATGTAAAATTGTACAGTACAAATAAGCACAGTAAAGATGAACCTAACTAAAAAAAAAAATAATAATAATAATAAATAATAAATAATAAATAAATAAATAATACATAACAATAATAAAAAACATGGAGGACAGAGCATTGGTGGTTAGCTTCATAACAGATTATTGAAAGGAATAGATGTCCTCTAAATACTAGGGCAGTGTAGAAGGAGAATTGGAAACCAAATCATGGGAGTGTTTATAAGTCAGAGAAGTATTGTATAAATGGTTGCCAGTGCTTGAAAAATCTACTTGTGTCCCCACATAGAGTGAATTTGATTTTCTCTAATTTTAAGAAAAACATGAGTTCTTTCAACCAGACAGATACAAGAGGGGGCTGTGGTGATTTCCAGTTAAATAAAATTCTACGCCTAGCCAGTAGGGGGGCGAATGCCACAATATTTGCATGGGTCTTGTTTAGAACGTGTGGGGTGGGTGAAACACCAAATATGGCTACAAGAGGGCATGGTTCGAAAGTGATTCCTAAAATTTCTGAGAGAATTTTAAAGATGGAGATCCAGTAATGTTCAAGTTTGGGGCATGACGTATACATATGAGTCAAATGGCAGGGTGTGCCTCCACACTTAACACAAATGTCCTCAGTGTCTGGGTATATTTTGGATAGCCTTGAACTCGACAGATGCATTCTTTGAACAACTTTAAATTGAATCAGGCCCAAACGGGCACATGATGACGAATTACGTATTCTGTTGATGGCTCTCTCCCAAAAATCTTCCTCAAATTGTACGCCAAACTCCAGCTCCCAGGCAGCAGCGCTTTTAGAGCACTGCTCTGTGTTAAATGACAGAAGACCCCGATAAATGTGGGAAACAAGTGACCTCTGATTGGGTTGGAGTTTAAAGAGGTCTTCCCATGGCTGCCTAGGGGGTGAAGAGGGGAAGTCAGAAAAAGTCTTTAAGACACAATGCCTAATTTGAAAGTATCTAAATAAAGTGTGTTGTGGGCAAGTTGTGTGAAGCTGATAGGTCTGTGAAGCTAGCAAAAACTCTGCCTATGTATAAGTCATTGAACGTCTGTAGGCCATTTCTCTCCCACAACCGGAATGCAGAGTCTAGAAAAGAAGGAAAAGATGATTGCGGGTTATTGGCATAAGAGTAGAGGGGGAGTATGATTTAAAATGGCGCCTGAATTGATACCAAATTTTCAAGGAGTTACAGACAATTTGGTTATCTGTGTAACGAGAGGGAGATGTCGGAAGTGATGAGAAGAGAAGAGCAGTTGAGAGGACGACACACACGACCTCAACTCGAGTTGGCACCACAGGGCTTGGGCGTTATGTACCCAAAACAGAAATGTATGGATATTTGCTGCCCAGTAGTAATACAAAGACAGTCCTCCACTGAGTAAGCACTGCTAGAAGAGAGATGTCTTAATCCTAGGAGTTTTTCCACTCCATATGAAGGAAATGACTGCTTGATCAATAGATTTAAAATATGATTTTGGCAAAAATAGGGTGATACATTGAAAAAGATATAGACATTTTGGAAGAATGTTCATCTTGACTGCATTCATTTTACCAAGCATAGACAGGGGCAGATTACGCCATCTCTGGAAAGCAGACCTTATATTGCTGAGTAGGGGGGTACAATTTGCATCTAATAAAGAAGACAGTGTATGTGTAACAGTTACTCCCAGGTACTTGATGCTACAGTTTTTCAGTTGAAATGGTAGGTCAGACTGGGAAAGCAGAAGAGCCTTTGAGTTTATAGGGAGACATTCACTCTTTTGAAGATTGAGCTTGTACCCAGAAAAGGAGCCAAAGTTTTGTAATAACGACAGAATGTTAGGTAGTTGAGAAAGAGGATCAGTAATGAACAAAAGCAAATCATCTGCATACAACGCAAGCCCGTGTTCAACGGCCCTACAGGTTATCCCCAGGAATGAGGTTGAATTCCTGACAGCTATGGAGAGGGGCTCTATAGCAATAGCAAAAAGCAAGGGAGAAAGAAGGCAGCCCTGGCGAGTACCACGAGATAAATTGAAATAATCAGACCTTGTCACAAACTCAACTTCTGTGTAAATCCATTAAAGTTAAGCTTTATGATCCATTTGTAATCAGGCTTGGACTGCCTTTAGCAGAAACAGTGCCAGTAACGTGGCACGTATGAACTGGCGCTCATGTAGCAGCTCTCTGATATGACTGTGTTTGACAGACAGAAGTTCAGCCTGTCTACTTGAGGAGTTTAAAACCCCCCTTGCAGGCCATATATACAGTTTGGAATAAACTTGGTGCCACAGACAGAAACACTCTTTACGACACTTCACTTGGCTGTGAAATCACCAGTGCACTTTTGTTTAGTGTCTCTAGCCTTGAGTTGTTGTTCTGTATTTCTAGCTTTTTCCTGCAGCTTAAATGACCCTCTTAGGACACAAGTCTTGAGGTGTTATGTACTGTATGTCTAAAATGTCCATGATGAAGCTGTTTGGCTGTTCTGCATATTCAGGTTAATTGTTTTCCAGCGGTGGTTCCCAGGGTGGACGTTTGCTGGCCCGGTCCATTAGGAATGTGTGCATCATCTTCCCAATTTCCCCTTTATCGCAGCTTACATTCTTTGCTGGGATCCATCCGGTGTTGACATTTACTGTGTTACAGCCCACTAGCATTCCATGCAGAGCTGGCACAGAAAACACCAGCTGTTCCCAACAATCCGGCTTGGCGGATGGGATGGGGTGGTGGTGGTGGTGCTGATGGGGTGCAGATGGGGAAGGATGGGGGGGGGCATGTGCTCAGTTCACAGCGGCTGGCAGAGGCAGCACACACGCACACACACACACACACACACACACACACACACACACACACACACACACACACACACACACACACACACACACACACAGGAGGCTCAGACTCCTCAGCTGTCAGAGCTGCTTCCTGCGTGCCGTGGTGGCAACGCTTAGTGTTTGTGATGCAATGGCCAGGGCACAATCTGAGCTTTGTGTGCTGCCTCCGGCTCACTCGGTCCTTGTTGAAGGCGCCGCTGTTCTCCCCTCAAGAATGTGTTCCAATGTTACTGCAATGTTGGGAGTTGCAGAGAGGACGGGGACATTTCCCTGTCAAAAGTTCAGTGCTCGGAGGATGGGGTTAGTGATTGTATTGTGCTGCAGCAGCAGATGAAAGAGGGGCCTGTGACTGCTTTGGCTTTGAATGAAGTGGCAGGGCTCCACTGCATTCACTGATTGTTTGCGTCTTAAATCATTGTAATAGTTGTAATAGCACTCAGAACAGTAACTATTTAGTAGTTCTGTAGGAATGGCAGTCAATGTGACACAAGGTGTCTAATTCTTTCTCCATCTTTTTTTATCTTACAGCCACAGCAAGTGGTCC
>NC_137912.1:25288594-25608594 GCF_963457725.1 Sprattus sprattus
AAGATGGCGGGCCAAAATCCCTAGACTGCAGTTTTTGTAGTTTATTGCAACTTTTTGGGCTTTTTTTTCCCTTAGATTTTTTTACAGTTACAGAGAAATAGACAAGTTTATAATCTAAAAACTGTTATTATAACAAAAAATAAGTCTGCTGTGATTTGTGAGGTTACAAGCTAACCACCCACAAAGTAGAGCCATTTAGAAAGGGTTTGGTTCTGTCACCTAGTAACCACGAGCTAGAAACGCCCATAAGCGGCAAGCGATGAAGGGTTTTGTCTCCCTCCTTTGTCGCTCCTGTGACCAGAGGGTTTCCATAGATTTCTTTCTGTATGGTTTATCCCGATACCATGTTTTTTTCTCCTTTTCTTGGAAGTGTGCTCTCTCATGACGACTAGAGACTTCTCGAGAAAGGTCTGACTGCAGAACAGTTTATAGCCAGTGGCATCGGGCGCATGTGCAGTAGGACATTCTGTTAAAGGTGGTGATTCTTGTTGTTGATATTTGAGCTTAAGAATAGAATCGAATAGAATATATTTATTTGTCATTGCACAAGTGCAACGAAATTGAGGTGGCAGCTCTCAGACAGTGCTATTGAAAAATAAAAAACAAAAACAATACAAATATATACAATATCACTATACAAATTTAATTTGTGCATTGTTAAGTGCTATGATGGCTCTTGGATAGAAGCTGTTTCTCAGCCTGTCTGTTTTTGTTTTGATGGTGCGAAAGCGCCTCCCTGAGGGCAACAGTTCAAAAAGGTGGTGACCAGGGTGTGTTAAGTCTCTGAGGATGCTGTGGGCCTTCCTGAGGCAGCGTGTTCTATAGATGTCCTCCAGAGGTGTCAGAGAGCAGCCAATGTTAATGACCCTCTGGAGTACCTTTCTTTCTGCTGCTGTGCAGCTGGCAAACCACATCGAGATGCCATAGCTAGGGATGAGAACCTTTACGATTTTAACGATTCCGGTTCCTTATCGATTCCTGCTTATCGATTCGATTCCTTATCGATTCTCTTATCGATTCTTATTGGGTAAGGGGTGAAAAAAGAGCAAAAACGGGTTTTTTACATTAATGTTCTTTTATATACATTTCTAGAATGCTGCACACACCATAAACAGAATGTTTACATAAATAACCAAAAACTTTTTAAAAAACAGACATTCTTGCCACTAAATATAAAACAACAATATTTAAATGCATATGTGGTGAGAGTGTCAACTCTAAAGCTATACATTGACATTGCAGAGCACTGTTGATTGCTATTTCACTCATCTATACTGTATAGATGAGTGTATGAGTGAATGAGTGAAATAGCAAACAACCCCTATACAACCCTTCCTCTGCTACCTACTGATCTTTCTTTTCCAGAGCAGATATACCTCAGGAAATGTCTCATAATTGTTGGAACAAATGCATCCAGGTTTAGTTTAAGTTAGTCCAATCTAAACCCCTCCCTCATTGCACTCTTGAGATAAACTAAATCTGGCATTAAAATGGCACTAACAAAATCGTTGAATTGTCTGATCTGACATGAAGCCCTTGTTATTGAGTAAACTGAAGGACTGTATATTTTCTTGTAGGTTGCTTGGTTGTATGGCTAATTGCGAACTATTATGCTTAACTCTTCTAATAGCAATGTAGAACCCACTACAAACACAATAACGTACTGAAACATACTTACTTGTATCATGCACACAATGCCTCACATACGTATTTGAACAAAGATGATTCGCAAACTAGGCACTCAGTATATTTAAAACTTAACTATTGCTGCCACTGAATTGAAAGAGAAACGTATCCATATCTAGGGAGCTGCACGCGTTGCTAGGCAACGCCATTATTAACGGAGTCTTTTGCGTTTCATCCCTGACTTACCAAGCCAAGGTAAAGTCCTCAAAATGTTTTATCATAACGGTGTTACTCGTGTGTTATCAGCAAACTTTCTAGAACCAACAGAGGGGAGGCAAGCACTGCCTCTGCCTCAAGCCAACGGCTGAAAATAGAAGATTCTACAGCTAAGCTAGCCTACGTTATATGACAATGTCCAACATCGCCCATTCTGTTAAGCAATTAAATGCTAAGTTTAGTTATGGTTAACACGACAACGCAAACGTTTGCTGATAACACACGAACACCGTTATGATAAAACATTTTGAGGAGTTTACCTTGGTAAGTTAGGGATGAAGCGCCGTCGTTAGTTAGTCAAAAACATGACAATCTTGTAATTTAATACCATGTTGTGTGCTCAAGTGCTTATTCATAGTAGACCTAAGCAAGCAAGCCTCCACGGGCCCCATGCGGGCCCCCTCTGGGCTGGAACAAGGGCCCTGTGAGGGCTGCCCGCGCAGGGCCCGTAAGACTTTGCTCATTGGCAAAACGTTGGCCCCGCTGTGTTGGCCCTGCGTGGGCAGCCCTCACATAGCCCACAGAGCCCACACAGAGCCCTCACATAGCCCTCACATAGCCCACAGAGCCCTCACATAGCCCACAGAGCCCTCACATAGCCCTCACATAGCCCACACAGAGCCCTCACATAGCCCACACAGAGCCCTCACATAGCCCACAGAGCCCTCACATAGCCCACACAGAGCCCTCACATAGCCCACACAGAGCCCTCACATAGCCCACACATAGCCCACACAGAGCCCGCACTAAATTTTCACTTATTTATAGTGAATATTTTTATATTTTATAGTATATATATATATATTCTTTTAAGGAAAAATATATTTATTCTGCAAATCCAAAATGGATGCATTTACAGCATTACTAACACTTGTCAGAAAATGTACAATAGACAAAAGGAATTCAAATTAATGACTTTATTAGATGCAAGTGTGTGTGTGTGTGTGTGTGTGTGTGTGTGTGTCTCTTTTAATCTTCTCCCCTCCTTGTGAGTTGCCTCTGGAAGCGCTCCTTCCGTCCTCCTCCTCTGTCTCGTGCATTCCTTAGCCATACCTTGATTTCCTCCTCTACCTCTATATTTTTTGGGTTCTGCGGGCAACTTTTTCTAACAGCTTCTGCAAAGCAAAGAGCAAATAGGTATGAAACAACTAGAATGGTGTTGGGTAGAACGGTGTCTTTTTATATTTAATGTAATGTTTGTAATACTATAAAGGTAGCTTACCTGTTACGATGTGCCTTAATTTTGACGTTTGAAATGGCCACTTCCCATGAGTGCCACTCCAATTCATTAAGAGGGCCAAACCCTGCCCAAGCAGTGTCACCAGAATTCGCCTTGTTGCGACTTGGGCGTTGTGCCCACCAATGGTCGCCAGGTAATTGGTCTAACAGGAAGGGAAAAAACAGGAATCAAAAATAAATAATAATAACAATAATACGAATAATAATGACAGGCACTGTTAAAAAGATTGGGTTCACGACAAAAGATTGTTTCAATGGCTCACTCTCTCTGACTATTGACATTGACATACCAAATTTCCAGCATCTCCAGGTCCTGTGGGGTTTGGAGGGGTAATATTAAGCCCTCAAAGTGGCATCCCTTCCTGTTGGTCGAGTAATGGCTGCCACTGATCTCTCTAGATTAGTGAGCCTCTCCTTTATTTCCTCCGAAGTGTTGACAATGTAGCTCTCAATACCTGAAAAAAAAAATGAACAGGGTTTTACCTCGTAGTCTACATATTATATGACGGCATGCAAACTCTTCTGACCTGCCATCTCCACCACCTTTATGCCGCTCTACAAATGTTTGGCATTTGCATGTAGTTTTAAGATTATGGCGTTACAGCGTTATGGCAGGTGTAGATTTTTACAGGCTACTAAACATACCTGTTGATGGAGTTGGCCTCATCAAAGAGGGGTAGGGTGCTGGTGGGGGCTGTGTTGCTGGTGGGTAAAGTACTGGACTTAGGGCTGTTGGCTGAGGTGTTGCTGGTGGAGGATAATTGGCAAGGGGATGATACATAAATGATGGAGGGGCCTGAATTTGTTTTAACATACAATCATTAAGATCCGCATGTTGAAACGATACAAAGAATAATCATACATTATAATTGCATAGCACTTCACTTCTGATATCGATCTCAAAGCGCAAAAATATGTTTCCTGACAGCATGAAGGCTTTCACGATAACACTTAGACTAGGCTTGGATAATAACTTACCTGTTCTTATGCTTTCCTCTTAAGTCCTCTAATGGAGATCTGACTTCAGCTACCTGCTCTGTTCCCTCAGTCTGACTGCCTAACTTTTCTTGAATAACCTTTTCAAATATAAGTAACTTTAAGTAAATATGTTATGGAAAATGTATCTCATTAAAAGCATGCATGTAATGAAAAGTTAAATGGAAAACATAAGGCTATATAAAACTTGCCTGTAGGCGACTGTTGGTCAGTTGAAAGCCTGACATAAATGTGAGCTTACAAACGCTCAGTCCTTTGCCTCCTTGTTGGACATGGTACTTAAGGTGTACCTCCTCTTTGGAACTTCAGTGTCAGGCCCACGTGGTCCTCTGCGACTCACCTTTTGCTAGAGGTAAAAGTAAAGTAAAAAGACATTTACATACAGCTGAACTCTTTTTGATTGACAGCATGTGTCCAGATTGGAGATTTTCAAGTTCAAGGATGTTAACGTTCGTCTTGGCAATGACAGGTGAAGTCGAGAGGCAAGGCAAGTTGCAGCTCAAATTATCATATATTTTGTGAGCAATAGCCTACAGTAGGTTTCTATTCGTTTTTGGACATATCCTACCGTAATTTAAATCGTAATGTGCAGTTACATTATAGAGTTAGTGTCTTATTGCTTTTGTTTCAATTCTGTATTTAGGCTAAGTTGTAGCCATAGCTCGCTATAACTTATCAGAGCTTCCCCTATTCCAAAGAGGAGCAACTTGTGTATATAGGCTTAGTCTTAAGGGCCGGCCCGGTTGCTTCTCTTTTATGTAACACGTTTGTTATTTCATGGACCTATTTGTGTTGCATCGTGTAGTTCGCTTACCTGCTCCAAACCAGAAAGAATGATAGCCTGCTGCCTCTCGTAAGAGACAGCATAAAACTCTGTAAAGAGCTGAAGCTTTCTTTGCTCTGTTAGACTTGAACACAGTCTGGAACACGTCTCCTTGCACACCTTGCCCTTAACAGGAACAAAGTCACTTTAACGTTTTTAGCTATAAAACACTGTATAGCTAATAGCAGTCTTATTAAATTTACAAGCTAGAATATAACAGTTTACACAATCAATGAATGGTAATTAGGCTACTATGCTAGCCTACGTGACACAGCTGGGCTGGCGTTCGGAGACATCAAACACACCTAATACGTTTCGATTAATTTCTCCGTGATTATAAGAAGTAGATACATGCTTTAAACATCCACTGAATCCTCATTTTCTCAGCTTTAATTCCCATTCATGACTTGATCCGTTAAACAGACTTAGCTGCATGAACAGTAGTAGACGTTCAGTACACGCCCCTCTGACTCTAACCGCTAACGTTAAGTAGATACTTTGTACATAAACGGTTCTTCCACTCACCTCTTTCGGTGGACTTTTCCCTCGTTTCAGGACTCCTCTTCGGTTCAGGTATGAATTTGGCTAACGATTCCAAAGATTCGGCTCATTAGGAACCGGTTCTAAACAAGAACCGGGTTTCGGTTCCCATCCCTAGCCATAGCTCAGCACTGACTCCACAGTGCAGCGGTAAAAGGACACTAACAGTTAACAGACAACCAAAAACCACCCTTCCTTTCTGTTCTCCTGAATCAATGTGTTGATTGGTTGAAATTGATTGTCTGGAACAACTAGTGAACTGTGAGGAGCAATCTCCTGAATTTGGAAAAAAAAGTTTTAGAATTGAGGACCTACCTTTAAAGGTAAGGTCCGCAATTCAGTTTCCATTTCACAAAAGGTCGTTGATATTTCAGCTCAATGGCCTATCAAAATAAACCCCTCTCATCCGTGCCTGTGTTGATTGGCTGGGATTGTTTATGGCTCAGTCCGAGCCATTGTGTTTGTTTCCCATAAACAGAGCCAGGACAGCGGCCGTGAGGAGCAATTAGCTGAATTTGACAAAAAGTGTATGGGATTAGAATTGTGGACTGTACCTTTAACTAGGCACAATCTAGTTATCTAGATATGTAGTTACCAGGACAAAATGTATATTAATATTGTTTGTTGTTAATGTTTGCTTTGTAACTCAATAGAGCAAACACCTGTAAAGACAACAGATGACAGCATTAAACCATTCAGAAGTGCTTGTAATGATTGCATTGTGTTATTCACACATTCAAATGATGCAAAGGCCGGAAACCATTTATTACCGGAGTTATATAAACGTATAAACTCTCTCTGACATAAACTTCACAACTGCTGACCAATTCAGTGGCAGCACCTGCCTTTAATTACCCTAATTTTTGTCTACGCGTTAGCAATAACCTAACAATAATGGTCTTAGAGCTTCAGTTAAGACCTACAATACTCTCCAACATTCGTGTTGCACATACACAACTAACAAAAGTCAATGTTGACATAAAAAAGTCGTGTAGATAGCTTAAATCACCCAAAGTATGTCCCACTAACAGGCTCCCGAGACGCCGCCATCTTGGTACGATTGCGAATCTACGGCTAATTCAACTTAAGCGTTGGTTGGTCATCTGTCCATCATCGTATAAAGCCCGCCCTGACAATTTGATTGGTCCGGCAGAATCCTGCCTTGAGAATCCTGCCTGGTACTGCATAAAAATAATTTTCCATGCTCGGTTGAATGAACCAAATGACAGACATGCAGTAATTTGTTAAATTAAAAAACTTAATTAAGGATGGGTTCCATGTCTTACGAGAGGTCCATTGTTGGCGTTAGAGACATAAAATAAATTACCAACAGAAATGTGCATGTTTTTGGCCCCTGAACAGCGTGATACATGTAATTGCTTGGCCAATTCTGAATAGCCTATCTTTGATGACATATGACTAGAGGTTTAGGTTATCTAAGTTAAGATCTTGCTAGTTAATTAACGTTGCGTACATACAATCTAAACTTAGAAAATTGCTGTGAAGGTTGTTTTAAAAGAAGAATAGAAAACAGAATAGGGATTATGGTGATTGAATTGATGGCAGACAATTGTAGGCTAGTCTTTCAAGCACCTCTGTGACCTGATAATTCTTAAATAACCACGAATGGTTGGCAACCAGGGAGGGGAGGGGCAGGGCGGGGACTGTGGCCAGAGGAGAACTGTACGCCATGAACCTGCCGGCCACAGGGGGGTTGATTACTTTTGTTGTTTAATCAGCTAAGCGTCCCCACTACTCTGTTGTGCAGCAAGACCCTAGACACCAACAAGGCCAGCCATTGTCGGATGTCTTTTCTATATCTGATCACCTTTTATAAAAAAATAAATCCCAACGGTCAAACTTGAAGTGTAGGGCGTAATTTGGAGAAAACTAAATGTACGGATAAAATGCACAAAAATGTTTTAGAGCCCCAAATCTCGTTGGTCCAAGCCTTTCTTCCATTCATTAATTAGTATTTTGTATGTGTGAGTGGGTTGTGAGTGAGTGAGTAAATAAGAGCTCCAGAGTGGAATGTCTTAGGGGAGTGCAGAACAGTCTAGTCGGGGAGTCTTGCTTAGTTGTTATTGTTCCTCCTCCATTGAGCCTTTTGAGTCGCAGGGGTGATGTGGAGGGGACGGGGGGAGGGGCAGGGGGTGGTTGGGGTATGGCCCAGTATGATTAAAGCATTTTGAGTGTGTGTGTGTCTGTCTGTGTGGTGTGTGTGTGTGTGTGTGTGTATGCGCGTGTGTGTCTATCCTCCACCACCTCTCCATTCCCCTCTCTCCCTCTCTCTATTTCCCTCGCTCTCTCTCCTCTCCTGCTTGCCTATGTCACACATGGTAGCATTTAGCCGCTCCTTCACAGCTGAAGTGTCTGCTTGGCTAATGAATGGTGCTGGGGTCGTATAATGCAGACGGGGCGCTCAGTGCAGCCCTGTGCTGAATGGGTGCTCCGCCATGGCCTGGGAAAGGAAGAGGGCTATAAATTGTGTCATTTATCCTCCCCGAATAAAATGAAGCCATGTGGAAAATGAAATCCATTTCATTCTGAAAAAGCGTCTGGAATGGCTGTGTGTGCTTTTCTGTCTAGGCTTTCCCTGGTGCTCGGCTCGGCTCCCCACAAAGGTGGTCAACTGAACAGAGCAATTTTTTCTTTCACCCTGGGAATAATAGTAGATGTTGTTGAACATCATGAAGGGGAGTAGGGCACTTAACTGTAATGAGACATGAGTGTGCCTACAGCGAACAGAAGTGTTTGCATCCAGGGCAGAAGGAGAGTGACGTTGGTTATGGGGACAAAGAACAGCTTGGTTGCTACTTTAACACTGTGCTCATTTATATTGTTTGTAGTCATTTACATTTTTAAGATGCAGTTTAGTGGTTAGTGGCAGGCAGTGCTGACCAGTGCAGTGACTGACGGAGTGTGTTTCTCTGTGTTAGTGGTTAGTGGCAGGCAGTGCTGACCAGTGCAGTGACTGACGGAGTGTGTTTCTCTGTGTTAGTGGTTAGTGGCAGGCAGTGCTGACCAGTGCAGTGACTGACGGAGTGTGTTTCTCTGTGTTGCAGGAACACGAAGAAGAAGAAGAGGCGGAGGAGTCGGGAGAGGAGGACTAAGGAACCACAGCGTTGAACCTCTACCTCATTCAACTGTCAGGTCTTTCAAAGGGAAAAGACTGCCTTGACCACTTATTGTTGACTTTCCACTTTTTTTCGTTCTCAAGTTGGGTTTCATATTTGAAAACATTTGATTTTTCGTTTTGTTTGTTGATTTGGGTTTCTTGAGAAGAACACACGCTACACCTCAGCAAAATGAACGGCAAAGACGTAATGCAGATGGCGAGCAGAGCCTCCTGGTTGTTCTGCCACCAGATCTAAACTGCGGTAAGCACACATGCGGGGGTCAGACACACAACATGTGTCTCCGCTGTGCTTGCTCCGGTCTCCCACTCTCCACAGCCACACACAAACAAAAACTGCACACACGCATGCACACTACACACACACTCCCTGTCTTCCTCAGTGTTTCTGAGTACCCACACACACACACACACACACACACACACACACACACACACACAGGTACACACACACTTACGTACACACACAGGCTTGTTGACTGATTCTCCAGACCTCTTTGGCAAAGAAAGAACTGAAACAGTCTGGTTTTGTCATTCAAAAACTCAGAACATATGGCTGTTCCTATATATCAGTAGTGGAGGCTCAAACAGACACACCTACTCCTCCTCACCAGTGGACAGGAGAAAAAACTGCCCTCATACACACACACACACACACACACACACACACACAGACACACACACACACACACACAAACGCACTCACACACACACACAGACACACAGACACACACACACACACACCAAGTTAAGTGTAAGACCACCAAAGACAGTGGAGGAACAGAGCATTTTTCTTAGGGTCTTTATTTCCCCCTCAGTGGAAAACCAAAAATGACAAATGACTTTGAAATCAATTAGTTTGTCTAATGTCTCCGGATGGATTGACCATTTTTACCTGCAGTGACTATAATATCTTCAAGTTGGATAAATAGTTCTCAATGTTGAACTTTTAATATGTAACATATTCTGGTAAAAATAACCCATTTCTGATTGGCTTAAATCCCTTTTTGTAAGGAATTTAGTACGCAAGGAGTTCAAGACTGGCCTGTCACTGCCAGACTATGTCAGATGAGGTTCTTCAGGGTTTATAGTCTGGAAACCTCACATACAATGAGCTACCCCATTAACATTAGGTCAGTCAGCGAGCTTTTAAATCTGAAATCTGCCCACAGCAATGGCTACTGTCACTGTTAGCAGAGGTGCCTTATCTATGTTATCAAAAGCTATGTGCTTGAAGTCAACTTTTTGCTTTTAGAGCTATGATGGCAGTGGCAGGTTAGTTTAAAGCAGGTTTAACCATACAAAATGAATGTTGCATTTTCACCAAAATGAGACTAAGCTTTATTTCTAGTAATTTTGATTGAACTACAAGTGAAGTCTTCAGAATGTATAAACTTTATCATTTTTATGCCTCTAAAATATTTTGTGTGAAATATGCAAACAAACTATTTTAAATCTTTATTTTTTTGGGCAGGAGACTGCCCATATATTGCGTGTCCCAAAAACCAAAAGCAAAATACTCTAGACCTGAAGAATCCTCCTTGTCTTTGGTGGCCAAAGTTTAGCTAGGATCATTTTAAATTTCTTAACTGGTTCTTAGTTCAAGTGTTTAAAAGTTTTCCTAGAGAAAAATGATTCAACCAGAAGTTCTTAGAAATGGCAACAATCTACTGTACATCATTTCATAACTTTGGCATCTGATTAACCAGCATTTCATGTAAATAATGTTTTGTGTTTCTGTTTGTATGGCCTAGCTTTAATCCCTAATTTTCCAACACCTTCACGTAAAGGGAAATATACCAACTCAGTCTGACTCACAAACAAACCTCAAGAACTCGAAAATACCACAAGATCAAACCATACGTTACCTCATTTCACACATGATACCTGACTCCTGTGACATAGGAAGACTGCCAGAATGACAGTGCTTTCATGGTATTCCGAGAATCCTTGTATTAGCTGGCACTGTTGGTCACTGATGCAATACGTATATCCTCTCCATTTTCAATGCTACCTCCGATTTCTGCAACCAGCTAACACCCCGCTCAAGACACACTCATTGCTACTCAGTACACGTGACAATGCAGGGGATAGCAGTGAGTGGTCCGACAGCAGCAGACTTACACTGTTGTATATGCTTCTACGGAACGGCAAAGCCATGCTCTGCTGTATTTCCTGAGAGTCGGGCAGGTAAATACTGAAATCTGAGGTCTGTTGTTATTTCTTCTTATGTAGAACTCATAAGCAGCTAAGGGAAAAGTAGTTTTATTGTTGTAGTTTTATTTTTCTTTCATATTAGCGTATATCTAACATTTGTAACAAAACACTTTCTTCTCTCTCTGCGTTTGGGACTTCTGTTTTACATACTGTTAACTTGAATATATATTTTGTACTGATTTACTCAATGGTTTCTAAAGGATCAAGAGCTTGTATGACACTAAATGATATTACGAATGTTTTTTTTTTCTTTTCAAAATTAGTTTTTGTTTAAAATATATACTATTGAGAAGTGTACCTCAAACAAACTGATAAAAAAGGACTAAAAATCAAATGTCAAATACCTACCTCCAGTCTTGAAAAGGAACAATTTTTACCTGGTTTCTTTCCGAATGAGTTTTGATAGTGTATGAAAAAAATTAATAGGACTGCAAAAGATCCCAATCAAAGTGTTTTGTAACCGTTATTGCCTGAACCTAGTACAGTACATTGTTCTTTTACCCAGGGGAGGAGACGGCCTACAAAAACTTTTCAGGTTTGGAAAATGTCTTTTTTTTTTTTTGTATATTGCATTCATAAATATGTTTGAAAAATTAGTAGATATTGAGATATACTTGATTAGTTTATTTTTGTGTACTTTACACAAATGTGATTTTTCTTTTTCTTGTTACATTGTTCTACCAGATGTATATGAAAGCTTCTTACGTAGTCATGGATTACACACTTTTTTCTGCATATCACCATGGCAACAATCTTTGAAATGTTAACATGGTATTCTGATATTGGCCTGAGGTAGAGCCTCAGAGAGAGCTATTGAAACTGTGGATATGCCTGTCGCTCACACTGGTATGAGATATCTACCTTTACTCACCTGTGGCAGCTTCCGTTGAACCCTAAACCCGTTGATAGCAATGAGCCTGCAGTTGGAATATCTGTAACTCTTGACAACTGGGCCCTTGGATGTAGCTTGGGTGCTTAAAAAGCAACTTAGCAACAAAGTGGCTGAATAAATTTGAACCTAATTGGTAACTGGCCATGTAAATGTTGTGGTCAAGATATTTTGAAAATATTTTTTATTTGAGCTTGATCCCCAACTGTTTCTTTGCGAGCAGCTGTTTCTGTGACGACATGAAACGAGACGGTAGCATACCTGTGTGAGCCGGCGATGGCATGTTTGGATTTCTTAAGCGAGGCTTGAGATGAACATGCCCAACCGCACCGGAGGCACAGACACAAGAAAAGAAAGGCAAAAAGGCTGTGAGTCACATAGCTGACACTCGTACCATTGAGGTAATGGGGCTCCTGTGCTGGAGCTCCAAGCATTACACTAAGCTCAAAACAGTTAGCTAAATCAGACAAAAGGAGAGAATGCGTTTGAGTTCAACTGACGTAACACCATTTGTTGTTTGTGTTTTACCTCCTTGTTGGTTTGAATGTGTATCTACAGGAGCCTCTGTTCAAGTGCTTTTAGCTCTGGGAGTCTTAATGAAGTTGACTTTGTATCTGCGTGATATCATGTTCTAGTACAATCGAATACACATTACTACCTCCAAAAAGGCCTACTGTTACCTCATTTTACAACTTAATATCTGCTTAAACTTCAGGTGGCTGAGTCCAGGGGGGGCATCTTAAAATGTATATGTATATTACTATATTTTTGTGGGAGATACATTTTATAAGACTGTTCCTCTCTGTTTCAGTCACTGTTAGTTAAGACTGGACATTTTAACTTTTTTTTTTAAGGAATTTTCTGACAATTATGCAATGTTATGTAGTTACATTAGCCGTTGGGGGAGAAATCATGGAATCCTATATGGCAGTTTCTTTCTGTGCTTCTTCTTGTATAACTGCAAGTGTTTTCTAACATTTATGACTGTCTTAGTTCACCTAGTGTTGCTGTCTATGATTACACTTCAAATCGCTTGCTTCTCAAGTTTAAATAAAGGAAAACATGTTCTCCTGGTAGACCTTTACTGCCTTTTTCAGCTCAATAAAAAAAGTGATGCTGATACTGAACCACTTTATTTGTCCATCAGAAGGCGGCGCACACACAATGTAGGAAATTACCAAGTTCTGTGACAGTTCAGGGTTAATTGAGGTTAAGTACTATGCCATAAGCAAAGAATACCTGTGCTGCTGTCCTCTGCTATCTCTTTATGGAACGAGAGGGATATGTGCCGGGATGTTCTTCCTGTTTGGAGGAAGAAGCCCCAAACACAAACTCAGGAGTGTGTCATTTGGAATGGCGGAGACATCCACTGAAGTGGCCCCGCAGTTGAGCTGTTTCTGCGAGGAGTGACAGGAGCATGAGTCACCCGTGTGAGCCACCCTTCCTGAGGTCGCTCCAGGGCAGGCCAGCCACGGTCCAGCTCTGCTGTGGAGGAAGAGGCCCAGCCCCCCCCCACTTTATATCAGATCCTTCTCCCCACGTCTCCATTCACCATCGCATTCCTCCTTGTTCTCTCCAGCTCCCTTGCTTTTTAAACATTTCTGTTTCCCTTATCCAACCCCCCTTGCAAGCCCCCCCCCCCCCCCCCCACACACACACACACCCCACACACACACACACACACACACCACACACACACACACACACACACCACACACACCCACACACACCCACACACACCCCCACACACACACACACACACACACACACACACACACACACCCACACCCACACCCACACCCCACACACACACTCCTCCCCGCCTGCAAACTCTCTTGGGAGAAGTGGCCCACCTCGGAGCCCCTGACCCCTGTGCCCTGGTGGGCTCTGAGAATTGGAGGCCCCAGCTCCACATCAAAGGCTCACCGGTCCCTGCTCCCTGACAAGGCCTGTCACTCATCGCTCCCACCCCCACCCCTGCTCCTGGGCTGCGTCGTTAGTGCCAGCACACATCATAAAGCCGCGCGCTAATTCCTCCCGATTGACCCAATGGAGTTGGGTGTAGGGGGCCAGGGTGGGTGAGCGAGAGTGTGTGTGTGTGTGTGGGGGGGGGGGGGTTTCTCTAGTAGCACAATTAGGGGAGGTCTCTTCAGTTCTCCTTTTCCCTCCAAAGATGCCGTTTTGCAAGGATTAGGGTCAGTTCAGCTTAAGCGTTTGGTATACTTCTGCGGACACGGTCTGTGTACGATCTCCACGCCGTGCAGATGACGCTAATTTTGTCAACCGCACAGTCTGTATGGACTGTCCGTACTGCAGCATGTCCAGCCTGAGAGTGCAGTAGTTTGCATGCTCTCAGTACAAAAAGGTCGTAGGTATGTATAATGGGACACACCAATGGGCCAACAGGACTGAAACAAGTATACTTGGGACACACCAATGGGCCAACAGCACTGAAACAAGTATACTTGGGACACACCAATGGGCCTGGACGTATCCGTGTTGCACAAAGCTGTGTCCGCAGAAGTGTACCTCTGCCTTTACTCTCCATCCAGCTCCTAGTTCTCAGCCCCGGTCCTGTGCAATGAGTCGGTCTCCAGAAAGAGTTCAGTTTTTAAGTGTATTTCAGTGGCATTCCTTTGTGCATCCCCATTCCAACACTCTTAGTCTGCCTAATTTCAATTATGTAACCAAGTGTGTCATACAAGTGTGTATGAGTATGTGTGTGTTTTTAGCAGAGAAACACCCTGGTTCATATGTGGCATTTCAGAGGTGAGTCGAACACACAGCTTAATTGGCTGTTTCCTGTATCGTCCACTCAAAAGGATGTACACTCCACTGAGCAAATAAAACACACTTCCTGTTCCCCACCAGACAGCTGTGGTCCCCCCTTTCAAAACATACGGCTCATACATTTACTTCTTATCCTGTCATAGTTCTAGGAATAGGAACCCGCCTCAGACTCGCAAAAGAAAGAATCTCTGTTCTCCGAAACTCTCTCGGTATGTAATGCACATCTTGTGCTTTATGATGCAAGACAGATGTACCCGGCTCGTAGCGCTGTCTTACTCCTGAATCGAACATTGTAGTCACTGGTCGGTGTGGCCACCGCTCTGTACATGTAGAGGACTGGGGCTGCAAGCACAAAGGCAGGAGGTTGCATGTCTCTGATAGAGGAGAGCCTGTCCAGAGCCATCAGTCTATTTGTAGAGAGTCTGTTTCTCACAGACAAACAGAAATATTGACAGTAACACTGAGCAGGGTTCTCGCTGGCAACCCTGTGATAAACGGGAGCTGCCAGAGGCCACGTTGTAAAAATAGGATACCCCCTACAGCCACTTCCCCAAACCCTTGGGTAAATATTTAACCTCGGTATCCCACTTTTCTGTGTCAGGAAGTCTGAGCTCATCTCGTCTCCTTGGGGCAGACAGCGAGAGGGCTTGAGCGTTAGACGGCCACTTAGCCGCCTCAAAAGAAGTCAACCAAATTAGCCCCAGACTAAGACTTATGCGTGAGGCACAGACCGTCTCTGAGAGTTCAGTGTCCAAAGCGTGGTTTGTTTTATGCCTCAGCGGAGAGATGGAGAGTGACATTCTTGTATGTGAGGATGACAAAGTTGTCGTGGTGAAGTGTGTGAAACTGCATTTCCCATGTCTGCCTGCTGACAGCGCGGGCCTTTGTCCCTGTGGTGTGGGTCAGCGATCACAGAGTGCTTTGCTCTGTGAAGTGTCTGGGAGATGGGGCCGACTGGATGAGCGCAGAGGTCCTGGCCCTGCTGAGGCCACTCTGGGCTCGTGCGCTTCCTGTAGACAAGTGTTTGGACTGGGCCATCCGTGTCTCTGGCACTGAGGAAGGCCAGAGCCCTCGGCTGTGCCGTCCCACGTCAGGAAGGGGTTAAGGTTAGACAACGCGTCTGCTGATGAGGCTTATCATGCGCAGACACACACTAACGCACAGGCTCACACAAACTAGCACACAGGCTCACACACACTAACACATGTACACACACACACTAACACACAGGCTCACACAAACTAGCACATGTATACACACACACACTAGCACACAGGCTCACACACACTAACACATGTACACACACACACTAACACACAGGCTCACACACACTAACACATGTACACACACACACTAACACACAGGCTCACACACATATGCACACACGTATGCACACACACACTAACACACAGGCTCACACAAATATGCACACATGTACACATACACATGTACACACACATACACATACACTCACACACACACACATACTGTATGTACACACACACACTTACACAGGCTCACACACATATGAACACATGTACACACACACACACTAACACACAGGCTCAGACACATATGCACACACACACTAGCACACAGGCTCACACACATACTGTATGTACACACGTATGCATACACAGACACATACAGAAACACATATTTACCAATATACACACAAGCACAGACTTGAACTATGTGCTCACATTTAAGTATATGTACATGTATGCCTACTGCATATGTACATGTATGCCTTCTGTAAGGATATGACTGTACAGCCATAAATCTCTATCTTGGCAGCACTCTAATGCAAATACATTCCTTATACTAATCTTGATTTTGAGAAAGATTTACCCAACACACAGGACAACATATTTTTCTTAGCTCATTGGAGTTAATCACACTGGATTTGTGCACAAATCATGTTTTCAATGTGATTCAAATGAAGCTTAGTTCATCCAGATGACAGGTAGGAAATAATGCATGTCACTTTTAAAGTCACTTGATTAGTTAATACAGTCAGACCATGCTGAAATGATTGCTTTCAGCCTCTTTATGTTGGTATATATTCTAATAACAAGTGTTTATTTCGTAATCTTTTGAATGGATTTATGGTAAATCAAAATCAGACAGTCAAAACCTGGCTAGACATATGATGTAAAATCTTGGCACATTTTTTTGAAGGGAAATAATAAAATAAAAAAATAGAACTCCGACTGACATGAATGTGTCTTACAGCACAGTTTCCTTATTCGTTTCCGTCAATCAGGGATGAAAAATGACAACATCCTCTCCTCCCTCTCTCGGCATCCTTCCTGGATACAGGAAAAGGATGTCCAATGACCAAGTCTCCTGAGGTATGGGCACATATGAAGAGGATACAATCACACGCAACACTGATGGGACATCCCCTTCTTGCTCTACCCACATGGCCATAGCAAACTTTTACAGTTGTCAGCGCAAAAACTATTTTAGAAACATGCTAATGACAAAACTGTGTCTGTGTGCTCTATCAACTCTCCATGTGGCCAGCTTTACTCAATGCGTACCATATTCATTGCCTACAAGAGTGTCGTCTAATGCAATGATACTCAGGTCAAAAAAAGAATTGAAGCAATCAGGCAAATTTAGATGATTTCTTGAATGAGTAAGGTAGTGTTGTAAACTTCGTTCCATTAAAACTCCTGCAGATAGTAAAGCTTTAAAGGGTTAAACTAAAATATGTTCTGAAGTGGCGTGGCACTCAATAATGATATGGTATGAATCAGCAGAGCCAGTGAGGAGAGAGCCAACCGGAACTGAATCAACACAAACACATGTGCGGTAAACCTGAGCACAGTGAGACATTCGTGTCTGGGTAGAATAGCCCTTTAGAACTCAATCCGGGCCGGTCCTCTGCGGTTTCTGTTTAGCGGCGTGAGTCAAGCGACATCAAAACATGAGCCACCCTACTCTTCCCCCGCCACCCCCACTTGTAGGTGAATATAAATGTCTCCTATTTCCGTTCTTAGGTGTAAAACCCTCGCACTCACGCCTCTGCTTTTACAGCGTGGGCTGTCTGGAGGGTGGGTGTGAACATGTCACCGCACACGAGCACTGAGAGGTGTATGGGTGTGTGTGTGTGTGTGTGTGTGTGTGTGTGTGTGTGTGTGTGTGTGTTTGTGTGTGTCTGTGTGAGTGTGTTCATGTGCGTGCGCGTGCATGCGTGCGTGCGTGTATGTGTGTGTGAGTGTGTGTGCGTGCGTGCGTGTGTGCATGCGTGCATGCGTGCGTGTGTGCGTGTCTGTGTCTTTGTCTGTGTCTGTGTCTGTGTGGTGGTGTGTGTGTGCAACAAGTCTGTGGTGAAGTGTAAATGGGCGTGTGGGCTAGTCTCACATAACTGGGCTGTGTGTGAGTGCAAAGTATGAATGAAAAGTGGAGCAGAGTGTGTGGGTGTGACACGCCGCTGGGCGGGTGGGCGTCCCTGGATGTTTATTCGGTGACAGCCAGCCTCTGAGTCACCCTGGGTCCTGCGGAGAGGCCAAGCGTGACTCACCACGCTGTCATCGGGGCACCAAGCCCGCGTGCCGCCGCGCAATCCCCGCCACGCTAACACAGTCATCAAGGAATGATTCCCCCCCTCCTCTGTCTCTCCTTCTCTGGCTCCTTCTGTGTGTGACTCACTGGTTTCAGTTTGCCTCGTGCACCTCTCCCTCACCTTCACCACAGCCACCCTCTCTCTCTCCGCTGCCTTTCTAAATGACCTCATTTTAATGAAGCACAGACTCGGTTTGGGGAAATGAGGGACAGATTTAGGAAGAAGGCAACCCCCCTCCCTACGGAACCCTACAATAATGCCCAACTAGCACTCAACTATTGTAGAGTATTTATTAGGCTGTTCCTACACACAAATCCAAATAAACAGCTCTACCTAAGAACCATTCACTGTTAACCAGTTGTCATCAGGTGGCTGTCCACAAATCTTGTCTTTTAAATTTACTTTTAAATTTAGTTTCAATGTCGTACGGTTTTAAGACCCTCCATTAGTCTTAGATTAGTCTCTTCATTAGCCTCAGTGTTTACAGCCATGGCTGCCATTTACATTTTAAATATTCATGTACTGGAGCTCCCTCATGACTGGAGGAAGTGCTCGAACATGCGGTAACACTATTAGACAACAACAAATGCTTTCAATAACTTGCACTATGAAACTTTGTGTAATAGCAATCCCACAGAGAGAAAGTTAACCTGCATAACTTGCACTGGACTTTTTCTCCATCATGTTACACTGGATTTGGACTTTTATCAATTTTTACAGTTGCCTTACTCTACATGTATTTATTTGTTCTGTTATTTTATACGTTATCTTATTATAAAGCACTTATGCAATATGAACTATGAAGTGTGCTTTACAAATACACTTATTTTCCCTCAAGGATAACAAAGAAGGTAAGTAGATTAACAGTAGAAGATTACCCTAATTTGTCCCTAATGCCAAATACAAGTTCATCCACAAATGGTATGCTTTGTGGATTTTAACAGTTCACGTTTATTCTTGGAGAACAAAAGAATATGTTCTGTATGTGATATATACTGTATGTTTTCCATTCCAAGAAGAGATCATTGCCCCCTTTTCAAAGAATGAAATCGTGCATACTTACAGCATGACATATAGGTTCCTCTGGCAATGCACAATCCACCCAAATTGAATTGAATTATTCAATTGCATGTTTACATTCACATGAACGTGTGCTTACCACAAAACTGATAAACCTAGGGGAGAAGTTATAGTCAGGCTCTTACATATCAGTGGAGTGGCCTATCTACTTCTATTGTTCAGATGTTCATGAAAATAAGAATATTTCAAGAGATTTCTCAAACCAGTTTCTGGGGCTGACCAGCGGAAAACTTCAGATTTATTTTAGATTAAAGTATTTTTACGGTACAATTTCTATCTCACGACCTGGCTCTGGATTTTCTACGGAGCAAGATGGACATACAGAAATACAGCTTCAGTCGCATTGACCTGCAAGGTAATTATTTCACATTCAAGCTGAGCTCCTTTAGGCTTGTGCTCCCACTGAATGAACCACAATCCAGACACTTGGGTGACGTTGATATGGGATTTTATGGTTCAGCCGGTGTAATACAAAGAAGACGAATAAATAAAACAAACAACCATGGCCAGACATGAAAATTTTACTCGTAGGTCAGAGATATAATTCCAGTAGGGTGAATTTGAGGATTAGTGTCAAATAGCCTACACATGATACGATAGGTGTGTCCAATTCTGAGAGCTTGCTGGCCTTTAATTGCAGCAGCCAGTCTACCTCTTCCAAAGAACAACCTCTTTATCGTCTTTTTATCTTTTCATCAGTAGCAAAACACTACAAGCCAGTTTGGTCTCAAAACATAAAGGTGGCAGTCTTGGCAATTTCACATAAAGAGTTTCACAATAGCTAAAAGTGTACACATTTGTCAAAACACGCGAAAGGTGATATGGAAAAGAATACAACAGTAAGTCAATATCATGTTTATGAACTCAGCTAAGGTGTGGCTGTGTTTCTTCATCTGACAAGATGCAGTTTATCACCCAAAAAATGTAATGATTTCATAATTTTGATGAAGATGGCAAGTGAGTGTCAATAGCACTGAATGGGAACACTACATTCTTCAACAGAGTTCCAAGGGGCAGGTAGACTAATCAAACCAAAACAGGAACTAAACCAAAATAACTTATCACAACTACTTAACTAAAGTAAAGGTTTTCACATATATCTGTAGGCTACTTGCCTTGTACATGTTTTAAGAGTATTGGCCTTCTGCATGAATATCAGTATCAGTTGTAGGTGAACGCTTGGGACCACCCTTACTTGGTGCAAAAATAGGCCTAATTAAAGATACGACTGAGACCCATATATGTCAAATTAAAGCAGGTATGAAAAAATGCTAATTGGAACGCGAGATTTTGTTCACCATGGCAAACAACTGCGGGAAATATGGTGTATGGGATTCAGTATGTGAGACAGTCTTATTGAATTATTCTTGACATTCTTTTGTCTCGTCAAAAATGGGCGCTTCAACTTAACCCATAATATAAGTTACTTACAGACCACCTATTGCATTAGGCACCAAAAGATGGTGACAGTGACCAACAACTCACAAAATGTACGGCCAAAGAGCTCGGAGTGGAACGTGATCTATCGTGTCACTTATGGCTAGATCAATACTAATAGGCAACACACTGCCCAGTTAACAAACCTATAGAGGATATAGTCTACACATCACGTGAAGTCGAGGCAAATGACGATGATAACCTGTTCTAGGTTTAATTCAAAGATTTTCACCCAAAGAGGACACCATTTGCTCATACCTATTACTAGACCATAGATAGAGCTACATCGCCATCTAGCGCAAGAAATTCAATGTTGCTATTGATTTACTTATGTTCAGTCTGAGTTTCGAGGATTTAAGACAACATATGTTATTGAGATCATAAGCATAACGTGCATAAATATTTCACCTGGTTTAGACTTTGCATTCTTCTCTTCTATTAATCTGACTGGCGCTTGCTGTTGCACACACAAAATATTAAGAGATAAATGTTGTAAACTGGCTGCAAGTGTAAAGGCGACAACATAAAGACAGCCTATACACCCTGGTGTAAAACAATGTGAACTATCTCGAACTTAAGTTAACACAAATGTAGGCTATGCTTCTCCTCTCCCCTTACAGCTGAAATTCAGCGACAAATAGGAAAGCTCAATAAAATGTTACAGATTTCCATGTAAAGCAGCACGGAATCTCTCAGAAATATGGCACCATAATATTATGCAGGGAATCCATGGCAACAGGAATGAAGGTGGAGTACCTTGGCAGGGGGACGAGCTAGCAGGCCACAGTTTGCATGCGTCTCTGCAGGACTCTGGTATGCAACAATTACCAAAGCATGTCAGCCGTCTCAGGGTCAATTCTCAAAGGCATGAGAAAGCGAGTGAACTGCGCCCCCACACTGTGGTAACTACTAGTCAGGACCGATACCGACGGCCTTGAAGTTAAAGCACATCCTCAGTTCTGTTACTCTCTGGAGTTACACATGTGGTCTATTTATGATAAGATCTGCATAGGCCTATAATTTAAAGCTGCAGGTGAAGTTTTTCTTTTTTCTTGCCAAGTCCCAAATAAATGTGTTATTATGAAGAAATGTTTAGGACAAGATTCCCAAACAAAACATGTACTTATCCATGCCTCTTCTTGCATTTATTAACTAATTATGTTGCCTTGTTACATTTACTAATGTAGACAATACTTCAACAGATCTCATTCTTTCTGTAAATCATCAGAATTATCCTTAATTGCAGTGTACAAACATATAATCTTCGAGGATCTCATTGCTCCCCAGTGATAATTACACACAGCAGATTGCTATTGCATGACGAGAAATGAATTTCCAGTTTTAAAGCAAACATCAGAGTAGACTTTTCTGTTAAGGTTGATTGAAGTAACTCTTCAAAGCCATGGTCATATGGCAGATTAGACTCTTATCATGTCTGTAATTCAATAAATTGAATCACATGGGTTTTTTTTTAAGTGAGACAATAGGCAAACATCTAACATGCGCTCATTACGCCCTCATAAACCTCGACCTGTGATTGGTTCAAATAAATACTGAATGACGTAATTACGTAAGTGAAACGTAACAGGAAGACGTTCTTCATGGCTTTCTCGTGAGCTGTCATACTAAGTAGTAGTCCAGTGTCCTGAAACTTCATTGTGGTTTTTAAATATTTTTTGGTAAATTTATCGCACACTTAGTCATCATGTCGGCAAGAAATCCTGGACTTGATCTGGGTAAGATGATAAACATTTGAAATAACTTCAGACAAAAATCCTGTTATTTTTTTTTTTCTGGACTGTTAGCTTTATTTAGCTAGCTACCTTTTTGATAACGTGGTGTTGCTACTGTACAAGGCAGCTCACTGTTCATGTTGAACTCCAAACGTCAGTATAATTTGAGTTATCATTGCCAACGGTTGTATTAAGTAAGCGTATCTTCATTTCAAACACTAAGTTACTCACATGGCAAACATTTAGACGCTTCCTTTGCAGACTGCAGGCGAGAATTTAGGTTTTCTTTTCTTTTTTGTTTTTACAGCACAACAGAAGCCTGTCAATATTATTTAAGTTGAAGTATTTTATGCAAACGCTTGCATGTTTGGCTGAAATACAGTGAGATGTTTCTTTGGGTGCAAATTGTACAAACGGTTAATATTTAACTTGAACTTTCGTATCTCGACAGAACTGTAGAACTCTGTGCAGATACCGTGAAAACCATGAATCTGTTTAATGTCATGCACATGACAGGCAGGGGGAGATGACATGTGACTGTGTGGGGCTGTGTTGTAGTCATAATATACACGCCTACCCCCTACCCATGTTAGACAATAGTAAGGGTTAAATATGTATGTCTGTGTATATGTATAGACAAATTAAATCTGATATGTTCATTTTGTACATTAAATTGTTTGGTAGACCTTGAGTGGGTGTCTAAGGTGCGCGTCAACACCCAGGCTGTTTTGAAGCGAGCTCAGCAGGTTCAAGGGCGTAAGGTGGCTAAAAAACAGTGGCAGGTAAGTCTCTGCAGAAAACAAACAAAGTGCATAGTTGCAAAGTGCACAGTGCATATTTTTTTATTAATTACATTATTTTATGGTGATTTTAGCAGTCAGCCTAAACAGTGTATTGACTAAAGACGTATAAATGAAATTTGTTTGGGACACATTAATCACAGTTCTCTATGCCTTAGGCTGCATGGCTACTGAAGGCGGTCACATGTATTGACCTGACGACTCTCGCTGGAGATGACACGCCGTCCAATGTCCACCGGTTGTGCATGAAGGCCATACAACCCATCCGCCGTGATCATCTGAAAAGCATAGACATGCACGACAAAGGTCTTAGACACTGCACTGATTTTTATTTAAGTGGGGTTAGCAGTGGCAGTGGATTGGTTTGAGATAAATAGTCGTATTAGTGGTGCTAGCACTAAATGTGGCATCAAAATATCATTTATATTAGCAAAGCATCAGTGATGTACATTTCTGTTATTTTGTTCAGTTTTTCAGTGATAGTGACGCTTTAGATTAAACACTCCACACAGAGTTCGACTCACAAAGATTACCCATGTCAGGCTGGTTTGTTCAATTAATTGTAGGACAAAGAGACACCTGTCTGACAGTACCCTGAGGCCAGAAAGAAACAAGCCTTTTTTTTATCAGACATGCTGCTGTACAATCACTAAACAATGCAATGTCTCACCATTGCTGGAAGACAAACTTCATCTAATATATTCTTGTGTCAGTTTTTCGTCTTAAGACAGCTGTCACACATTTGGAATGAAGGGCTTTCTCAGTTACTGCTGCAGTTCTACCTGTCATTACCACACTGCTGACTGCTGTTTGAAATGTGTGTCTCTTTGTTTGAAGGCATCACCACTGCGGCTGTCTGTGTCTACCCGTCTCGTGTGGCTGATGCCGCCAAGGCTCTGAAGGCAGCCAACTCAGACCTGCCGGTCGCCTCAGGTACAAATACACAGTAATTACCTCCAGAATCTCCCATATCAGCCCCGCTCATCAGTATTGGGGTAAATATCAGACCCCATCCGTCTCCTGGCGGCCAGAGGCATGGTGTTAATTGATTGGCGTTGGCATCTCTCCTCCAGTGGCCACAGGATTCCCCGCCGGTCAGACCCACCTGGAGACTCGCCTGGCGGAGGTGCGTCTGGCAGTGGCAGACGGGGCGAGCGAGATAGACATCGTCATCAACCGGACCCTCGCTCTCACTGGACAGTGGGAAGGTGAGTGAACACATCACCTCGTTGGGGTTTGCCCTCTGTGCACAACTCCACGTTACTTTTGGACGTTTAGAGCTGTGGGATGGCGTCTGAGGAAAGGCTTCTGCATGCTTTGATCTTGCTTGTTGATTTATGTCCAGAGGGGTCCCTGCTTCTATCTCACTTTGTTCGAACACCTTTTCCAATTGCAGGCCTCTGAGAGATGGACGCTTTTGGTGACCCTACATGTAGTTCCAAAAAGCTTCTTTTTTTTACGCTTACTTAATTACCTGCATCACATTACGTTAAGTCATCAAGCAAGAATGATTCTCAGTGTGATGAGGTTTTCTTAAGGGAAGTCATGACCTAGCCATAGCTCAGCATGGGTTTGAGCTTCAGTGCCGGAGCTTCTTTCCTACCTCAATCTGAGTGTGCTTCTGTGGTTGTGCAGCTCTGTACGATGAGATCAGACCTCACTCTGAGTGTGCTTCTGTGGTTGTGCAGCTCTGTACGATGAGATCAGACCTCACTCTGAGTGTGCTTCTGTGGTTGTGCAGCTCTGTACGATGAGATCAGACCTCACTCTGAGTGTGCTTCTGTGGTTGTGCAGCTCTGTACGATGAGATCAGACCTCACTCTGAGTGTGCTTCTGTGGTTGTGCAGCTCTGTACGATGAGATCAGACCTCACTCTGAGTGTGCTTCTGTGGTTGTGCAGCTCTGTACGATGAGATCAGACAGTTCCGTCAGGCCTGTGGAGAGGCCCACATGAAGACCATCCTGGCTGTGGGAGAGCTGGCCAACTTCACCAATGTCTACAAGGCCAGCCTGGTGGCCATGATGGCAGGTGAGTCCCTGATGGCCCAGAAAAACACTCTCACACTCAAATTCAAATTCACTCTTGGCCAATGACAATGCTAAAGACAACTTAGTATCTTTGTCAAAATGTTTTTCTCTTTTACTTTTGAGAAGATAAGAAACATGTTGTGCAAAATTGTCGTTATGCTGTCCATTGAGCGTTTATCCAGTCCGGGTCAGGGATAGCCAGCTGCCTGTGTATGTATAAATAACATTGAGATGAATGACTAGATGAAGACCAAGTCATAAGCATCTTGACGAACTTTGCAGGTGACTAAATCAGGGAGACTGTGCGTGTGATGTGTGTCATGTGATCAAAGGCAATAGGACAATGGGAGACACTGGTGATGATCTGCGGTATCTTTCATAAAGATGATAATTTCCATTGCCCTTTACTAATGTTGTATAGGTGCACAACTGATACTGAATCCCAGAAGTTTTCCAGGGTGAAGACAAATTGATAACATGGCTGCAGTTTGTAACTTTCTCCACTGTGTGGCGATGTTGTTAAACTGTTGGTCCTGATGCGAAGTGTAGTGGCCAACCTTAGCGGCGCGCAGACAGACCCCACTGACTGTACTCTTAAATGGCCACGACACTGCACCGCATCAGCAGCCGCTCCGATAGGGATCATTATTAAAATGCATTGCTTTTGTGACTGCGCTCAGTCCTTAATCTCCTTTTGTTCCTATGAATTGCGTATGAGGTTTCTGAAATTGAATGATAATTTTAGCTATTAATCTCAGGCGCGGAGGCTATTTTACTCCCTGCACCCGCTGCCAGTGTCCCACATGCCCATGCAAATGAATAGAGCTTCATTACCGTCGCTCGTGGTTAATAACCGTTATCCATTATGGTGTAATTAAGACTCCCTTTAACGAATCTTATGGATTAGTCCAGCGTGAGGGGAAGGAAAGAGAGAGGGAGCGAGGCAGTGTAAAAAAGGGGCAGGAAAACACATAGAACATATCTTTAATGAACTGGAAAGCGTTCATCTTGTTCCATTCTGTAATGAACAGCCATGATGCATGAGGAAGGACAGCAGCAGGGCTCTGGGGTGATTTTTTACCCTGCGCACAGTTTGTGCTTCATCTATTAGCAGCATCATTTCATCTTCTATTTTTAACAGGGCACTGATAAAACATAATTGGCTCTGAAGGAAAGGTGAGGAAAAATGAAGTGGTTTATTGATGAACGCACACACACCCTCTGTTCTCTGCTGTGGGAAGCATATGTTCTCCTTTGCCAGCACACACCCGCCCCCCACCACCAACCAGGAGTAATGTCTTTGGGGGTGGCGGTGCGGGCGGTGTGGGTGGGTGGGTGGGGAGGGGTGCACTAGGAGTCTGCGGTGTTTGGACCTCAGAGGTGCTGTCTAAACAGTAGTGTGTGCCAGATGAATGCTCAGTTACATCAGCTCGCTGTTTTTCAGAATATAAATAGAGATGGTCAGGGCCTTGTTAGTGGCCTACAGGTTTTGCTGTCTATAGTTGGCAGTGAGGTAACTGCATTGGCTCATTGGCAATTGGAACAATGTAATCCTCAGAATTCATCTTCAGCTGATGTCTCAAATGTGTCTTCATACACGTATGTGCAGTCACTCCTTATGTGAGTGTGACGTGGGAGGGATCCTTGAACATAGTTAGAACAGTATACTAAAAATGAACTGCAACACCTCGTTCACACTCACGCACACTCACTGACTCATCTCCTAAAAGTGATCAAAAACATGTTGCTCACAGGATCTGACTTCATCAAAACATCAACTGGAAAAGAGTCTGTCAATGCCACCTACCCGGTTGCCATAGTGATGGTTCGAGCAATCCGTGACTACTTCCTACAAACAGGCCATAAGGTGAGGCATCTGGTTTTTTTCACATTTATGTCAACATCATGTTGCATTTGTTAACGTTTGAAATCAATTTTAGAAGTAGGTTCTCTTTGCCATTTTGTAACATATATTTGATGTCGATCTTCACACAGAATACATACATTTCACATAGATGTGTTCCAGATCACATGCATTCTGGATTTATTTATAAGTATGTCTGTTGATGTGAATTAACAATATTTGAATACAGAGAGCCTAAAATCTTATAAAATCTTTTAATGTGGAGAAGGATTTCATACCACCGTCCTGTAATAATCAAGAACTTTGTGTTACCTTAGGCAGTTGTCAGTCTTTAAAAAAATTTAAATCTGTGTGGTATGTAGTGTGTCCAGAATAATGTGTCAATAAGTCTGATTTCCAGAGTGAAGTTAGTATTGTTTTAAAGCATTGCATGAGGGCGTGTAAGTGAGAGCCTGAACTGTTTGTGTGGATTGGACCAGCGTCTAAGCGCGTAACTGTTTGTGTGGATTGGACCAGCGTCTAAGCGCGTAACTGTTTGTGTGGATTGGACCAGCGTCTAAGCGCGTAACTGTTTGTGTGGATTGAACCAGGTGGGTTTCAAGCCAGCTGGGGGCATCCGCACAGCGGCAGAGTCCGTGGTCTGGCTCACCCTGATGAAGGAGGAGCTGGGCGACGAGTGGCTGAGCCCCCATCTCTTCCGCCTGGGTGCCAGCAGCCTGCTGGCGGACATCGAGCGGCAGGTGGGTGGCCAGAGCGGAGCGGAGCGGCTCCTGGGGCACGGGTGCGGGCGCTGGTGCCCAGTAGGGGCCCCACTATAAGTGTCGCCGGTCTGACTGGGCTGCAGATGACCAATCAGGGGCAGCAGTCTCCTGTGGACAGAGCACAATGGCTGTTAAATTTAGGTTTAGTGGTAATGCCCTATTATTGTTCTGCTTGATGCATTACTCACTTCAAGCTCGTCACCTCTCATTTCAATCATATTCACTTGTTGAAGAAAAAGGAAGCCCTAATTGGAAATGTATTCAAAAGTTTCTACCTTGAGCCATGTAGCAGAAATGTGCCATGTTTCTCAGGCCTGGTGTTCTTAATCTTTCTCTGTTTTATTTCTTCCCACAGATCTACCATTATGTGACTGGACGATATCCAGCCTATCAGGAATTTCCTATGGCTTAAATCCGTGGAGATTGGAGATTTGTCAATACAGCCAAATAACAGAGCTTCAGCTTATTAGAAGCAAGACCTCATGTCATGACCTGTCATGACACATTATGTACATTTGAGCCACGCCTACTGTTTGCAGTGGGTTGTAGTCACTGACAGAAGAGCACTTCTACATTTCAATCTTAATTGAAAACCTGAATTTTTATTTTTTAGGCAAGATGGCCAGACATGGCCTTATTAAAAGAAAATCCAAATCACACATAGCAGTCCTCCTTTGGCATCAGTCTCACTAATGTCTGAACTTCTCTGTGCCTTCAACTTTTCCCACTTTTTTTCCACTCACACTTCCTTTGACTGCAGCCTTGCATCACTCTTGCATCTGTGGCACCTAGCCTCCACAGATCTCTAAATCAGCACCTGGGTGGAGGTCAGTGACGCCCGGAGAATATAATGCCACTTCCTGAGCGCAAATTTCATTAACTAGAAGCTGTATGAGCCGAGTGAGTGTTTGGGGGATTAATTAGTGGGGGTTAAGTGAGTCTAAATGATCTGATTGAGCTGCTCTCCAATTCAGCTTCATTTGAAGACGGAGGAACTCTCTCCTCTCTCTTTCCTTTTCCTCCTTTAATTAAGATATCAGGGGCCGTGCCCTTGACTGGAAGAACGAATAAATGAGTGAATTAATTGTAGAATGGAAAATGAGCTTAGAGAGGAGTTTGCACCGAAGCAGGAGGTGAAGTTGGCAGAGACAAACTGAGCCGGAGAAAAACTAAACTAACCTTGCACGGCATAGCTGTGATGCACCACAATAACAGGAAATGTGCGTTGAAAGCGGGCATCAGTGGCTTTTTCCTGTAAGAATTATGGCGGTGAAGAATGGGTATGGTGGGACAGGCGAGGTGATGTCAGAGCCGTTTGTTTTGGCAACAGGAGAGGTCCAGGTATTTCTGCTCTTTTAAAAGCTTACAGCAGCATCTGCGTTGTCTAAGCGTGATGAGGTGGCCGGCTGCTCGGGTGCCCACCTCTCGGAGTCTGTGATCGATTAGCTGGACTTACATAAAGGCATGTAGATCATCTGAAATCTGCACTGTCTGACAGCCACACAGAGCCAGATAAGATGGAGGAATTGACCTGGCCAGAGATTGATGAGTCTCCTTACCTTACAGAGTGCCCTGCCTCTCTCTTTCCCCCCCTCCTTCTTTCTTTTTTTTCCAGTCTTTCGTACATTCTCATAAACTTGTGGATTCGCTTATCACCTCTCAGAAAGAGGGAGGTGATCCGAAAGAAACGCTATTTTTCAATATTTCATCAATAGAAACTCAGTAATTCTGTACAGACTAAAGGGGTTTGACAAAAAAATATATAAATTAAGGAGGTTGAGAGGGAGGCTGTTCAAATGACATGTTCACTGGATATTGCATCAGACTCGAACCAGAGTCCACCTGTACACCTACTGTGGTGTGAGGAACTCCAGTTGACATAGCAGTTGGCCAGTTATTAGGAGTGAGTCATGCTAGCTGCTTGTGTGGCTGGGTGCTGATGGCCAGGGCTCTGCTAACAAACTGGCTGAATTTGTCAGGGCCAGGAGAGCCATTCACTCACCTGACAAATAACCTCACACAGATTGATTGGGTTTCTGTTGTTTTATTCAACAGTGTTTCTTCCCTGGAGGGCCTGCTGTGAGAAATTGCACATTTTGGGTCCCGTTCATCTGCAGAGACATTGTAATAAAGACAGAATGCTAGTGTGAGCGACAGTGTTGTAAATGTGGCTGCTATCCATTACATAGTGGGGATTTTGGTATCTGTCATCCTATTTGTGAAATAATTACTGTGCTGTAGCTAAGGCTATACACACTGTATGGATTTCATAAATGAACCACCAACATGTTTTTCAATTCTCCTTCGTACAGACCAGCCCTAGAAGCATGACAGTCAAAATGATTGATACAGAGTTGGTTTCAAACACATTCGCTGTAAGTCAGTTCCAGAGACAAGCCCCTGAGCTGCTGGAAGGCTTTTTTTGGATCGAAGGCATGTGCTCGATGGCAGTCTTGCATTTTTAAAGTGCTGTTATGACAGTTTCACATACGGCTACTTCTCATTTATACAGAAATTGTATTTAAGATCATACAAAGCATGTAGTGGACAACAGCAGAGACTGACTACTCGCATGAAGCTAGATATATTTTAAGCATTTTGAAGGAGGCATGTATGTCATATTTTAGTTTCTGTTAATGAAGAACAAATCACTTGTTTAGCTTTTGATAAACTTGTCATAAATACTTAAAACTTTTCCTGTTTGCAATCTTTTTTTATTATAAAACCAGGGGCATAAGGAAAGAGCTAGTTTAACTAAGAAAATGTTAATTCGGCTGAATTGATGGCTTCGCCGGTCAGCTCTTTTAGAATAACAGTGACCACTACTAATCGGTGAGTTTTTATCAGCCTTGAACACATTGATCTGTCCAGTACATTAATTCCAGCAACTCACCACAGTAATCTTAATAAACTGGACTAGAGGTTCATTGTAACTTCTGCAGTGAACAGTACATCAGATTTGATGCTATGTTCTTTGTGAAAGACGAAATGTTTTGTCTGAAAACTATTTGGGAGATTAGCCAAATGTAACTAGACAACACGAGGGGAAACCCACAGTGCTTTATGCAGACACACAAATTCAACACGAGGGAAAACCCACATGCTTTATGCAGACACACAAACTCCAAAAAAGTTCAAAGCAAAAGTGTTGGGAGGAACAATTACTCAAATTTTTCACCACTCTTTCATCCACACGGAGCCCTAATTCAAGGTTAGGACAGGTGAAACTGAGAGACAGGGAATAATTGGCTCTCCTGCCGCAATGATATTAATGATGCAATTAGAGTGGGCTTTTGGTTTCCGCCGTGCCAGAAACAGGTAGTGATCGGAGCTACCCGGGGACTTCACTAGTGTCAGACCACTCCTTCTGATGCCGCTGTGATCCGCACAAAAGAGGGAGGCGAGGCTAGCTGCTCGCTGCTCCGACTGGATTGTTTCCCTGGGTGCTCCCTGTCTTTGAGTGCTGACCTTGGCGCCGGGCTCCCCAGCGACAGAGAAGTGATGGAATACATGTATGAGAGATCAAACAGCAGCGCGGAGGCTCACCTGTCTCTGAAGTGTGCAGAGTGTCTGAGGCCAACGGCGTGTAGGCAAACTACCTCTGAGATCACGTTAATGATAAACGTTAATTACCCGTCATTCCTTTTACATCAACTGCGAATGAGATACATCATTTCCTGTGGACTCTCACCCATCTGAATCTCTTATTTTGTCTCCATGTACTGCTGTACTTTTTGTGAAAGCTGCCTGGTTTTGTCATGCAAATATTCTAGAAAAAAAACCTTAATTTAAATAATTGTCATTAAAGGAATTACATGCAAGGTATTTCATTTAGGTTAAAAGCATTTGAGAATAGTTTAGCAGTGTCAGAGTGACTGTAAATTGCACTCATGAGAGCTGAATGCAATAACTCAATCATTTAGAATGCATGTAATCAATACTTGGAGATTGAACTTTTGAATTAATGATGAAATCCTAAATCTTGTGTCTATAGTGCTTCTGAATCAGATGTTCAAAAATGACCCATAGTGGTGTATTTAAGTCTGGGGTTTGAGATGCCTCTCAGAAAACCACAACCACAATGCAATCAATATGGAAATGTCCCCCTTTGGTCCCAGGAAATGAAAGGCAGACACAGAAAAGGAAGAAGCAGATTAGCTTTGGAACCAAATAACCTGCCTTACTTAAGCTTGATGGATAAGCAAGAACATGGCACTGATCCCTATTGATTCCCATTTTGCAATAAAAGTTTCCGTAATTAATGGTTTCATCTCGGACCCCAAGTCCAGCCTAGGCTGCATTCTACCCAAAAGTGCAGACTTTTCCCCCATGATGAGGGACCACATTGATTTTTTTTTTTGTTTTACTTTTTGGGGGGAAAGTGAAATAGTGCGGTCAATTCCACCTGGGTCAAACTTAACAGAAAGAATAATCAAAGATGCAGGGTAAGAAAGGTTGTCCGCAAAATTCCCAGAATGCTTTTCTGCTGTGACAGGCCTGGATTTGCCCAGAGGATATGGCCAAGACCCCCTCACCCCCTCAGAAGCAGGCCAAGATGCTGTAGGCACTCGTCCACACTCAGCACCAGTGGTCCACACCTGCCTCTCCAGCCTTCTCTGCAGAGACATGCATGGCGTACACAGGCCTCTCCCTGGTGAGAAGCACTGCCTTCATCCATTTTACATGATGGAGATCCACATCACAACTCATGAGAGGGTTATGTTTATTTGACATATTTCTAGGAAAAGACCTCTGAACATACAGCATGAAGGAAAGAAGGGGCTGTTTGAAAAAGGAGAGAAAGAAAGAGAGAGAGAGGGAGAAAGAGAGAGAGAGAGAGCTTTACTGTTGTGAATTAGGAAATCTAAGCCAAAAGAAGGTCCACTGTGGCTGTATTAGCCAGCCGTAAACCTCACTGCACCAATAACAAGTCAGTAGACGTGATTCTAGATCAACTGTTAAGAGCCAAATAATTCCCATAACAGCATGACCATAGTTGAGGAGGCAGAAAGGGGAAGGTGGGACCTTTGATTCCATTATACTCCAAAGAAATCTGTCAGAACCAAGGATAGAATAATTGTTTGGAATGGGGGAGTCTCAGCGGACTACTCCTAGCTTGTTCTTAGGCTTTTGAAGTGTTCGCTGACATTGGAGAAACTCAAGGGCGGGGAGGGGAGGGAAATGGGGGCTCAGAAAAGAAGAAGGGGAAAAGAGACAGACCCAACTTCACTTCAGAAATTCTAAGCTGGGCTTTATTTGAAGCTTGGAAAGTAAACGGACTCTGTTCTGAGGATGCCTTAGGGGTACAGTGAGCTTAGGACAACCACTACATTCTGAACGAGATTTAATCATTAAATATGGAGCGTCAACTGTTGCACAGGGAAATCTAGGGGGAGCCCAAGAATGTTCTGGACTTTAAGGTCCCACTGTGAGACCTTGACATTCTCCAAATCCGCCATCTCTCCAGTGTGCTGCCAGAGAGGACCAGCGTAAACAGGTTTGAGGCAGAGTAGAGGTAGGGTAGCATTCTTAATTGAAACCCCACTGCATGCTACATTATGTGGAAATATCACACCAAATTAATTTTACAGCAGATCCATTAAAAGCATTATGAAAAAGAAACAACCACCAAAACAGTGCCTTTGGTTGTTGATGCAGATGCTTGCTGAACTGCTGATTTCCTTGTTATTTCCTGTAATAGCTTAAACATGCTTGGCTGAAAAGCAGAGATGCTGAACCAAGACGAATGTAAACAACAGCTCCCAGAAGGCTAAGCCATGTATTTGAGTGTGCAGGTGGAATCACAGATATATAAAACCAAATCAGAATGCGTGAGATACACACAATATCCGAATAGGTACGGCACTCCTATCAGAATGGGCACGCAGTCTGAATGGAAACAAGGGGATAAATTATACCAAACTACAACCAAAGTTGCATGAAGTTTCCTTGGGTGTACTCACAACAGCCACTGGAAATCACAAAATGGCACACAGTGAAAAGAGGACAAACCACTAGACAGCTAGATGAGAAACGAATAGTCATGAAGAAAACATGAGTTTTTTTTTAGACTCCTATCAGAGGAGAACAAAACTGAAAACGATTAAATAAAATCTAGTGTCTTGCATATGTATGCATATGTGTGTGTGTGTGTGTGTATGTGTATGTGTGTATGTGTTAGATGGAGGGGGGTGGGAGTGAAAAACTTTCTTTTTTTATCAATCAAGGCGCTGACAGAATTGTCACAGGCTCTTTTGAAGTCTGCCAATGGCGCCAACGAGGGACCCAGCGCAAGTAAATAAAACATGGCACTTTTTCCGTCGCCTCTGCCGGTTAATAGGGCAGCCTGCTGATCAAAAGAACATTAGCTTTGATTAATCAATCAATGCCCTGGTGGCCTCGGCGCTCCTGTCAATGGAGCCGTCTGCCTGTGGGATCGCCTCGTGGAGGTCAGAGCCTTCCAGCGGCTCCCGCGCAGCATGTGAAACCTTCCCCAGCATTTCTCACACTGCTGCGCGCCAACCCAAATCCACCCACATTGATTTTCCCTTTTATTCTTCACTCTTTTCTTTCTGTGCTCTCTCTCTTTACATTTTTTTTAGAAGAATTCACTTCTTCTCTCTTGTGGGTCTCTTGTGAAAAAAGGCGCGAGGACCATGGAACCATGGTGCTAAGTGAATGGAGTGAATAAGTGAAGAGTCAGCTAATGTTCATGTAAAAAAAGTCCAGCCCCGTGTTTAAAAGGCATTATAAACAGACGTACGCCATCTTGTTTGCTTTAGCTCTCTTACCCTCACCACAAACCTGTGTTGTGTGATGTGAACCCCTGGTCTTGATTTGGAAGTGTTGTTCTCTTGCCCGTACGCTCCTAAAAGCGCCGTATTGTTTTCATGTGGCCCCCTTCTCTCTGCAAATGCAAATGAGCATAATTTCAAATGACAGTGAAAGTAAACTTTCTTTTCTGAGTTGTGTGTGTGGCACTTCTCCCAGTGGGGGACGAGGCGCTCAAGAAGCCCTGCTCTAATTCTGTCATTGTCAAAGTTTGACATAATAAGCGATTGTTCACTCGCCTTTGTGGAGTGATACAACACTAAGCAGGGTCCCACTTCCTCCTTGTTAATTTTTTTAAAAAAAAAGAAAGAAAGCGTGAGACATCTCTCCCTTAAAGGGATGTTTGGAGCTGCTTATGCTAAATATTATAACGCTCCTGTCGTGACGCCTCTCTGTGCGCCCCTTTTATCTTCCCCAAATCCACAGGAGGGCTTTACCTTTGCCACATCGCCAGGGTAATGGCATCTCCGAAATAATTTAAGTAGCACTATTTGAAAAACTAAGACAAGCTAAGAGAATTCATCGTCAGAGATCAAAGCCGCACAGTTGCGTCGCCACCGGGGCGAGCGTTGACTTCCCCGGCTTTCTACGTTGTGATCAAGCACTCTGTTTTGTTAAAAGCCTATCCTGGTCCTCCAAGCTTTGCCCATAACACAGAATGTGTCTGCATATTTATCGGCAGGTGTATGTATGAACAGTAAATGAGGTGTCAGGTTGAATGATGTACTCGGATGGCAAGAAGCATACAAAACACACATTGTGTTGTGTCTGTACTGCAAGACAGTTTCATCATTATGAGTGATGCTAATATTGTGTCAACAACGGTCATTTGTCCTCGCTGTTTACTGTTTCCCTAAGGTGATATGTCTGACTGCTGCCTGGTTCCAGATGTAGAATGCTGTGCTGTTACTACTCTCTCTTCAAAGGAATACATCTCACCAGGCTGCAGAAAAAACATCTCCCACAATAGGTCAGGAGCGGAGCAAAAGTTTGAGGCCTTAGTTTCTTTTCTCTTTCTCTTTATAGTCTTGACAGATAAATCCGCTGAGAATGTCTTTTTTCCCCCCCTGCACCACGAGCTTCTTCCCCTAATTTCATCAGCACTCCTGACTGACAAGCATCATTACGGATAAAATTATCCCAGTAATTATCCTGCCGAAAGGAGATTTATATCCCCTTTGTGAGCAGGGGGAAGCAGATTCGTGGGGCTGGATTCAGCACCCGGCGTTCTGCGGCGCTGAGCCTCTTCGTTAAAATAAGCACCCTAATGAGTCAGAGCCCCCCCACCCCCACCCCCCCCCCACGGCGTGAGCGGGGCGCAGGCACAGTGCCTGGCAGGAGCTCATGCTCGCGCTTCTGATGTGCACTAAGTGTAAGGGAGCACGCTGTAGCCTACATAAGCCAGGTCCACTTAGCAAGACCCGCTGTCCATTATCATCTTAATTTGTACCCTGGAGGCTGAGCACAGGCTGCTACTTTGCCCTCAAGATGATGCCCACATCCACGAGCTCACACACCATTAAGACTGGGAACACACTACAGTCAAACAAACTGGGTGGTGAAGAATAAGAATAAACTATCGAGACTTCAACAGTAGGATGATAACACCATACAGATAAATGACAGAAACTCTTATAATGATACTGCACGTAAGCATGAACTAGTTTTAGGTTTTAATTACCCATTATTGATTGTTTACATGCAGGTATAGTGCTCTGTATGAACCATACCAGGAAGATGGTCAGATTTGTTAGAGTGACCGGGGTAGCTATAATCTGGCTAATACACCAAGGACCTATGTTGTTTCCCTGGGGGCGTTAAGGCTTGGTCTACTCCAGGGACGTGCAGTGAGGTTCGGAGCTGGTGAGGCACAGAAACCGGAAGTGATTACGTCATTTTGAGCTCTAGTTTAAACTATATATATAATATATACATGTATATATGTCTATGGTTTTAAAATTGTCATCTGATCAGAACTGAAAAAACGTTGTTTTATTGTCTAATACCATTATTTTCAAACGATTGTTTTTTTATTGTATTATGATGAGTTATTAATAACATATTAATAGTTGCAAGCTAGTGTATGTAGCCCTCCCACCAATGATATGGCTCATTTCATTTTGTCTGGAGAAAATATAACTACGGTGGTGGGATGCTAATTTAAATGACCATTTAACCAACTCGGACAGCTTCGAAAAAACAATTCCATATTTATTTAAACAACATATTAACATGTAAACAGTTAAACACCGCATACATAGCACACAATACCAAAATGTTCTACAGGCCAGTATAATTTAAAGTTGGTGCACTTTCGTTGGAGCTCATAACCGCCAGTTTGAGGTGAAACAAAATTAATCCACTCACGATTATCAGTATAGATCAGTGGAAATCCGTTGTCCTCTTCTTGAGTGAATGCAGTCAGTGGCTAGTTTAGCTCAGGATTAGCACCTACCTAGTCTGCTCACAACTTCAAGGCAACTTTCCTGCATCAACAGCCTTTAGCTTCTTTAGGTTCGTGTTGCGCATGAATATGTAGTCCCGTTGGGAAACGTGAAATACTCCAATGCAAATGTGTAATACTACTGTGTTAACTTAAAATACTTAAACGTTCTTAGTTAATTCAACATGCCTCCAGTCTTGTTTGGACTGAAAGTTCAGTTTTGAGAACAGCTTCAGGTTAGCAATCGGTCTTCCATTTTCGCTGTCAAACTCAAGTAGAGAAGTGAAGAAGAAAGTCCAACGTCAGAATATATACCCAACAAGTGCCCTCTCGCTCGCCACCCTTCTTGAATCCGTGGTAGTGCGTGCCTCCCTTGCAATATTTTTCAATGCGTTTTCAGCTCAACTCAAAAGGTTCTACGCTTGCGCACGCATGCGTAAAACCCAGTTTGGAGTGATTTCGCAATCCTAGGGGAGGCACTGCCTACCCTGCCCATAGACTGCAATGCATCTGCCTCCCTTGACCGCACGTCCAATGTTCATTGGCTGATCACTGGGAACCGGAAATGCTCAAATTCAGCGATTTTGATAATAAAAATGCTCGAAATGATCGGAATCATGCAGAAATGACACTCGTAACACAGATAACTAGAGAAATATGAATATTTATTGTATAATACATAAATATATATGATTATTATAAAAAATATATATATATATTTTTTAATATTTTTTTTTTTTACTTTTCAAAATGACAGGTGAGGCTCTGCCTCCCCTGCCTCCTATGACTGCACGTCCCTGGTCTACTCAGTGGTAAAGGGGTCAGCCTCTTTGCTCGTGGACTTTGCTGTGCTTTGCCCTTGTTAAAATTCTGTTATCAGTTGTGAATCTACTCTTTGCACAGAGAGAATGCTTAATGTTTACTCAATACTAATTTCAATGCCTTGTGAAAATGTTTTGGCAGAAAACATTGACACCAAACCAACACCATATACTAGTTAAATGCAGAGGTAAGGAATTTTGGTCTAAAGCTATCTACCTAATATGAATGCAAAATCCTTACAAATACACGTGAAAGCGCAGATGGAAATTATAAAATGTTTCTAGCATGTGAACTGGTGTCTTTTGACGATATAGTTAGTGATGCTGTGTTGTGAAAGCTTTTCTTACAATTTTGTAAGATGGTAAGTGGGAATGACGATGTATGTTAATCTGTCTTCACGTGACCATATGCCTACATGCTTGGGAAGGAAATATATGATAGCAGATTAGCAAACAGGATTTGCAAGCAGAACAAGTCATACTCCTAAGCAAGCAGTATGGACAAGTAGAGCAAGTCATACTTCTTATTCGATCATGTAAGGGATAATGTATTGTCCGGAGGTCATTCTTCAAAAATAATTCCCGACGGGGCGAACAACACCCCGACGCGCAGCGGAGGGTGTTGTTTCGTCCTGAAGGGAATTATTTTTGGAGAATGACCGACGGACAATACATTATCCCGCTTATTATACGGGTACTTGCCAAAAACGATAGAAGACATTCCTCCAACATACCTCTTTTTAATGATTTAGGTGCCGTTTCATGTGTCCCGTTTAGAAATAAATAGTTCTTCAAGCAAATAGAACTTTGAAGTTTCAGGTGTTGCATAGCAACCCATTACTTGCTGACTTCAAATTACTCTCTACTGTTGCGTTAAAATGACTGGACTTCTGGCGGAATGATATGAAAGATGTGAATTAGAAGTACAAAACCCGTTGCCAATGACAGCGGTGATTATCTTTCGCAGAGGTCTGTTAGCAGGAATTAATGTATGGGTATGACGTAGGGATGGCCCATTCAAATCAACGGTACTTTTTGGAACATTCTGAAGAGCCGTATAATAAGCACTGATAATGGCAGCAGGAGAGGAGGTTAAAGGTCAGGACATGACTGAAATACTCCTTTCACCAACCGTCTCAAAGGTTTCGTATTCGAAATTCACTGACAAATGTCTAGAACAACACACATTTAATACGTAGATAGAACCACAGCCAGCAGAGGGAAAGAAGTGAGTGGGTTTCACAGAGAAGAACATATGCTGTTAGAATGACCTCTGCTGCAAGTGTCATACTGCAGAATGCTTTCTACTCGGGAACATCGTTCCTAAATTCTTTAGAGGACAAGCATACCAAGCAAAACCTGTCAAGATATTCAACAGTTGATAACAGCTGATTGAATAAGCTGATAATGGCTTTGGATACCCATTTCACTCTTATTAAATGATTGTGTCTCTTATATTTTGTATTTTATATGAAAATTTTAATGTAATGGTTTTGTAAAGGATTTAATCGGCTTTATTTATCATAAAACCTAAATGAGTCGTGATTACAGAAGAGTCTGCGTGACAGCCCATTATAATGATGTGACCCCGGAGATACAGGGAAAACAGGCTTGTTTTTTTGCACCAATTTGATGTACTGTTTGGAGCAAATGGACGAGACTAAGCTGATAGCGTTGAGGCCGTTGGGCACATGTGTTGGCCTAATTATGGGTGCAAAACAAGCGCTGCTCCTTAATGACTGTCTTCATTAAGGGCCATTTGCCAGGGGAAAGGTCCCCCTCTGCTCGCCTCGTGAAGGCAACAAGACAGGTAGCCTCCATTAGGGTCAGATCAGAGCGTGCACAGTGTGAGTGCGCATACGTGCTGACAGGGTCTGGAACTTTGGGGCGTGCTTGAGCATAACTAGAAAAACTAAGAAAAAGGGGCTGACAGGATCATCACTATGTCAAAAAGGCCTTGAATAAAAGAGTACAAAATAACGCGCTATTCATCAATCTTGCAATGTCATAGAATTCACTTAATTACCAAATGAATTTCGAGCAGTCAGGTGTTTCTTAAGCTTGAGTGCCCTTGCTGATGATATGCTCTGGTATTGTAAAGTGGTTGCACTGATGTAATTGCTCCGGCTTTCAAATGGGGGCAAATGAAATGTAAAGGGACAGGTTAATCAGTCAATAGTTTAGGTTTATTCCCCTGGTTTGTACGGGGCACTCACACACATCAATTCTGTCGATGGGGGTCACCTCCAAACAGTGATTGCATGATGGGAAATTTATTGCGTACAAAAGCTGTACCTATGCAATCTGGTGCACTCAGCAGTCCGCTCGCATTGATTGGCTGGACAACTTGCATGTGACAGTGCAGAAAGTATTGTAGACGCTGCCATGGATCAATAAAAAAATGTATGTGCCTGGAACCTAGGAGGCATTCAGTAATGAAATCAATAGGCATGCTTGGCTCCTGGCATTAAGATCATTGGCCAGACGGTTATTTAGTCGTTGTTGTCCTACAGCCCAAGCACACGCTGGCTACCATGAGAAATCAATGCGGCAACATCACAGCCAGCATCCCAATTACTGGTGAGACTGGTGGGATCAATGCAAGTGTTTGCCATTAACAGGACCTGGTGGGAAATCACACTGTATTATTCTCTTTCTCTTACACATGTGCACACATACTTGTGCACAATCACACACACACACTCACACTCACACTCACACACACACACACACACACACACACACACACACACACACACACACACACACACACACACACACACACTCTCTCCCTCACACTCACACAATGTTACATTCACAGATGTCAGGTTGGTCTTGAACTGTAGCTAGCCTTTACACAGTTGCACGGGTACAGTACATGAACACTGTGCTGCATGGGGGAAGCTGCTCAGTTATAAATTCTCAAATGTATTTTTTTTTTTAGTTCAGAGCAGGGTTAAGGAATAGTATATAACTGGTCCTGGTAATACACTTCATACATAATATCACCTCTCTCTGACACTTTGTGACACTGTGGCCTACAAGACTGGCCTACATGACATATCTTCTTACTATGAAGCTGATCAAACTTTGCCACACTCCTGTGTGTGTGTGTGTGTGTGTGTGTGTGTGTGTGTGTGTCTCATATCGTTACTGTTTGGAGTTTGAGTACACTGATGTGCCAAGTGAGAAGCGGAACTGCAGCCCAGGCCCTTAAGGCATTATAGAGACACCTTCCCATCTCCTGCCATACTTTGACTGACAGCATTCACAACTCTGTGGGATGAGACAGTCCTCCATCACCACCATGTTAAATTACCTGAAATGGATTATCCATAAGCCTGTGTTCTATACAGAAATAAAATAAGGTTCTGTATTTCATTTTTTCACCTGACATTTCACAGTGAATGCTGTTGGTTTACATGTAATCTACATTCTCAGAAACAATGTTGGGACATTATAAAGTGTTACCATGAGTATACAAAAGACAAAGTTATTACCACCCACTGTAAATAGATACCAATAAAATACCTAGTGAGCTTTTAATCATACTTACATAAGTCAATGGGTATGTACACAGGCAGTTCAATACATGGGCGGCTAAATTCCCACCATTCAAGTGCTACCAATATTCAATATTTCACTTGCCAATATATTTTCTACTATAGAGATTAAAACGAATAAGACTAAGTCTGTTTGTACATGCTTTGCAAACTCACAATGACTCGGCAAAACTGGCTAGGTGTTTCAAAACAGGTGCTTGTTAGGCAACCAGGTCACAGGTGAGGGCCATAGAGATTAACAAAGATAAATCTCACGTTTCTCTTTCAGAAAAAAATAAGAGAAATACTGTGGACCCATGAACTAATTTCTTATTTATAGTTTTCAAACGGCCGAAAATCCTTTGCTCACAGTCTTTTAGCGCCTGTATGTATTTGTTGAGTCTGTTGACTTCCCCACCACCTTAAAGAAGAACTGGATTTTGTTCGCGGTCGGTTGGCTGATGTTCAGAAAATTCAAATTCACTTCCATTGTGGTTACGCCCATGTTGCTCAAGAGAAGTACAGTTGCACGAAAACAATCCTTTAAGTAGCCTCCTCAGCCTTTAGTGAAGGTAAGAAGTTGTTTTATTCTTCTTTACACTTCAAAATTGTTTCGCCACTTGGTTCAAATAGCGGAATTTGATATAACAGATTTGTTTTTCGAAACTGTTTCACTATCAGTCACGACACCGACCACAGCCATAAAACGACTTAATTTACAAGATTAGTTTTACCAGTTGAAACTAGGTGAAAATGTAATGTATAAGTTCACTCTAACCCTGACTTTTTAGAAACATTTTGTCTGGGTTATGCACATCCGTAAAAGTATTTTTGTCTCATTTTATCCCATAGAAAAATGGCTAACCTGATTGAGGGTGAAGTATTGCAAGCCTTTGCTACCTATGCCACAATAGTTGTCCTGAAGATGCTGCTTATGGCCCCGATGACTGGATATACTCGCTTCACTAGAAAGGTAGCCTACGCTTCAAAGAAAACATATTTTTGGGAAATCATCTTCTGCAGGCAATAAAGATTTAGTTTTGAATATTCAGATGTCCTGAAGTATTGTTTGGATTTGTCATCCATCTCTGTATCAGAAGGCTATACTGGCTGGTAAATTTGGCCTTTGATCAGATACTCTTTTCTACCTTGATTAAGGCCTTTGCCAACCCAGAAGACACTGCCCATGGAAAGACACCCGAGGACAAGAAGAAGATGCTTAGAGTTGATCCTGATGTTGAGCGAGTACGCAGGTAATCATTGAATGAATGACGTAAAAGTGTTGTTTACAAATTTGTTAAGAATAAAAGTGCAGGAATAGCAAGAATAAAAATGCAGTTCACATCATTATTGGCTATAATGATCTAATTCTGAAGGAAACATTAAGAGGCGACAACAAATACTGCAAACTTTTATATATGGAGTCATAACAGTTATTTGTCGTTCACGTCTAATGTTATAAGTATTTGTTGGATAATTTGATGAGTGCAGCATTATCAGGTGTGTTGTAGACCCTGCAGTCATAACCACTGTTACTGTTCCATCTCCAGATGCCATCAGAATGACCTGGAGAACATCATTCCATTTGTTATTATTGGACTTCTCTACGCTCTGACTGGACCAGATCTCTCAACGGCACTTCTGCACTTCAGGGTCTTTGTAGGCTCTCGGTTCTGCCATACTGTAGCCTATGTGTTCACCCTCCCCCAGCCAAGCAGAGGGGCGTCTTGGATGGTCGGTCTGATAAGCACATTATCCATGGCCTACAGGGTCCTCAGCACTGTGCTGGTGCTGTAAGGGAACTGCTGTATTTGTACTGCTTTCCATTCATATAAGACCTGTACATCAGTTATTCTGCGCATCTGCACTGAAACAGTATATTGTTTATGTGGCTGGGATCTTGTCTTGTTTGTGTCAAGGATTGGCATGTTGTTGCAGGATAACTCCTGAAATACATTTTGAGCAGATGTTCTCTCATGAGTGTTCTAAATATTTGATGTTGTCTTGTTGAGTGTTATCCTCTGATGTGATCAGTCATTGTGACTCAGGCCTGTGCTGTGGCTTATCTGTGGTCAGTTTGTGTGACATTAAATCGCCACTGCCTTGCCACTGATTCTCATACACATTATCATACACATTGATTCTCATACACACATTATACTTTGTGTGACCATTGTACATTGTACTTGGTGTGGCCAAGACATGGACCTGCCCATATTTGCCCAAATAAAATCGGTTATCTAACATCTTCATATTTCACAGAATGTCAGCTAATTCTGTTTTCGACAGATAGATCCTGCCTTTATCTTTAACAGACGCATGAAGGCGCTGCGCACCGAAAACATTCGCATTACAGGGGGGAGTGACTGTAAAAACTCTGCGCCGAGGGCACAAATTCTCCTGTGTCTACCCCATTGCGTAACGTGGCGTTTCCCCAAACTTCTCATTGTCCTACTGCACTTAAAGATTGCGACGGCCACCACCGCTGTACTTTGAAACTTTTAGCCGCACTCGACTAGGTGGAGGATCTCGTCTCTATAAGGTGGGAAAGAATGATTTGCGCAATAACAGTAGGCTACAAATTCCAGACCTTATAAAATAGACGAAATGTGTTGAAGAAGACTTAAAAGTTTATTAATAAACGTCTTTACATGCATGTGTCAACTAACTAACATAAACGAATGAGGCACTGTTTCAATTGCTGTTCTCAGCGAACAGCCGTTGTAAATTATGGTCAAATTCTTAAGAGCAGGAGACTGTTTCAAGTAATTGCAAATTTGGCTTACGCTGCATTTTTGTAAATATGGACACAGTGTAGAATAAGGCCTTATTAAAAAGTCCTGAACAGTTTATGCAACCTTTGTTGCAAAACTCGAAGGAAAAAGGCTACTCCACGCAGTCGGTTAATTTATTAGGACTGTTTTCCATGTCGTCATATTAAAAAACTGGTTTAAGACTGTTGCCGACACGTCCAAATCGTGCATGTTTTCACTCTTGTGTCATGAACACATTTGTTCCATTTGACTGTCTTTTACTAGCTGAAATTATGGCTGAAGTTGTGCATATGATAGACAGTGAGGTCTTCTTGGCCTTTTCAACATACGCTACCATCGTCACCCTGAAGATGATGCTTATGTCCCCCTTGACTTCATACTTTCGCTTGACAAGAAAGGTACGGTTGCTTTCATCAGATGTGTAATAATTACATGTAATAGGTCATATTTAAGATGAAACAAACAATGTACTAATTTGAATGTTAATTAAAAGCATGTGCAGCAAACATGTAATCTGTTCCACACCTCACCATACAGGCTTTTGCTAACATGGAGGACACCAGTTTGGACATGTCTAAAGAGGATAAGAAGAAACTGGTCAGGGTGGACCCTGATGTGGAACGTGTAAGGAGGTATGGTGGTTTAGAATGTTTTGGCTACATTAAAATAGAAAAAGCATGGTTTAAAATGTTAATTTGAATAATTTGTTTGCATGCACTTTCACTATGTTCACTAGAGACATATCAATGTGCAATGGTAGAGTCCTCTCAGTGACCTCACCCAGTGTGCTCCCCCCCCTCCCTCTCCTCAGATGCCATCAGAATGACCTAGAGAACGTCATCCCATTCCTGGTGATCGGGCTTCTCTACGCCTTGACCGGGCCTCAACTCAGCACTGCCCTGCTCCACTTCAGGGTCTTTGTGGTCTCCCGCTTCTGTCACTCCGTGGCATATCTTGTCCCACTGCCACAGCCAAGTAGGGCTCTATGCTTTGGGGTGGGCTTGCTATCCACCTTCTCCATGTCTTACAGGATTCTCACCACTGCTCTCTACCTGTAGAGGATGCCACTGTCACTTATCCTCACCTGACTTCACTTTAAATATTCACTAAAACACCAGTTTAAAAAACATTGCACGTAATATCAACTGCAATTTTCATAATTCTTCTTGACTGATGAACTGACAACTGGAATGTGACACTCAAGAATGATGAGACTATGCAGTCTGTGCACTTGTGTGCCGGATTAGACTATACTTTTTTTTCCACATTTGCCAATATCATTTCATTTCAATTAATTTAATTTCATTGTCTTTCATTTCATTGTCTTTCATTTCATTGTCTTTCATTACATTTAATGTCATTCATTCATTGAAGTCGTCTTCATCAAGTCAGGTTGGTTTCATGACAAATTGGTCTACTTGGAGCAGTGAGATGGATTGATCCGCACTGCAATGAAGACACACTATATCTTTGAAGTTACAGAATTTTCTATTGAATTTGTAAAGAAAAAAACACACAAAAACAAATAAATAAAGAATCTGCAGTCGACACTGTGGGATAACTTGTATGTAGCATTTACTTACGGTGTGCTAATAATAACATGGTATTCCTCAGCAGTGAGTGAATGCATGATATCCACTGTGTCCAGTAGGGGGAGACATTTTAAAACTCAAACAGATCATTACTGACTCGGTCACAGGCACAGAGCCTGGTGAGAGAGCTGTCCCAATAACTGTCATCTGTGAGGAAATACTTCTGCCCACATCAATTTCCTAATCACTTTCCATTTAAGCCCCAATCCTCTCTCTATGAACTGTGTCAAAAGTAAACAAACATTCCTTAACACATTCTCTTGTGTGGTATAGTTGGACCATTGCCCAACTAATTTAAATTGTAGCTACTATCTCACTTTTTTATGGTGTTTCTTATTTTAGTTTGTTTTAATATATTTTATTTTTGAGTGTGCTGTAATGAAATAGGGCCCATGACTCACATTATAGCTGTCACCTGTACTCCATCATTCTGTTTAGAATTCATTTATTGGTATAACAGGCTTGGACAGGAGTTGAACAGGAATCAGGATTTATCAGAACATTGCTGTCGCACAAGTTAGTTTGCGTAGCATGCTCTTACTAACAGATCTTACTGACCTTTCCTCTCGGTAGGATTACCCATTAACCTGTGGCTGATGCCTGCATATTAGAGGAGTGCATCTGGCCAAATCTACATGATCTAAAGGTGTGTCAAGTGAAGGCTCTGTCCCTTAAGTGTATATTTTCAACTGCATTACCATCTTGTAATGAATTTCCACAGCTCACCTGGGGTACACAATGATCTGCTCTGATCTCTCATCCCTTGTGTGAAAAGTCTTTTTGTTCTATGAAGCCTGGTGTAATACTAGTCTGTTTCTCTTCTGCTCTCATTACTGGCAGATGTATTAGAGATTGTCACTTTAATTATGGCCGTCATCGCTCTTGCCCACAGGAACAACTCTAAATGATCAAGCAGAGCGCCAGGCCAAGGTAGCTCAGTTACTCATGCATACGGCCAAGTTTCACCACTCTCCTTCACTTCTAGGGGCCCACCTATTTCTCAGACAAGCCAAGCATTTTACTGCCCCATAGGATGGACTACACCTCAACCCTCTGCTGTGATCAATAACTCCCATCCTCCCACCAGCTGCACGTCCACGCTTGTCCATGAGAGCTGCCCAACCTGAGTCACAGGAGAGGTAAGGAAGAGCTAAAGGGGCGTCTGGTTACCCTGCAACTATTCCCATGACATTCATTTACATGTGTCTATGTGCTTGTGTTTGTTTATATGAGATCATATCGAAATAGATAGCATAACCATGCAATATATATAACCCTAGATAGGGAAGGCAGAAAGAGGCCTAGGAACAGAAGGCAAAAAGAGGCCTAGGTAGAAAAGCATTTTACCCTTTTATTGTGCATTGGTGCTTGGTATCGCTGGTCCAGCAGATGTAGATTTTTCACATCTGCCCACTGCCTTACTGTTCTGCTCATTAACTGTACTGGGGCTTAATTAGGCAGAACTTCAAAGTCACACACCCAACTGGCGCTCAGCTACAGAGGAGATTTATATCATACAATGGCTCCCTGGGCCCTGAAAAATTAATGAACAGTTAGCCATATACTGACTGTCAGCCCCCTCGGAAAATGATAAATCAGCCGCAGCCGGAGCCCAGGTATTTGGCTGACGCTCCAATCAGAGTCTGACACACAAGGGTTCTCGTCATCTCGGAATGTGCCGGCAATCCTGGCGTGGACACTTTTATGGTAAGCACTGTAGGTGGTAAGCTAGAGCCCTGGGCTGTGATATGACACTTTGCTAATATGTTTGGGCCTTCAAGTGTTCCTTGACCCCCACTGTGGGGACATGGAGCAATACAAGACAGCACTGCAGTGCACAGCTCACCTCTCCTACAGAGGTGGGGTTAGTGGAGGATTTACTAACCCCTTGAGAGAGAATCATACCACCCACCCACCCACAGTGTATTGATGTGACCTACTATGGTTCATATCGGAATACAATATGCAGCAGCTGACCTGGCTTGGCCAGAGATGCTATACTGTCTGGTGTTTCTGATAGCCACCACCAGCACGTGCCTCTCTCTGTTTCCATGGCGCGCATGGAGAGGTGTATCCCCGTCAGTGAAGCACCAACAGGCCTCTGGGCTGAGTGACCTCTCATATGCTTAAATTTGAAGGGGGAGCATATGGTTGGGGTCAGCAGATTGCTTATGCTGATCCCGATGATTGGAATGCAGGTGATTACCATAAGCAATTTAAATGGTATTGATTTCGCTCCTGGGTGCTGTAATTGAACACCCAGACCAAGCCTCCCAAGCACGCAAACCAAGCTCTCTCTTATTCGGTTTCTGTCTCTCTCACTTGCTTTTCTCTCTCTTACCCTCTTTCTCTCTTTCTTTCTGTGTCATTCTGCACTCACTCTCTCTCTCTCTCTCTCTCTCTCTCCTTCCACCAAGCCAGGTTGTGTTTTCTACCCCAGGAGTGGACGGTCGGGCCAGGGCCAGGCCTAGAAGTCCAATCAATAGGCAGTTTGTCACGGTAACAATGGAACTGTTCAATTAACAGGCCGCTCTGGTTAATTTAGCAGCTTAGCGCTGTTGCTTCTCCAAATTATATGCAGACTTTGCAGGAGCAGCTGAGGGACCTTTCTTCCAATTTGGTAGTGAATGTCTTCTGTGTATCTCATCTAGACAGGAATAATAGGGGCCAATGTTACTTCGCTTCAGATAACAGCCCATGCACAATAACCCTAAGCTAATCGACTTTCTTTTAAATCAAATAATTAATTTTGTTGTAATTATAATTCAGCATTTAGATAACAAGGAAAGCAGCTGTATTGATTAACAAGACAAAGGAGAGCTAATGACAAAACTTTCTGTAAAAGCACGCTCATAAATATATATGTTCAACATTCCTCTGCTCAATTATTCAAGAATAAATTTAGTGCTCAGATCAATTAATAAAATGAGAAAACTCCACCTGGAAGACACACTTACACATTTTCCATTTTTCATCAACCTCCCCCATTCCTCTGGAAAGTGCACAATTTCTTGTTTTAATATTTTAGCGCTCTAAGTTAAGCTTCAGTGTTCTCTCCAGGTAATGCGCTACATCATCTTGACATTTCAAAGTACTGAAACCTTTGGAATAAAGTGTTTTTATTCAGATCTATTAGCATAATTTATGCTTGTCAGAGTGCCCACCTATATAGTAGATGGGATGGAGGGGAGGAGAGGCCCCGTCATATCTCATCTCCTCTGTCCATCATGCCTTTGTCTCTCATTGAGGTGGATGTTAAATATAGAAGGATAAACAAAATGGAGGAATTCATGCCAAGTGGGTGCACTGGCTGGTACTGATGTTGAATGATCCCCTCTAAAAATATATTTGCCAGGGTACGGGTAGCACTTCTGTTATTCATGCAGCGTTGGTAGGAGTGTAAAAGGTGATGTATGTGTAAGTGTACTTGATTTCATCCTCAGGGAATGAACACTTTTTCAACATTAAGAAAATACTGACATCATTTGAAATATGGAAAGCATTAATGATTTTGGAGCTTGGTTATGTAAAGTGACCAATAACCTTAGTTTTATAATGTTTTGTATAAAAACCCACACTGATTCAAGAATTGTAGGAAGAAGGTGGAAATAACACATTGTCTGTGTGACACACATTGTATTCTTGGATCAATGAACTCTTATAAACTTACATTAAAACACACGGTAACAAAGAGCAGTACACTGGAGGTTATGAAAACTATATATTTAAACCAGAGAACGTTGCAATCTACCATGTGTAATGTAATGTATATTCTTCTCACAGTCAGCTGTGCAGCAGCGTTCTGAAATAAATCCCCTGGTGTCCAAATCTGCACTCATCATCAGTTAGATAACTTCAGGTCACGCTGCTGGGGATTTTCGCTCAAAGAAATGCAAGTCATTGACTCTCAGATTGGTGTGGATTCTTACAGATTTAATACAACAACATTCATCAGAGTCTAGGCTTCCACACAGACACCCCAGCCAGAGTATTCAGGCCATGGGTGAAATTAAACTTCAGGTGACTTTAAACTGCTATAACAGGACCTGTCATCTCACGGAAAGGCCCAGAGGAGCCGGAGTCATCCTCTCACGTGGGCACAGAACAGAGAAAATCACACGGGCTGTGAGTACTAATCTGGTGGATGTTTTCACTTCCTGTATCTGACTGATTACATTGCCTTGCTCTCCCAATATGTAACCTACGGACAGACAGGTCAGAGTCATTAGACCAAACATAAACACTGCCCTAACTGCACAGTAAATGTGTGGTGTAGGGTCAGTATCTCTCAGGCTGCAGATCCTACACTCAAGCCAAAAACTCCTATATCACCTGGCTGAAAAAAGTGTGTGACTTTGTTGGCAGTTAAACTGGGCCATGTGCTGTGAAGGCTATTTCTCAGCCCATATACTGTATCTAATTATCACCTTCTCTGGAAGCTTTCTACTAGCAAGACTGTCCTACTGTGTATAATCAGGATCCAGAGGTTCCATCAGAGAGTGCTGATTTGCTGGTTTGTCCAGTCTTGTCCAATGGTCTTCAGAATAGAGGTGACATATTTCTGGTCTTTATGTCACCTCTGTGACTGGATCATTTCCCAGAGATAAGTTCATTGCATTTTCACTTTGTGGTGATTTACTTTTGATATGGGCATCACCGGAGCTTGGATAGAAATGTAGATTGCTTTTCAAAATCATTCCTTGATTTAATGTTCCTTGATTTGAGATTATTTTAGAGACATTTTATACTTGAATGTGAACTTGGTGGGAAGTCGTTGTCTTGGGTTGACTTTTATGGGCCTTTATTCTACTGATGGGCAACAAGCAAACCACTGAGCAACAAGCAAAGTCTGTCTTGCATTAACTAAAGCTATTGTGTGGCACGTGGGAGCACTGCGCTTACTCGTCCATGTTTGTGCTCAAGATCTTGCTCATGGTAGGCCTATTACATTTTGAAAATAATTTTGCCAAGTTATGAAATTAGCTTTAGTTTGTACATGGCGGACTTTGCTTGTCGCTTGTTATTGACTTTGTTGGCAGTTGAACTGGCCCATGCGCTGTGAAGGGCATTTCGTATATGGGCCATTCTACCGAATTGATGCAAAGTCATGTCGGATATATTTTGAATTTTTATATGGTTTATTCCCAAAACTTTGTCCGTATGTATATTGTACCATATCTAAAGTACACATATCTAGTAAAAGAACAGTCAAGTTTTATATTGTATTTTCAGAATGTGTTGGAATGTTTTTCCTCTTCCAAAAATTGTCACTACCGAAACATCACATTTACTATAGTAAAAAAGTATTATTATTGACCTGTTCAGATTGTGTTTCCTTCCCTTCTCTGAAGAGTATTTTTACAAATATTTCTTGAAGGTTTTCACAATGAAATCCATAGAAATGAAATTTTTACCAAATTTTCAAGTTCAATTTATCTGTTTCGGTAGTGACTGCACTGTTTCGGTAGTGACTGCACTGTTGGATGGATGCTCATTTCTCTCCCAAAATCATCCAAAAGGTGCTCTGGGCCGCCCTTTAGTCCACACAACACATTTATTTAAAAACGATGGGATTGAACTACTTACCATTTCATTTTGTCACTACCAAAATCATCTGTTGACTACCATATGTTTCGGTAGTGACTGTTTCGGTAGTGACAATTCTAGCTAACTTTAAGCATAAATAAAGAATTCTAGCAAGCACACGGCTTGCAAACACATCTTTGAAGAGGTGAACACACATACAAACATAAGATTTTCCATGAAACCCCAAAAGGTTTACTTAATTGAAGAAAACATGCGTTTCGGTAGTGACAATTCTTAAGGTTACATCAGACTTTGGAACACATTTATATAAAAACTATGGGATTTAGCTACTTACCATTCAACCATTAGGGACAGAGATGCAGTGTCACTATATGGTCAAAAATGCAGAGTCGTGGCTAAAACACAGGCTCAGCCAATGGACTAAAACTCTTGTGTTTCGGTAGTGACATGAAAACTAGGGACATGATTTTTTAAGTATAGTAAATTGATTTAAAAATTAAACCCACAATAAATCTTAATATTCCAAGTTCTGTTTCAACCTAATCATAAAGATATTTGAAACTAAATCATTGAAAAAAATAAAAAAAAATTGAAAAGTGTTATTTAAAGGCATTGAAATTTAGATGTCAGGGTTGGGGACAGCTACTTCCCAATAGAAAGTACCCTATAAATGATGATTTTGTATATATTTAGCTTATCACTATCTCATGTAATGCATTGGGTTTATATAGACCATAACATTTTCTAATTAAATATCTATGCCTAAATACCTAATTGTTTTGTAAATAGTTTTTATTGTTGAGGGACTGCATATTAGTAGGGTAGAATGGCCCATATAATCGTCACCTTCTCTAGAAGCTTTCTACTAGCAAGACTGTCCTACTGTGTATAATCAGGATCCGGAGGATCCATCAGAGAGTGTTGGACATATTTCTGGTCTGTATGCGTGGTGTACATGGTGGTCGCTGCTTGTTGTTTTGCTCATTGCCAGTTGCCTGTTAATTAAATTAGGGACCTGTGTGTTTATGATGTAAATAGGGATGTACTGCAAATGCCTTAACCTGAGGTTGAGATTACATTCTGCCCATTTAAACAGCATGGATCTGACTGTATGATCCGTTTAATTCCCATTAGATTAATGTTACATCCAACAAACCAAATGCAAAAATCATGTGTATCTGTATGTAATGCATGTGTGTGGGTAACTAATAGCCAGACAGCTGAGCACCTAGAGTTGCAATGTCAGATTGGGGTTAAGCAAAAATTAATCTCCAGGTATTGATTGGATTGAATGGGTTTTAACACCTGGCTGCTGCACAACCAACAAAGCAGGCCTGTTCTTAGGCAGCCTCAGCAGCATCAACATGTTTCATGGGTCTACTGGGCATAGCAGTGTCACAGATCTGCACTACGAGTCCTTGTGCTGTTACAATGAACAGCACAGATAGATATTAAATTCTACTGCTAATACCACATAGCCTTTAATTTCTGTTAATTTATGTTCTGTTGTGAGTATGTGTGTGTGTGTGTGTGGGGGGGGTGTATTTATGTATTAAGGAGAGAATGCATAACTTGGTGTCTATAGTTAATGTGTTTTTCAGTCATTGCATTCAAAATCAGCTAGATACACACAGAGACGTCAACATAGAGACACGCCTATTCACCACACAACAATCTCACTAAACTAATAAAAAAATGACATATTCAAAAACTTTGTGTGTTGTCTTACAGATACTTTGATACTCCATGACGTTTTCATTCAACCCTCCTGTAAGCAAATCCTGAGCTAGCACCATTCAGTCTCCTCCAGCTTTGACTTCCTGTGTCGCCTGAAGGAAAATCAATATCTCGGAGACGCGCTAATTAACAGCAAATTATTTAAACCTGTCTCAGCAATGCATAAAAATGTGAAGTGTGAATAATGGATACATTAGTTCACTTTTCCTCATGAAATACAAGCTCACTTTTGTGTCTGAGCATGATGTTGCACAGTGTGGTCCATGTAATGGTATAATAGTCGTGAGGTATAACAGCAGCATACAGCTACAGCATATACTGATCTATCGTTCCATGCGTTTCAACCATACTGGTCTAAATCATCCTTGAGATGCTGACAGATGACAATAAATACACTGGTTGAACCGATAGTGTTGCAGATAAAAAAAATCCCATAATAATGCACACACCGATTATCAGACTTTTTCAGATATTACCTGCTGATGAAAGGACTGATAACTATGAATGGTCATTGAAACGGTTTCAACATTGCAAATAAAGATCTATAAAATGAAAGGATTGGCTTGGAATGGGAGCAAACACACAGGTAGATAATGATGGAGTATGCACCCGGCCCCAAAATAAAGTTGCTTTAGGAGCCAAAGAGCCAAACATCACAGATTGCTGAAGCACTGAGGTAGAGGTTATGGCACAGCCTAAAAAGCCCAAACAGAGATTTATTTGGTCTCCAAGAAGCGTGCTCTCCCTCACCCTGTGGCGCTCGCCAATCAATAATTGAGCAGACCGAGGATAAGAGCTTCTACACACACTGTGCTGTTTTGGAGCAGGGCAGAACACCAGAGAAACTCATTTGGAGGTGAAAAAACTGCGGCATGAATTGTGAAGACCTCGTCCTTTTAAGGGCTCGACATGAGTGCACACACTTTTCATTACGGAGCCTCTTGCATGTCTATACACTCACACTTCTCAGGCTGCATGTCTATACACCCACACTTCTAAGGCAGGATGTGTATACACTCACACTTCTTAGGCTGCATGTCTATACACTCACACTTCTCAGCCATCTACTTGTTTCTCCTCTTCACACCTCATGTGTCTCCTGTCACTAAAGGGTGTGACCAATCTTTGAGTTTGATGCACTCCCTCATATCACAATTCACACAGAGTGGTATCCATATTGGTTTGGCTCTGCCCTCACCCCTGTGTGGATACTGCTTGTTGGCAGACACATGCTAGATATATTGTTCTGTTCAGTTGTTCTACATAAGTCTCAATATGTTCATACAAACAGCACAACTTACAGTGTGCTAGACCACACAACATATTTTATATACTCTACACAAAACTACATAAGGATATAGATTCCTTTAACGTAATACCATTGAAATCATGTATAGTTCTGAAAAACCCTGTCAATCTCTCAAGACTTCATATGAGACATTTACCAAAACCGCGTTTAGTAAGGATAATAAGCAGTTAAGAAAAGCACATTTAAGAGGAGTACTAGTTGTTGAATACATATAAAATCGAAAACAAATATCTCTTTCATAAGGTACATTTTTAGGCTTTTAATGTACCTGTAATACCAGGTTATGATTTGATCATGCATTGTTTGGTTATTTGAAGCAAACCAGTATCTTCTTGCTGCAGTTTGTGCTGCTGGGTATGTAACCCTTATGAATTCCCCATTCATTGTACAAACTGAGTGCATGCGTGTGTGTGATACATTACTCATTAATGTGGAGTGTACATGCTCGCCCACACTGTAAAAACCAGAAGCAGCCCCAAAGTCCGTAACAAATTCTTGAATGTTTTGGGTAGAAATGTACTAGTCAACTCTTAAGTGTTATTGCAGTCGGGTATTGATGTGTGATTTCATTCGGTAATGACAAATGAAGACCTGTGCGTCACACACAAATGTCCTTGATGACGTTTAAGACAGTTTTTGAGAAGGAGTGAACAGAGGTGATGTCAGTGGAAGAGAACCCAGGGAGAGAGAAGGCCTCGTTATATTCTGTGTGCTACCTTACCTCTCACCAACCTTGGCTGAGGAGTTGGGGGAGCAGGGCTACAGATTAATTTTTGACGACTCGATCGATTGGAGAGATTTTTTCCCCCCTTTCCTTTCCATTGCCATGACCCAGACACTTCTAATTTGCGGCTTATCTTGTACTTATTGAGTTTTGAGCATTGTTAAATCATACCTTTCAGCGTTTTAATTTTACCCCCTGCCATCTTGACATTCCATCCTGTGTACACTAGGGTCTGCACAAGTGCATCATTTTACAAATCCAGTACTCGTTTCCTGAAACTCTTGAGTGCTTGAGTACTGGGGGGGGGTCGGGGGGTGTCATGCACCAATTAAAAGACCATACAACTATGATGGGGTTGGTTTCTGCACATCAAGCAAAACATAAAGTTAAGGATACGATATGAAGATAACTCTTGATCTTAATCGTAATCGTAATTTTTTTAGCGTTATTTTTTAGCGTTATTGTTACCAATATTCTACAGTAGCAGGTAGGTCAACAATTTTTTTTTTTCAATAAATGCTCTTATTGTGTTTTTGTACCAGTAGCCAGAGGGTACAATGCGGTGCAGTGAGTAAACCTCGCTCACAATTACCGTAAGAGATGAGCTAGAAACAGAGGCTAGTACCCATGGGTCCTCCTTGCTAGCATACCCGCATCCCATGCCTGAGGTTGTGAGTTAGAGTCCCATGCAGGAATGTGCTTGTCTACACAATGTGGATTCCATTTACAGTTTCTTCTAGTAGCTGTTTTTTTTGGTACGTTTGGTGAAACCTGGTCATCGTTAGTAAGCCTAACCAATGACCAAATGAAACCCGAAGGCCCAAACCGTCCATGGCCAAATGTTGTGTACCTGGCAACATTACTGAAAGTGCAACTAAATTCGTCCCCAGTGATTCAGAGCCGTAAAATAGTGTAGTGGGTTATTCTTCGGCCCATGCTACACTTTTCCACCATGTTTCATGATGGTAGTTTTTGCTTAATCCTGTTTACAGACAAACAAATGGCAAATAAAACCTAATCTTCCTGGCGGAGGTAATTAAATAGTGTAGTAGCTTTGTCTATTATATGACAAACTCAATTTGATATTATCTGTGATATCAAAGAACTTCCATACAATTGATTTATTGTCGCTATCGTCATCTTGTTAACCAAGGGCTCTAACTGGAAACAGCGTTGTAGATCTAGCATCATGTGATTAACAAGAACTCAATGTCAACGTAGAAACTGGAGAACTGATGTTACTGCTGGAGTACTGGAAGCCAGCCCCTAGCGTACACAGGTATTTTACATTTCACCCTCCATCACAATAAAAGCAGCAGAGAGACCCGCACATGGTGATGAGAATCTCTCTCTCCATAATATGGTTTCTCCCTCCCTCCCTCGCTACCTCGCTACCTCTTTCATGGTGTAGGTGCCATGAAGTGCCTATGAAATGCTGATGTGGATTATATCTCTTTCTCCCATCCTATCCCTCCCTCCACCCCTCCACCCCCGGGTCTTTCTTCCCCCTCTCCTCCCCGTGGCAATAGATCAGTTTTCCTCCAGGGAAATCATTACTTGGCATCATTACCATTCCCAACACTTTTATCTACCTCTGCTTGTTTCCGCCCCTCATCACTTGATAAAGTTTAGGGAGGAGGATGGGCCAAAAAAAAACTTAAATGCTGACCCCAATAAATAGGTCTTGTGGGACTGCCTTCGATTAGGCCCCCTTAGGGTATGGCTGGGTACGTGTTGTCCGGCAGACTGCAGTTCTGGTCTCTGGTTAGCACATACAATGCCTCCGCTGAGGACAAAAGCATTGTTAGAGTCGGTGTGGATGAAGCACAGCAGATGTTCTTCTTCTGAAGCCTCCTTTATTAGCAATGGAAATAAATGCTGTAAAATTGCTGATGAGGCAGAAGTCTCTCATCCCAAATACCCCTGTGTAATGGAAGGCAACGCAAACTTTATGAAAAAAATCAAATGAAACAACCCATAAAAGAGAAAGAAATGAGGGCATGGAATTTATGGAGAAAAACATCAGATTTTGCCCCCTGATGGGGTCAGCAAAGACCATGAGTCCAGTACTAAACGACACATTGCCAGTTAAAACCAGTTCACTGAGCCGCAGGCTCCTTTCTTTTGAAAACAAAGAGAAATTAATAAATAGTTGGTCTCTCAAGTGTTAGGATGTTTTAATTACAATAATGATGCACAATAGATAATGACCGTCTGCCCGTCTGGCAGGTTCTATGTGCTTAAACAAGGCTGCAGGCCCTGTCTGGTTATCAGTTTACATAAGTCAGAGAGCTGTTTGTGCTGAAGTTCTAAGCGACAAAAGATATCCATTTTCTCCCCTTTTTTGCTTTCCTCTTCCCAGCCCACGTATCTGACCTGCAGTGGTTTGGACCTGGAGAGCTCAGTGTGTGGGTGTGCTTTTTCAGCCCTAATGAAGGGTGGGAGGTCACAAAGCCCATGCGGGAGAACAGACGCTTTTCATAAGCATTTCGAACATAAACATCTCAGACCAAAAGACAAACAACGAAATAAACAAACAGTCAGAGGAGACACAAAAAAATGGAATACTGAGTTTGCCGTCTTAAGGTATAAACCTAGATAGCATCCTTGTGGCAAGCATATCAAGACAAGACAATCATCATTTCTTTATCAGACAGCTACTACTTTTGTTGAGGACACCCAACAAAGGCTGGTTGTTCCTGCTCTTGGACTCTGAGGACCGTAAGTTGAGGTGTATCTTGCCTGGGTAAAAGATCATCTCCATGCGACACACCCTCCTGAGACAGATGGCTGAATCCCCCCCCCCCCCCCCCCACCACCACCATCCTGCACAGCACAGACTAGTCATTTGTGCACGACGAAGCACTCACAATGCATGTTACATTTGCACACGGCAAAACAGCTGTCCTCTCCAGGCCGCTATTTAATCCTAGACCTTTGCGTGGGCCCCCTGGCCCTGGGGATGGGCTCATCTGTACCCTTTGACCTTTGACCCTTGATGGGGGGCCTGCACAATGCACAGTGATTAACTACTAAACGATTAATGACAAACAAATAGGTTGAAGACACTTGCGCAAAAACAACCCCAACGACACAAAGAGGCGTCTGTCTTTGACGCGGTCCAAATCCCAGCTCTTGTTTTCATGGAGCGCTAGCTCCCGCTGATGCTATGTGGGAACGTCGTCAGGTATTATGGATGTCAGAGGCGTGACGGCCAGATCTAATTAGCAGGCTTCAGTGCTCCGTCCAGATCCCCGTGTCAAAATGAATGGTGTGGATTGGCAGGGTCCGCTGGTCCTGGGTCTCTGGTGTGCCCATTAGGAGGCAGACTCAGCAGCCTGATTAGTTCTCCAGCCTCACGTATGGAGGAGAAGCTCCAGGTTCACCTGAAGTTGTTATGGAGTGAAGGCAATGCTTACTAGTTAGAGCTCAAATGGCTAGGGTAACAACAAGGTCAGCGCTTGAGTGGCAATGGGATATGTGTGCAAAGCCAGAAAAGTGTATTGGTAAATATTGCTGTAGAGATGTAGAAAATGCTATAGAAATTGGTCAAAAAATATCCTTAAGCTGTGGTCCGTTCTCCTTCAGTATTTATTTAAAGTGACCCTTTAGAAAATCAAACTATAATGGGTCAGAAAAAACAATCCACACCTAAGTTTGTGATTACCCAGACATGCTGTGTTACTGTAGCCTGCCACACGAGGAGTCACGCTTGCAGGATACAACCAATCCTCCGAGTCTAATCATCAGGAAGTTTTACAGCCAGGGAGTCCTGCTGCATGGCTGTTTTATTGTTGGCTGCTGTGATAATGAGCCCATCAGCCAAGCGTTGTATGGGAAGCACAGCCTCTCACCTCAATCCACATGGGAAGAAGAAGGATGGGCATCTGCTGTGACCAGTGTCTTCACCAGCACAAACAATGGCATCGTTTAGCAGTGACAACCTTTATTCTTCTCTGAACACACATCTGCCCTATTTGATTTCTTACATTATCCTCCTTAAGGACTGCAGAGGTGTATATCTCTCTCGTTCCTTCTCAAGCATTTTGCCCAGTCAAATAAGTCGTCTAAGGCGCCGCATGATTTTCTGGTAGATGAGCTCAGTTGAGGCAGTAACTGGAGAAAATTGCCTTGAATCACCTAATATCTCTTTTTCGCAAAGGTTTCATGAAGGTCACTGCTGAGAATACTGTTGTCTTTGCACTCCCCTGCAGATGACAATCACCTTTCTAATTTTCCAGAGGATGGTTTGTGTGGAAACAGAGCATGGTAAACACTGCCTTGTTCATCATAATGGTGCTGACTCTGTCAAACAGACAGGACAAACTGGCTTCCACTGATAAAATAGCAGTTGTTAAATAACCACAAACCAGTAAGATGAGAGCTTAAGATTGCAGTAGTATTACAAGAACAGTATGAGCTCTCAATATGTACCAAACACCACCACCAAGGACCAAGTCATTCCCCAATTTTTCTCTCTGGATGTCATAAGATGGCACCATGCACCCCTCCCTCCATGGGAAAAAGGTAATGTGTTGTTTGTATTTATCCACTATCTGAAATGTTGTTATTTGTGTGTTAATGGCAGCAAGAATGTAAAATAGGGCAGCGGTGCTTAGGGTGTTCTTCACTGGTATGTGCACCCACAGCTGTCATTGCAGGGCTAACTGCTGCACGAATGGACCTTGCCCATGTGGTAGAGCTTAGAGTTCCACATCAAAAGGAGAACTTCAGAGGAACATAAGCACACTATCTCTCCTCCATCCCATCTCATTGGAGTCATTTGCCATGTACTACGCTAAGCAGAGCACATTACTGATAATGGAAGACAGACTTCTGAGATGATCAGGCCTGATAATGCATTGTGCTCTGCATTCCTTGAATAGCACAGCTTTTTGGTGGGATTTATTGAACTTATGACACAGTGTCTCAATTCTAGCGCTGTGGATCTGTTAAATGAGTTAAATGAAGATGACATAGACTTGATGATTGGATTGATTGGCTATTATTCTGAACAGACAATATTGTAGGCTCCAAAACAATATTATGCAAAACAATATTAATTTTTTTACTAAAATATGGGCTTTGTGCTATTACATAATAATTAAGCTGAACCTTACACACAAACTAACAACAGTTTGGCTCTTCAGAGGTATAGCAGCCACTGTAGAGAGCCATCATTTTTAGATCGGCCTTGACTTCATCATATTATTCTTCGCTTCTTTACTTTATTTCAGTTTTATTCAGTAATGGCATGGCTGAGTTTATTGGCCGCACAAGTCGATAAAGCGAGGGGTGAGCTGACCGCTGTTCATCAGTGAGGCCTGCCTTATCTTACAAGGGTGTTTTCCATTGGGTAACGTACACTAGAATCAGACCAACATAGGCCTATGAAACTCTATTATCCTCGCCCATAAACGGCTAATGACCCAACAACGGCAATACCTTTGCCAGGGCACCCATCTCCTCGAAAGGGCTGAAGGATAAGGAGTCATTAAAGCAGTGTTATCTGGTCCAGATAGCATTGGCATGTCTGCGAAGATCATTATTTTCGCCCCTGGAGCCGTTTGCGAAACGAGGGAGACGGGCCTGCGCGCAACCCAGCACTAACTCCAGGGTCAGTGGCAGCGCAGGGATGAAGCCGCTAACGATACATAGACTGGCAGTTAATGTTTTTTTCTAAATGCTCCTAATGACTATTTTGTGGGAGAACTTGGGTGATTTTTTTGTTGTTTTCTTTTTTGTGCTTCGTCAGCTCGCAGTTGCTGTGGGGGATGTGGATGTGATGTTTCTTTTTTCTCTTCTTTCTTTCTTTCTCTCTCTCTGTCCCTCTTCAGTTTTTTTTTGTGAAGGAGCGATACTTAACAAACGCCCTTGTGAGTTACAAGCGCATCGCATCACAACAAAGGGCCTCGCATGAAACACTGCTAACCTCCCTTTGGATCATTCGATGGTTTCCTCAAATAAGAGATTGGTCTCAGAGAAACAGATGATAATGTTAAGTGAATTCAAACCTTACAGTTTATGGGGCTGTTGCTTATAAGCAGAAAGACTGTGACGTATCTGTATGACCTTTTAATTAAAGGCTGTAGTCTACAACCATAGCCTAAATGATCCATCTTGTGTATGACAAATATCCAAGCTGGGATAGTAGTCATCATTTCTTGAAGTACTTACTTAATCAAATCACCTCTGGGAGGTTCAGTGAAATTCACATTTCAGCACAGTTCCACTGTCTAACACATCACATGTGTTTCAGTATGGTTGTGGATTTCAGTAATTAGAGGCAAAAATTCCTCTTGGGAGCTCTGCAACAGCCTAGATTATGTCATTGGAAATAATAGAAACCTCTTACTTGTGGAAACTGATGGTCAGTTCAAAGACATATGATTCAATTAGGCACAATCTCAAACAATTACTAGTAATGACATGATGTAGGCTGCTAAGGCAGGACTTTCTTCCAATTTAGTTCCTGCGGAATTGGTTGCAGGGGCTTGCTTCTGAAGCCATCCATTGAAAGCCTTAACAGCTTGAGTCTAATCAAAGTTATTTTTCTCCCTGTGTGTTTCAGGCTAAAGAAATTCAATTAGTTTAATTGGCCTGCTTATTGTGTGGTATAATGTAATGTAAGCACTACTGTTGTCAAACTTCACAGGATACTTTAAACTGTCTCACTAATTAGAGGGGAGAACTTTAATCTCAGTGCTTTTCTTGTGCACCGAGGAGGGTTTTAAAAGCTTTCCCAGGATTCTTTCAAACTACAAAATGGTTCAGATCTTCAGAAGGTCGAAACCCTGATCTGAGAACACCAATAAAATCTGAATCTTGTTTTAGTGTACAGGGAAACTATGAATCAATATCATATCCAAGTATCAAATGCTATCTGTGATATTGCAATATGAAAACATTTAACCAGCTTATGCATTTTATAATATTCCTTGGACATAGGAGGCATAAGAATGGTATTATTTGGCATTTTAAAAATGCCATCTGGCATTATGTACCTCTATAAAAGGCACAGGAGAGTGTTATTTGGAAGAGCAGAGATGACAACAAAATGGCTGACAACATGATTGCACTTACGATCAATCATATTGCAAGGACTGCAGCATGGTCTGGTGGTTGGGGTAATGGACTGGTGAACAGAAGGGTTTCTGGTGGCTGGTTTGCATCTACTTTTATGCCCTTGAGCAAGGCACTTAACCCAAATTGCTTCAGTAAACATGGTGCCATAGAAATGGATGACACTCAATGCAAAGCCGAACAGCTTCTCCATTGACAACTGCTGGCAAGGACGGTACAGAATGAGGAATGCACACACCGTTAACACAATAAAACTGTATTACATTTGTGCTTAAAATGATTACAATACAGTATGTACAAGCGTTGCTCTAAAATAACTTCTCATGCTGAATGACACATAAAAAGAAATCATTATACAATAGCAAGCAAAAGGAATATTTTTCTTTATGTACAACCATGATTTACAAATCAGTTCATATTCGTATAATTTCATCTGTTCTGTGCCCTCCGTTTTGAAGCATTTAATTGTTGCCCGTCACCATCACCTGTGTGGTGCTCTGCTGCCGAATGTGTGGCACAGCAGACAGCTCTTATGCAAGTATGCCAGCTGACTTGTGTCAACAACAAAATGGCATCCCACAGGAAAGGTGCCTCTCGAACTACGCCAGGGATTTAAGGTGACCTTTACGCCTCCAGAACATGTGAGCAGTTGTGTCTTAAGGCAACCACATTGGAAATCTGCTTGACAAGTGTGGCCTGAGTGCCATAAGAGACAGACAGACAGAATAAGAACAGAAAAGGTACAATACAACACTCATGTCAAAATGTGTCATCGGTGATTGACCAGTGATTGAGTTCAAGTAGAAACACATTAGGAGCAAAGTCTTAGAGGACTTAGTGATCACTGAAAGTATATTAAATAAATACATTGTACAAAAAGAGGTTCTACCCACACTTACCCCTTAAGCCCCTCTCTCCTACTCCATCACCAACCTATTACTTAGGGACAAACTCAACCCTTGTGTCTCTCTGTGTGTATGTTCATACACACACACGCACACGCACGCACACGCACACACACACACACACACACACACACAAACACACACACACGCACACACACACACACACAGACTCGCGCGCACGCACACGCCCACGCCCACACACACAGACAAATCTTTCTCTCAAGCTTTTATGAGACCATTTGTTAAATTAAAGGCAGACAAAGCTTACTGAAATAGTTAATTCACTGCACTAAAGTACTGATCAGTTTTCTGAGTCCAGCCCAGTGTGCACTGGGGGATGGATGAAGATAAGTCTCAGGACAAAGCACAAGTCTCGTACAGACTGGGGGTCAACAGTGGCAGCAGGTTAAGAGGCATTGCCATTATCAGGGGGGAGAGAGAGAGAAACAGAAACCCATTCAACCTGAGATCTTATGTTGACCTGGCACCCTGCTTGCAAAAGTTGTTTTTTATTTCATCCATTTACATTGATTGTTTTACTTGAGGGTCCTCAGTCCAGGAAAGAAATGGGATTTGTCCACCATTGCAGTGATGTGGAGTGGAGTGTCTGGTTGTCTGTCCAGGGGGTTATCTGATGGGGCTGGCTGTCTCCATAAGGCTTGTGTTGGTGACAGGGGGGGGCAGCGTCTTCATGAAAGAGCAAAACGTTCACTGTTGACTGTCACATTAGAAAGGGGCTCTCAACCCCCCCCGGAAACAAAAACCCTTCAGAGTCTATGGCTATTCTGTACACTGGAGTCCCTGTGGGGGATGCTGCTGGGTATGTACACGTGGTCATGGATGCTGGAGAGGATTTAGTGCTTTTGGCATCTGATTGCAGGTGCTCCTTAAGTTTGTTTGATTTTCACTCCAGACTCAGCCCCCCACCATCTTGGAGACGTCAGCGGACTTGGGGCGCGTAGCCTTCCTTCATCAGCCCCTCCTCGTAGTCGGTCTGGCACAGGATCATGTTGTTCTTCAGGAAGAATTTATCTCCCACACAAAACCTGAAGAACAGGGCAAGAGAAAACAACACTGGTTACGTAACGCCAATCCACCAACAGCTCTTCTGGGCTACTCTTTGACCCTCACCAAACAAACCAGATGGATCCTTTTGAAGAATCTGATACGTAGGGATTCTGCAAAAAGCTAATGTTGAACCGCCCCTATGCCCCATTAGTGTTGGAGTCGGCCATGACCTGCAGAAGCATCATGTTCCAGCGCATGTTTACACTGCGTATCTCCAGAATGAATCACCAGAACACGCTGCTTCTTCACACCTGTGGCAGTTTCATAAATAAATCCCACAAACCACAGTCCTAGACTTTTTTTTTTTTTGCAGAATGGGCCAAAGTCACACTTGACCTTTTTGGAGTGAAGATTATGTTGGATGAGGAGAGACAGAGCAAGAGAGAGAGAAAGAGAGAGAGAAACAGCGAGGGAGAGAAGCTTGGAGAAAAGGAGTGAGTGGGGGTGGGGGGGGTGAAGAGAGGGAGAGAGAGAGATAGAGCTCCTTCGGCATCGTGCGCCGTCCTGAGGGCCGCTTATCTTGCTCACAGCAAGAGTTCGACAAGGTCGGAGAGTGAGCAAGCGCTTGTGTTTACCGGCACGGCTGGCTGGTGTTTGACTTAGCCTCCCTCCCTGAGCCCGGCTCTGGGCTCTCCTTGGCACTCTGGGAGGAGTGTCTGCCCAGCTCCTGCTCCAGCTCCTGCTCCTGCTCCTGGAGCCCAGACTACCTGCCACTGTGGGGCTCAGTTCAGCTCAGCCTGGCAGCATTAAAAGCCTATTACTCCACACAGCAGGGGGGGCTTCAGCCCATGCCTCGTCTGCGCACACAAACAGTAGGCATCACCTGATTATCGCCATTTAAGAGGACACATTTTGTGGGGTTAGAAAAACCAGAGCGCAAATGAAATGGTCCAATCTATATTGCCAGTGGTAACCTACTGTTCTGCACTAACAATGCTGTGACTGAAAATAAGCCACAGTGTCATATAACCTCTTTTCAACTTTTGTCCCTACCAGCGAAAAGCTGGGTTGTACGAGTTGTTTTGTTGTTAGGAAGCCTATGGTTATGCCACTGCTATTACAAAGGATCAAGTACCAACAAGTAATATCCATCCACTGTGCTTGTTGACAGAGTGATTAACACAATGCAGAGGTGTGCTTAATGTAATGGTGTCATCTGCTCCAATAAAAATGTCCTGTTTAAATGACACATTCTTCCCAGGAATCCATTAGTGTCTGTCTTCAGTGACACTGAAGCCCACTCCTCCTCCTCCTCCTCCACACCACCACCTCCCTCCCCCCCTCTCTCCCTATCTCTGCTCAATGGCTCCAACCATGTTTATTTACTGCCTTATTTTGCTCCCTTTTACCTTTGTCGCCCCTCACCCCACCCACCTCAATCTCAAATGATTCTGCTTGGTGAAATGTCAACAGCATATGTGACATCTGTGTACCAATTATGACAAGGATATTCCATTTGGCCCATCAGAGATAAATGGACACAAATGTCCTTGCGTTGCCCTTCGCCTCTCCCTCTATCCAATTATAGATCAACACAAACAGGAGTCAGTCATTAGGAAGATGGGCCTTTCACATTTACTTTTAGTCTTGTTTCCTTTAGTGTTGATTTTTATGTAAACTGATATCTATCTATATTCTGAAAGAATAATTCATAATAGCATATATATGTGGCATATGCGATTTATTTAAAAAGTGAGTATGAATGTATTAGGCAACATATATAAAGTCCTTATATTACCAAATGTATTGGGCGATGAGAAAGGAAAAGCTGGCTGTGATTCAGACACTCCAGTAGCAGACCATTTCCCATACAGCCTAAATGTAACAAAGTTAAACCAGCTCAAAACATTTGCAATGCTAACTTTTATGTCAGCCCTGATGCTCTCTAGTAAAGCAGTAAATCAATTATAAAATCTCTTGACTAGTTATGTGTACAACCCAGACTAAAGCCAAGTGGAGCAAGAGATAAAAAAAATGTATCTTTTGTGGACTTGTGCTCAGAAGCCAAGACACATTAAATGTTCGGATGCTATTGAGGCTTCCTAACGAATCCCCTGCTCTGCTCTGGTTGGGGAAGGGACCTTGCCTGGAAAGAGCGGAGGCTGTCCCCTTATCACCACTGACCTCCCCTGCCCTGTCACCCAGCTCGGGTCCCAGTGTCCCGCAGGCCTCTGGGGGAGCCTGCGGAGAGCGCCACCCCCCCACCCCCCCAGCTCATCAGGCAGAAATTGGGCCAGGAGTGGCTGGATGATGAGGCCAGGGAGGAGGACAGGCTCATCGATTAGCTGTCTCCGTGGGGCTGATCTGTGGCTAACGGCTGGCTGAAATCTCATCCTTCCCTTCCACACTACCTCCTCCCCCAAACACACACACACACACACACACACACACACACACACACTCTGTTAGCTTCCATGTCCCCTTCCCAGGGAAATAACACTGACGCGGGTGAGGGGATTTATAAGGGAATCACAAGTTTAAGGTCAAACTGTAGACATGGGCAGTCAAACACTGCAAAAGGGATACAGAGGGGTATCCAGTAAAAACAATGAGAGTCTGCATGCCAATATGTGGAAAAGTCTTTTCCAATCATAAATCTGAAAGGCCTTGCAGGTCTGATCAAAATTTGATTGTATCACATTGGCTATTGTAGCATCAACTAGCCTGTCTAGTGATAGCAAATGAATCCACTGCCTACTCAGACAGAAAACTAGCATCACTGGTCACAGTAGTAAAAGCAAGTGCACTGCTTCCCATTTCTAATTTCCCACCAGTCCTGTTGCAGAGGCTCAGCAGACCAGCTAAACCTGAGGGTAGCATTCCAGCTCTTTGCAAACTCTTTGATGAAATCAGGCTAATTGTTGCTGGCCTTGACTGTAGCGTTGTGTGGGCTGAACTGCCTAATAAAGCAACTCAAAATGAGATGATGGCTGTGATTATATGTGTGGAAAAGTTGTGAGTGTGTGTGTGTGCGTGTGCTTGTGTGTGGAGGGGGTTGGGGGCATTTCTGTGCTTTGCAAACTTGATTGTAGCAATTTAACCTTCAAACAGTGACACTAGCTGCAGCTGACCCTGGGGAGCGGGGCGTAATTACACTTGGTGACCCCTGGTGACTGCTATGTTCATCAGGCTTCCCAATTTTCCGATCAATGTTACACAAAAAACAACCTCAGCCACTTTAAACGGTGCTTCTTGTAAGACACCCTTGCCTTGGTGTTTGCCAAAGCAACAGAAATAAGACGAAATCCCTCCCATGATTGGATATATGTGATGAGCCCTACTTATCTAACTTAACATCTAACTTTAGTGTACCTCCTAAGGTTTGAGTAAGACCACACAACTCAACAACAAGTTTAAGTTATTTATTTTAAAACATGCGACGCACACTTTCCTGTGATGCCAAAATCCACACTGCCATTCAAATTCTGAACTATGCCCAATTCAAACTGCTTCTCTACTAACGGATATCAGATGACTTATCTTCAGGCAGCTGACAGGATCTGCCTGTCCTTACTGATACTTATCCAAGTGGATCAGAGAGCAGATGTGCATTCGTATGAGTGTGCGGCGCGACAGCGTCACTGTGACAGAGCTGTCACCACGAGAGGCGTGCTGTGAGGCCCACAATCCTTTATTTCAGAAAGCGTCCGTAAAAATCTGTGCAGCTCTCGCAAGCGCGCGACAAGACAACAAAGCTGCTCAGACAATTCTGGTGGTTCATGTGTCGGCCGAGATAATGTCTCGTCACTTTGTTGACAAATGAATTTGCTGGTGGTCAGATGACGGCACAAGGCGAGATTTGCATATCAACCCTGTAGATGCCACGGCTCTCCTGTGTCATGTTGTGACAGTGAATAACTGATTCACCCAGCGCTCCCAAACCTGGCAGACATCATCACTTCACGGGCCTCCGTCGAGATCTGCACTGGGGGCTCTCTCATTCTTCCCCTCCTTCTCTTCATCTCTCTTTATTCCTCTGCGATCACTTTCTCTCCCCCCCTCTCTCTTTCTCTCTCTCCTTTGATCCCTCTTTCCGTTCTTATCGCTCTCCTTCACTTTCTCGCAACCGCTCTCTCATGTCTGTGCATTTGTTCAGGCTTGGAGGCAAGAAGATATGGAGGTCTGTTAAGGACATTCAGCACAAGCATTACTCCTTAGAAATCTCAAATCTCAGGTGTCAAGGAATAAAAGAAAAGAAAAAAAATCAGAAGTTGCAAGGCTGAGTCTGAGAAACAGCTGCAATTAACGCGGTTGCCATGCCATAAATCTTAGTTTCGGCCTCTAGAGAAATTGTGATGGGCAAGTGAGCGACATCAGGAGGCCACGGTGGGAGCGAGCGAACTGCACTGACGTCAGTTTTATTAAACAGTTGATCGCCTGCCCTAATGCAAAAAGAAAGGTTTGCCCGCGCCTAAATGGGTTTTTAATGCCGAGGACCAGAGTTGCCTTGCCTGAGCCGGGCTGACGAAGATTAGCTGACTTCTTGCATTAGGTGAGCCTGTCTCGTGCAACCGAGGGGAGTGGCAAGACAATAACCGCGCGCTAATTGTGCGTAACCAGACCGTGTGATCGACTCAAGTTCGACACAGTGCTTTACAGGTCTTTCGGAGTGTCGAGCTATGCATGTGTGTTTGTGTGTGTCGGCAAAGCTCGCCTCAAAAGTACTCTCAGCACAGAGTTCAACTTCTCTGTAGACACTGAGACTTTATACAAGACTGTATGGCTCACTGGTTCAGAAATAAAACTCCTTCCAGGGTACATTTCCATCTTCAGACAAAAATCACTATGGCCTCACCTGGTTGTGAAAACCAATTAGATACCTGAAAATCCCTTACATGAAGCTTGTTAGGCCAATTTAGAGCAGTGGTTTCCATAGTTTTCATGCCAGCCCTCCCTTTCATGCCCCCCCCCCCCCCTCTCTCTCTGGGTGTGGGGATGAGGCTGGGCCTGTGACTCACCTCTGATTACAAAGCTGGCAGGCGAAGCAGTCCAGGTGGTAGACATTCTCCTTAGCCCTCATCACCATCTCGAACGCCGGGATGAGTTTGCTGCAGGCCGCACAGTTCCCTGTCACACCAAACAACCTGTGAGGAAAGAGCACAGAGAGAAGCAACACTCTTCGTTAAAAGGCCTGCACACAAACACGGAGGAAAACAAAACGATTTTTTCACATCAAGTAAAACACAACTAGGCTTGGCAGTGCGGAGTAAGGCATGAGTGAGCCATACTCTGAGGGTAAAATGAATTAAGGCTGATGTGATATCAGAGTGGCTCATAGTTAGATGATATCAAGGACAGGGCCCTTAACTGACACTAGTCATGCCCACGATGTGAGTGCGTGCTGCAGACATGGACTTGATAAGGTTGTGTTGTGGAATGACGGCACCACTGGCACCACTGCCCAGGGAGCGACCCTATTATTTCAGCTTTCAGGGCATTAGTGGGAGTATTCATTAGGGATTCATGGCTACAGCCACACTGTGACCTAGACTGAGTATTATGGGGGAAATATCTGATAACGAAATCATACAACAAAATAACCTATTAGGCTGACTTCTTGAGGCACTTTTAGCCGTCGTTGTTAAAATGATAAAACTGCACGCCACTCTCCGAGTCTGTGAGAGATCACAATCTGATAAATGATCTTGGAGCCCAGGATATGCAGGGTTGTTTATTAACCTTCAGAAAGTATGTTTCCCACAGGCGAGAAAAGCAGATAAATTGTGGCCCTCATGTATACCTACAGAATTAAGGGCTGCTGTCAACACACCTTGAGACAATGAAGGATATCTCCTGGAGCATTCGAGGTAGCAGGGAAAAGCAGGGTGGAAAAATGGAGTTCTGATCTGATGGATCTGCGCTGATTTAATTAAAGGAATTATGCCTTCCCCTTTGAGCTGTCTAAATATAGATACATTTGTGTTATCTTCTCTTTGCTCTCTCTGCGCAAATGTACATTGCCTAAAGGCCTCTACATGAAATAGATGAAATGATTAGGTTTTTTTTTTTAGAGGCTTGCAATTGATCTAAAAATGTTTTAAATGAATGAAAATGAGGATGATAGATTTAGGATGAGATAATCATTTTCATGTATTTTTTTTTGCACTCAGAGACTTAAACACAAAGCATAGTGTTTTTTGGGGGGTTGTTGTATTTGTGCACATTTGTTTTGAAAAAAGGGGGAGGCCTTTTACTGTATGTCCTTGCTGCAAAAGTCTAAGTTGTACTAAGCGCTTCACCTGCTAAATGATGGAGGATATGTGTGTGAAGAGTGATGCTTAAAGGTTTTCTCTTGTCAAGTCGAATCAAAATAGTGCTCTATTTTGCCTTCCCCGCTATCTCTATGCATCCTCTCCTCGTCTCCTGCGAATTTAAAGCGTCCCACACCTTTGACTGGGACTGTCACGCTATTTTGCTTCGTAGAACGGAGAGACAAAGGTCTGCACTTCTCACAAAACACCTGAGCTATCTACTGTGTTCAACCATTCATGGGTGGCTTCAATACCCCAACAGTCTCCTGCATTAAGACACACCACCCAAAATATCAGAAATAGTGCAAAGAAATGTGCTTGGCTGGCAGTAAGGTATTATGGAGCATCCTCAGACACAAACATGCATAGATGTTTAGCCTTAGAAAATCGGATTACATTACAGAAAGTTTAGGTGCAAACTCCACACCTTCTTTGGCACAAACCGCGTTTACCTATGCAGTATTTTGGATATTGGAGCATGTCTTAAGCAAGATGAAGATCTTTATTGTAGACTGAGTGCTTTAAATAAGTAAAAAGCGGAAGACCCACGAGTTCCCACAGCTCAGATTCAAACTCCTGCCTGTTTTTCTTGCCCTTGTTTTCTGCATAATTCATCCAGTATAGTCCTATGCTGCTTTTACCGTCACTTTAAATGATTAAAGGAATCTCTGAACCTGCCCTGACTGAGGGGAACAATACATACATTGCATTTCTCAAATCAAACATTTTGTTTAGAGCATCCGACACGCAGACACACACAGAGGCAGGGTGTTGGGAGAGCTGGGGCTAATAATAGACATCAAAGCCTCATCCAGACTGATCTGAGAGCAGCGGCAGCAGCCACCCTTTACCCGTGTGGCTGTGTGGCAAACGCGGCTTCAAACTCCCGACAACAACCGAGCATTCCCAGAAACCCCTGTGCCTCACCCTGCGGGGGGGAGGGGGGTGATGGATGGAGCCTACCTGCCACTCGTCTCTCGCCGCTCCGTCAGCTTGACGCCACAGACACTAATGGCTCTCGAGGGAGGGCGCAAATTAAGCGTAGCTGGCCCGTAATGAATTCAAAGGCACACTTTGGAACACAGCCTCTGCTGGAGACACCAGAACCCGTCTGCACCCCTTTCCTCTCAGCAGTGGGTTTCAGAGGAGAAGATCAGGAGTTGAATACACAGGAAGAGGGGAGATACAACAGACATGGCTGAACCTCTATGTGAGGGAAGAGAATATCGGACTGGATCAAGGCCTTTGTATGTACAGTGAAGTACTAATGCACACCAAAATCCATAGCTGACACTGTACTATACATATTTGAAGAAAGTGAGGATGCAACATTAAATTAAAATTCCTGTCTGCTGGAATCAGCATTTGAAATGCCAAATCAGCAGTACCTTATTTAAGATAAGGACATTCCCAAAGTATTACAGTATCATTCGGCTCAATGGCACCTATTTGATGAGAGAAAAACAGACACCAATTAAATTATTCCACAAGGCTTTAGCCCAGTGGTTGCTAGAAGATTGTCTCGGCCTCGTAGCAAGACTGTAATCATTAAACGGTGTCCCAGTGGAAAACGCACAGGCACTGTCACCTCAGTGCTCCCGCTGAGCAGCCAAATCTATGCAATTTACTCTGTATCAGACTGTACCATGTGAACACCGTAGCCACGGCTACGCCACCACGTAAACAAGACACTGTGGTTTTCATCCTGCAGAAACAGAGACTTAAAGCTACAACGCATATTTGTCGGCATGAGGAGAATTTTAAGAAATTAAAGATGCCAGTCCTTATTTGACATGAAACAACAAAGGATCAGCGCTATTTCCGTGCATCTAGGCCCACACTTCCAGGATCGTTCATCTGCACAGGTATTCTGGGGGCATCAAGGGCAACAAATTAAGCGCTACTTTGTCCCAGGGACTTATTTCATTTTTTTTTTGGATAGGGGTGCAGGGGAAGAAAAGAAAGAAGGATAACACTGCCACCTCAAGAGCCATTTGAAATTCTGACAGCGGCTCCCTTCTCCCCCCTCTTTGCCACCCCCCCCCCCCTTCTCCGCCACCCCTGCGACTTCAATTGCTCTGGCCTCGGCGTGCATTCATCAGCTGCCGAATTAGAATTTGTTTCCTCACAAACCATTGATCATCGGCCTATTACCAGCCAAATGACAGTTAATTACCCACTACATTAACCACCGGGACCCGGGGACCGGCTCCCCGTGCCATCAGTCAACATGATGAATGTGGCAAGTTCAGTAATGCACGGCCGTTCCCTCGTCCGCCTGCCACGCTGAGAGCAACCCCTGGATCTCACTTCCCCGGCACCCGGGGAAAATCTATGGCAATCTGCATAATTACAGGCTCAGGGTTAATAACAGACAAATGATTTGTTGCGTCTGAAACAGAGGCTTTCTACAGGAACACGCTGCGCTGTGTCCAGTGTCCAGGAGCGAGAGGACAGTGGTGGACACTGTAGGGAGTTTTATAAACTTAGGGGGAAAGAGGGGAGTGAGGGTGGGGAGGGGGGTGGATGTTAGTCAAGACATGGGGATGGTGGAGGGGGGGTAGGCCTGGCACATGTAATCAGACTTATACGCTTTTTCAATTTGGAGGCCTACTACGTGTGTGATTTTCGGAGATTAAACAACTCTCACAGCAAAATTATTTCAATTACCGCGGGCGTGACCTGGGAATTGTCCGCGTTGGATAAGATTTTCCTCCTTGAGTGCTTCACCTTGCCTGGCTGCTGCCTCTATCAGCTCTAATCTGCACCTGGACTCTGATATCCTAATGATGAATTATGGCCTCCTCTCCCGTGCGAGTGCCAGGCACGCGGAGAAACATTCGAGTGAACTGTCAGTCGCCTGCGACCGGCACAGATAACTGAGCTAATTAAATCTAAGACAATGCATATGATTACAACACATGAACCGTTTCGCTCTCTTTCAGTTTAACTCGTTCCCTCAGTCACTCACTCATTCTCTCTCTCTCTCTCTCTCTCTCTCTCTCTCTCTCTCTCTCTCTCTCTCTCTCTCTCTCTCTCTCTCTCTCTCTCTCTCTCTCTCTCTCTCTCTCTCTCTCTCTCTCTCTCTCTCTCTCTCTCTCTCTCTCTTCTCTCTCTCTCTCCCTCTCATTCCTCTTCCGTCCTGGCGAACAGGATCAATGCTCCCATCATCAGACTGCATGTGAACACTTTCTTCAAATAATAACTTTTTTATCATCAGATGTTGTGAACACAAGGGTGTCTAACGGGGACATTTTTGTAAACAACTGCCAAAGAACATGGCTGCTTTTGACAATGACAACATTATCTCCAGGAAAACAGCTATACTAATAAAAGATAAGAAGCTAAATTGAAGTCACTGACTTGCGCACAGCAGCGGGCATATTCTCCGGGTCTCTCTTAAGGCTACGTGGAGCATTATTAAGGACGACCAAAGAATAGATCATGCTCTAAGAGACCATGAATACAGAGAAAATGACAAAGATGAGTCAGGAACAGAGTATGCTACTCTTTCAGCTGAAAAACACAGTAAGGGAAAATAATTACTCCCTCCCTTAGCCTCAGACAAAAAAGAGAATGGAAGACCTTTCAGAGACAAAATTTGGCAGGGCTGTGTGGGGATTTGGAGGGCATTTTGAAGAGGGTGTAATGAAAGTTTTCAACCCCCGCCGGGGCCAGATGTGCACTCCGATAGGCACTTCTTGGTGCCAACCCACCTGCAATTGCAAGCTGGGTGCCAGGGTGTACCACACTAGCCCTGCAATTATCTGCACCAAACATGCACAGTCCCACGAGTCACTGCTCTTCACAGCTAATTAAGCTAATCTCCACTGGAGGGTACCATCCAAAAACATAATGTGTCCAGGCGACTGAACTCACAACCATTTAGTTCAAATGGAAATGCCAGCGTTGTGAGCTGGAGCTGCACACATGGAGACAAAATGGTGGCGCAGAGAGCTGTTAAAACAGTGGGGCGCCTGCCTGCCTTTTTAAAGGGAGAGGCTGGAAGAGTGTTTGGTTGGGTAAACGCAACAAGATGATGCAGCTGCCTTCTAAAATGTGCTCACACTGGGTGTGTTGATCGCTCAGGGCTTTACCAGAGAACAAGACAATATGGACCTTTATGTACCAATCGACGGGTCAGGCACAGTAGTTGATTGACTCTTAGCATATGCAATGGATGGGCTTAAGATACAGTGGTAAACAGATCAAAATGAGTCCCCTCTTATAGGGCAAAGCACTCAAATGTATCTGAAGCACTGACGTGCGATCCTGATGGCTTCTCATTCAGCTGCAGCACATCTTGAGTAGCATTACATTTCTTGCGCTTCAGAGAAGGAAAACAATGCCACTCTACCCTTGACCCACCCACAGCAAGTATGACCTTTCCATCAGGATAATTTAGCGCGAGAGAAAAATAGAGGATTAAGTATTTGCAACCCTACTTCAGATTCGATCGATGGTGATTACAGGTGCCCATTCTGACCCCTCGCGTTTTCAGATTACATGTGAAAAGCCCAATTTAATTACAGGAAGTCAAGAACGCACACATTTGCAAGATTGGGCATTATTGGCGAGGTAATTGCCAGACGTGTGAAGTGAATTGTAGTATAGGGAGGTTAATGGTGGCCAAGCTTTTTCCAAGCACAACATAGCAATTACAGGATGCCTTCAGAGCTTTTAACATCCACGCACCATCTCATTACTCTGAAAACAGGGCGGAGAGAGGACACCACATTTCTTTGTGTTGTAGAGCTCTTTTAGGGGGTGGATGAGACATACATTTCTGTCAAAAGAACAGAAAAGTGGCTTTTAAGTGTAGTAGTCATCAGGCACTACTAAGAGTACAGCAAGAACATACTGTGATAACAGCACTGCACTGTTAAAAGCCCATGACATGGCCCTGGTTTGGAAACATTCATGCCTGTGGTCTTGCTTATGATATGAATTCAACGTAAAATGTAAGCAGTTATACATTGCTAATGTATCCTGAAGTGTTAAGTGTGCTGTATAATGTAATTTGCCCATCACTCCATCTTGCTAACATGAATGCTATTCAGGACAGGACTCTGTTCATACATAAATGTCTTACTATATGCCTCTTTATATTCGACTGAACTTTATGACAGGCTGTTACCTTACAAGATCCTGATGCATTCTAAATGGCCGTGCTGTTGAAATGAGCACACTGCCTGAGGGTTATCAATTCAACATTCATGTTGAGAAGCTGCCAATTTCTGTACTATTTCATGCTACCTTCAGCTAAAGCGAAGGCTCAAACCTGACTGAGCCAGGGAAATGGGAGAAAAAGTCAGCTAGGCTCTTACAGTACAGGCACCGAAGACTACCGACTTCCAGAAGCCCTCAGAAAAGACAAAGAAATACCCCAGTCTCTATGGTCCTCCATTTGCAGATCTCATCTTTAAAGGGAACTTCAAAACATGATTAACTCCCACCCCTTTCATAAAAATGAATTAGAGAATTAAGAAATACTTAATGCAGGATTTTAATTAGGTGGAATCCTAAATGGCACCCTGCATTCTGCTGCAGGGGTGTTTTTTATGGACATAATGATTGAAATGCTTTAATCACTGATAAAGTAAAGATTGAGATTTTAAAGAAGGAGAATTCCCTCTGGTGCTGAATTGAAAATCCACCCAGAAAGTAATTAGAGGAATGAACTCTTGATCAATATGTTTTTTTTTCCCTCTTCCTCTTATGAAAATCAAATTAATTATACGCTCCCTTCCATATCAAAAAGCTTGCACTGCTCTGTGCCCGGTAAATATGGGGTAGCACAGTTCTGTATTACAGCTAGTACCTAGCAACACTTCCTGAGGGTGTAATGACTTGTTATTTTTCAGATGGGTGGTCGAAAGAAAATCAGACAAAATTATCTCACTATCCAAGCCTAACAATGGAAGAGACTCTAATAGATGAACCAAGAGCAGCCAATTAGAAGAACATGCAAAAGCAAGGATATGATCAAATCCAAATGTGAAGCTGTGAAGAAAAGTGTTATTCATTGTTCATTTGAGTAGACATTCCAGTTTTCTACGTGTTGCCTCAATCAATCTTAATGACAGCTTTTAAATGGCCATGTATTCCTACTAATAACACATTAACCAAACTGTGTCATCTACATGCACTCAAATGTTCTCTTCCACTTGTGTCTGTATTGTATGTATGGTATATAGCCTGGTATCACTTGTGTCTGTACTGTATGTATGGTATATAGCCTGGTATCACTTGTGTCTGTACTGTATGTATGGTATATAGCCTGGTATCACTTGTGTCTGTACTGTATGTATGGTATATAGGCTGGTATCACTTGTGTCTGTACTGTATGTATGGTATATAGCCTGGTATCACTTGTGTCTGTACTGTATGTATGGTATATAGGCTGGTATCACTTGTGTCTGTACTGTATGTATGGTATATAGGCCAGTGTCACTTGTGTCTGTACTGTATGCATGGTATATAGGCCAGTGTCACTTGTGTCTGTACTGTATGCATGGTATATAGGCCAGTGTCACTTGTGTCTGTACTGTATGCATGGTATATAGGCCAGTGTCACTTGTGTCTGTACTGTATGCATGGTATATAGGCCAGTGTCACTTGTGTCTGTACTGTATGTATGGTATATAGGCTGGTGTCCTTTGATTTATGTGTAGTCTAGGCATCTTACAGTTCACTTAGGGTACACATACCCCAACTGAATGAATCACTTATATAATTTACATCATTGGAACATGGGAATGGTAGCCTGGATACCAGCCGAACTCCGCCCAGAAAATCTTTGGTCAGGGAGATTCTGTCTGGTGCTGAGCTAGTTGAGGAGCGATATCAGAAGGTAGGATTCTGTCGGACCAATCAAATTGTCAGGACGGGCTTTATACGATGATGGACAGATGACCACCCAACGCTTGAGTTGATTAGATAGATAGATTATAACTCAAACCAAGATGGCAGCGTCTCGGGACCTTAGTGGGACATATTTTATGTGATTTAAGCTATCTACACGACTTTTTTATGTCTACATTGACTCGGTTAGTTGTGTATGTGCAACACGAATGTTGCTGAGGATTGTAGGTCTTAACTGAAGCGCTCTAGACAATTATTGATAGGTTATTGCTAACACTTAGACAAAAAATCCGTTGAAACACATAGTAGCTAGCTAGCCATGCTGCTAATAAGTACGTGAGCAGGCATATCTCACAGATATTGACAGCGCATTCATTTTGAAAGAGGAACAGAGAAACGCGATCAAGGCATTTGTCGATCGAAAATACGTTTTGGCCGTCCTTCCTACGGGATCCGGTAAAAGTTTTAATGTATCAGATGGTCATACTATGTTGCTCTGATTGTAGGTATCCAATTGAGCGACGAGGAATGTTTTTTTCCTGGTTCGGTTAAACACGCCCCATAATTACAGCCCAATGGCTCAGCATCAGACTCATATTCTGACTAGAATTATGAGTATGACATCGTCAGGCTATGGGAATGGTTAAATATGGTGTGGATTAAAGTCTAGCCAGATTCTTCCTATGTAGTTCTAGGTGTTGAATAATGTCTGGACAGATTCCCCCCATGTAGTTTTAGGTGTGGAGTAATTTCTAGCCAGATTATTCCTATGTAGTTCTATGTGTTGAGTAATGTCTAGCCAGATTCCTCCTCTGTAGTTTAAGGTGTCTTGTTTTTTTCCCACATGGCAACAAAGTGATTCCTACATTCATTCTGCACACAGTAGGCTGTGTTCGTGAAATTAAGGAGCCAATGTTGATTAACCTGATTCATTAAATTAATGCATGTTTTTTTACCTCTGTATGTGTACATGTACACAACCAACTGCTTTTACAGAAATGCACTAATTAGACACTAATTACACAGTTCTATTTTGGTGTGTAACTTCCTTTGAGGAGGCAAAGTGAAATTACGATTCGTTGGCTTGAGTTTGTACATATTGTACACATGATGAAATCTGGGTGCTTTTGATGAAAGAAATAATACATTTCTACAGTTGTTGCTCATCATATTTGTGCATGAGCAGTATTTCGTAATGCAAGGCAAACATCAAAACCTTGAGCTGATTATTAAAACATTTTAAAACCTAAAAATAAATTTGATGGAAAGAAATGTTATGGTCAGCCGATGTGATTTTTTTTCTTCTTATTCACCGAGGGAGGTTTACTGAATGTTGTCTCTCTCAGCAGCACCAAAGCAACCAATCAATCAGCAGTGGCCTTTTGCATGAAAAAAGAGGGAAATTCAGTTGGTGCTGCTCATCCTGCTCTCCCTCAGAGCAGCCTGTAGATGATTGATCAGGGCTTCCTTAATGCGGAGGAGCTGGGCTGAGAAATCACCAGGCCTGACGTGCACAGACGGCTGGAGCTTTGACGTGAATGCCGACGATCCCTTTGATTGCCTCTTTAGCATTTCAGAGAGATTAAAAGAGTATGGAAAAGTGTCGGAGATCCAGCACAATCAATGCAGCAGCTTCAGCAGCCGCTCCTGTCTCCTCTCGCAATCTCTCTCTCTCTCTCTCTGTCTCTATATATCTCTCATGCGTGCTCCCTCACACAAACATGCACACAAACATAGAGCACACACATACACCACACAAATAAACAAAGTACACACAGACACAAACAGATAAACACACTCAAACATCCAGACAGTCAGAGAGAGAGAGGGAGACAGAGAAAGAGAGAGAGAGAGAGAGAGAGGGAGACAGAGAAAGAGAGAGAGAGAGAGAGAGAGGGAGACAGAGAGAGAGAGAGAGAGAGAGAGAGATCCATCCAGACACCGTACTGGACTAATCTCATGGCCTCATTTTTCTGTGTTGAGAGGATTTAATGAAGAGAGCAGGCATGAGTTTGGGTGTAGGCCTCCATTGATTACTTCCAGTCCTCCTAACCCCTTTCACTTCACACACTGAATTATAGATTTGATGGCAGCCGAATAATAGGACTTCTAATAGATCCCAACCTGAGTCTTCATGCATTTCCCATGCATCTGACAATCCGTGTTTTATGGGCATCCACAGCCATCCTTCAGAACAATACCATCTAATTCAATAACTTCACAGTGAGGAGCGCAGATGGTTTTGCTGGCTTGTTTATATATATTTTTTTTTTACGAATGACAGACATTACAGTATTTTGATGTGGATTTAACAAACTGTCTTGTTTTGTCTGGGCTGCCTCTCTTGACAGTAGATAAAAAGCCATTCAGGAGAGTCTTACCTGGCAGTTGACAGGCCCATTGTCAGGTGTGGCTTAATGAACTTGTTAATTTCTGTGGTGAGACGGACTTGTTTGTGAGGGTGCCTGGGCCAAGGGCAAAGCCCACACATCCCATTTGCATGCGCCTCTTTTCTTTGGGTTTCCTCATGAATAAATCAGTGCGTTAAAATGGCCGCATTTACATCTCATTTTACACAGACGCAAGCACAAGCGCTGAAGCTGTCCAGGCTTTGTTACGCAATGAAGTGTTTTCTTTTTATGATTTTCTTCGAGCATTTAAGTCATACTAAACTACTATCTTTTCTAATGCATTCAAATTATGTATTGAAAAGGAAATAATATGTGCTTATGTGTTGCCAGGCAACTTCGTGACAATCTTGGTAGACAACGGGATGGGGTGGTCAGAGGTGCCTTTCAAGCACCCGTGCTTACAGTGTATCCGAGTGAATGAAGGCAATAGGGCTTGCACATACATATTCTCCCAAAAATAATCAGAAATAAGCCATAAGCATTTGATGATCTGAGATGTATCTCTTTGCCTAACACTCTGCACTGGCCTTCTAGAGAGGAGGCAATGTGGGGAGATGAGGAGCATCCAGTGGTGTCTAGCAGTTCCGCTAGGCCGCACACTAATTGAGAAGTCGCTCAGGGACTGAGTGGCGGGGGGCTTCGCTGCACTGCGTAACCTATCCAAATCCAGCCTCAATAAACGGCCCTGACATTGACCAATTGCCATCTGGAGCCACCCCCCACCTCCCAGGCCCACACCCCTCCTCACACTTGCATGCCCCCATCCCCACCCCATTCCCCTCTACCCTGAGTGGGTGGGGCGGCTCCTGCCTACACGTCCCATACACCCCCACTTCATCTCCATAAGGGCCTCATTAGGCTGCAGGTGTGACGGAGGGCCTATGTCCCGCCCTCTCCTCCTCACATGGTAGCCCCGACTAATTGCCGGTGAGTGGGGCTGACGGCCGCGTGCGGCCCTGATGAAGTGAGGGGAGCTGCCAGTCACACCGGGAGACAAAGAGCGGTGGGGCTGATTGATGGGCGCAGGGGCCCTCGGTAGGCCTCGTTAGGGCTGGGGTCTGAACATGACTACTGCATACATAATGCCACACCAGTCACCAACAAACTTCCTCATAAAATCCAAGCCACATTGTCATGGCAAACACAGCATTTTTTCTTTTCCATGTGTTCAAACTAAGACAATGCATTTAAAAAATCTCCATTTAGTATGGTCAAATTCGGTTCTGGGGAAAGTTATTTTTTCAGCCTCCCAATATGGAAGTGGTAATAGTACATTTGTCACACTATCAGCAAAGTCCTAACTATACTGAACTGTGTGCTGATTTGTTATATATGGTAATTATATTAAATGTTAAGTGGAAAAGTACACCCCTTTGAGGATCCAACAACCCATTGAGGATCCAATACCACAGCAAACACATATCAAATGAATATGAATATATCAGAATACATCTGTAATCATATATTAGCGGGTATGTGTTATTCTCTTTGCAGACGTTTTACAGCATTGACAAAGGATAGCAATCATCTGATTGCAGTCCAGCCTAGTTCAGAAAATGGAAGCTCAAAGTATAGCGTTTGTGTTGTGTCTAAATGCAAATGAAAGATTTTCAATTCCACCAAATTCCTTTCCTACGTGACTTTATGTTTACACCACCTTCTCCGATTTCTCATAACATGTCATCACAACACTGTCACACCGTTGTTAGTTGAGCTTTTATAAACTGAATATACACAGATAGGTGGTATTTTGATTGTTTGACTGCAATCGGAATTGAAAGTACTTTAGGGGAAAGAGCTAAAAACACTCAATTCTGTGTTAACTGAACATGTGGACATCGGCCGCTGCCACCAGTGACCAAGTGGGCTAATGCGCTGAGATTTCACCTGGCCCTTTTCGCCATCAGCCGAGTGAGTCTGGGAAAAGGCTGAAAACAGTACAGCTGATGAAACTAGGCAGTGCTTAGAAGGCACTATATAGCCCAGCCAGCAGGCCCCTCTCTTGGGATTGAGCAGAGTCTTTCAACCTGGTCGTGCAGATGGTTTATGCCGTTACTGAACTTTACATTTACCATCATAAAGAGGCCAAGCACCCCGGGTGAAAGGTCAAGACAGAGGAGCGGAGAGAGAGTGCTGGAAGAAGGGGGCTGGGTAGCGCTCTCAGCTCTTCTCTGCCTGCACAGTGTCTCCCTTTAAGGCAAAGAACAGCAGGATGCTGTAAATTCCAGCTGGAGAGATGAATCATGTATGGCACCGTTTGATTCAAAAACACAACTTCTTCTTTTGTTACTCCAAGCCATTCAGCATCAATAGTTTAAAAGGTGTTGGGCAGAGAAAGTGAAGCTTTGGATGGAGATTAAAAAAAAAAAAAAAACAACCTCTTATACTTTCCCCCTTGGGGTACAGGCTTAGTTCCCATATTCTGCTTCCTGGTGTAGGTCTGTGGCTTTATCACAGGTGAGGAGGGGGCTGTTTTTGGCGGACAGCTCAGGGGGGGCTGGGGGCGGAATGGGAGCTTTTTTTTTTTTTTTTTTTTTAAAAGCTCCAGAGTTCCGGCTCCATTCAGAGCCGAAATGGGAGACAGTTCCAAATGTGCTGCTCCGCAAAACAAAACCGATCGGTGTCTGCCAAGGCCCCCGGGGCAGCAGGGGGGCCGCATATCTCTGTGTGTCAAACAGCAGGGCTGGTTATCACGCTCGCGCATGCCTGCAGAGGACGCATGGGAGCCAAGTATGCAGTGGCACCTCACCCCACGGCTGGTGCCAGGCGAGGCTGGGGATGCGCCACTCTCTAGGCCGCACAGACAGCAGCCCTGCGTTTTCAATTAGAAAACACACCACACGGCACAGAAAAGCCCTACAAAGGATTTCACACTAAGGGATAGCCGAGTGATTGTGCCATAGAAATTTAAAGGCTGAAACATGTTATATGTGTATTCATGTCTGCCACAGAAACTCGCCAAAGAAAAACAATGTTCATCTTAGCAGTTAGAATAAAAGCAATACATATTTTTCGCATTTTGCTGTGTACAGAATGGCTTTAAATTGATGTTAGGAAGCAAACTTGAGAGGATTGCAGTGATCAATACTGATCCATCTACATCGCTAGTGTAAGTACTGACATCCAACTAATGATGTCACAAAACAAAACCTGTGCTTGGACTAGGATGTATACATTACTTTTGGCTATGCCACCCAAACTGAGATTTACACCTGTCTGAAGTGTTACACTTCCTCCTTCCTGGCAAACTTAACCCGCTGCAGATAAAATGTGGCCAATCCGCTTGAACCCCACCTCGGCTTAATCTGCGCGGCTTGACGGATCACTGCTGGCCAGGCGGGGAGAGGGGTAAAAACTGTGGTAATGTATGCATGGAAATGACCTGCAGCTCTCCCCACAAAGAGGGGCTGAGAAAGGTCAAATAGCCTCCAAACTGCACTCCCGTTTAATTAAAAAGACAAAGAGGAGAATGATTTCCATACGGCCAGGCCCGATTACCACTCCTGAAGTAGCAGAGACGGGCCTGGACTCTTTCAGAAGGCCCCCAGGATCCCTTCCCAGAAGGCCTTGCGTCATCTTCCCCATTCCTTTGATGTCAATATAGACCATTTATTAAGGGCATAAAGGTTAATCTCTGAGGAGTGAGGATATTTAATGGTTAGGAGCAAGAGAAAGAGGAATCCACATGAATGTCTGCCGGTGAAAGTTAAATTTAGTTTGAAAGAGTACAAAAATGATCACCCCTTTGAGCTAGTCAGCAGGTGCTGGATTTAATTCCATCATTAGTTTAGCGACAGTTTCTGGAAATTAAATGAAAATTGAGGAGGAGAGAACCCTTAGGGCTCTCTGAAAGCTAGTAATGGCTCAAAAACTATTTTGATACCTACATTCACCTTACAATGTTCATCATGTTCAAAACTGCCACTCGAATGTTGCCATTTGAATGTTGTCCACAAGTGTTGTTATTATGTTATTTACAAATACACCGGAATGAAATTGTCACAAGCACAGAACTGGACAGGGACATATAAGCTAAAGGTAATTATGCCATGCATCATAGATCATCAGATGATAAAGCTCAGTCAGGTCTGCCAGCAACAGTGAGGCTGTACACTCTACCTCGTCAATATCTTCTATTTCACCCTTTTATATTGCACATCTCTGTTTGCTTGTTGAAAGGCTTCAAACCTCAGAGAATTATGTAACTGCAAAAAGTATGATGGGCAAAAATCTATAGAGCAACAATAACAGGCAGAAATAGCAAGGTTAAACCAACACAGGTACCTCCAATGCTGCAATGATGATAGATAATCTGACACTCTCCAGGTGTAGGGAACACAAAATCGACACACCATGTCCTGAAATGGTGTGAAGACCGCATGGTATGTGAAAGCCATATTCTATACAATATAAAGCTACCCTGTCAACTGAGTAAAATAGGTTACTAATTGTGCAACTGATCGGAAAACCATCTGAAGGTCTAGTTTAACGGTATCAGGGCTGGTTATGATTAATTGATGGTCAATTAGGAATAATAACAAATTTACATCAATTACCCTCAATGATTACAATTATTAATTTTCTTTTTCGGTTTGGCCATCATTGCACCTGTGTGTCAAAGACTTTTTACGAAGAGTAGCGTACAAAAGGAACAGAAGAGAAGAGCAGAGAATGAAGTATGATGCAGAGATTTACTTCACCATAGCTTGTCAACGGCTATAAATCCCCCCTGCCAAAGAGACATTTTCTGCTTAGCACAGAATCAAACCCATCACTACCCCCTGGGTGGCTGCTTCTGATCAGCAACAGGGTCAAAGTTGACATTTAATCTAGCCTTGGACTCATGGAGTCTGTCCACGCATGGCACAGCTCGAGCCATCCGACATTTCACTTCCCATAAATCCACAAAACAAATAGGCAGAGAAAAACTGCTTTTTCAGAGGCGCACACACTCCGGATGGAGAACGTAACAGGGGCTGTGAAAAAGGTACAGGGGATTAGACTTTTATATTCCTCCCCCAGATTAGATGGAAATCATAACACAGACAAACTCGCTGAACTCTGACCCCAGCGAAACCAATTTCATTTGGAGCGAGTGGAGTGATGTATCTGGATGTCCGTGTGGTACACCAGAGAAAATTAAAGCAGGATTTGTAATGCATTCAAACGGCGAGCACTGGGGAAGGGAGGTTATGGGGAATAAATTGCTGTCACTTTCCCCCTCCCTTGCGTCAGGAATAACATTTATTTAAATGGAAACCTGCTGGATTAGGCCTGGTGTTAAAGGTGTAGAGATGTATTTAGACAGGTAAAAGACTTGTTTGGAATTATGTTGACCTGATCAAAGCAATCACTCAGGGAGTGACAGCAGCGACTCTATTTCCCTCAATGTGTTTTCAGCATTTTGAAATGGCGGATGGAGAACTGCAAAGTTAGCACTCCTATAGCCCTGAACTGAACACTGCCTGAAAACTCAAGCTTTTTTCTTTGTTTAACATCCATTTTAGGGAGATTTTGAATGTCACATTCACTCAAATGCATACCAACACCAATGCACACCAGCAGCATGATTCAACGGCATTAGAAAATTCTCTGCCTTAGTTGGCCCGAATGGCCACACATAATATCACATTTACATTTAACCTCACCGCGAGAAGAACAGCCTTTTTTCGACAAGGGTAGAGACTTAAAGAAATGTGCGGAAGGAGGAGATAGAGAAAGTTACAGCCTCTGTACAATTTTCGTTCTCATAGATGTCCTCTGTGTGCTATAGAAAAGGTATGCTTAACAGCGCCAGGTGGTGACATCTTAATTTTTCACCGGCAAAAAAATGGCAGTGCACTTCTCCTCAATCGCTCCCATGCATTATTCCTGCCTTAAGCGCCGGTCCTCGGGGGGAAGTGGGGGGAGTATTGTTTTACAAGGCGCCCAGCTGCGGCCTACTTGCCTCACCCTGGGTACTTTTCAAGGAGTTGTTGTGGGTGACCCCCTCTGGCTGACAGTTATTAATAATAACGCGCAGCAGGGAATAGTTCACCTTGTGGTGAGGCGGCCAATGCTGCCGCTGCGCACTCACACCAGAGTCTCCGGGGGGAGAGAATCACATGGAGCCTGAGGGGGGAGAAGAAGAAAACCGCCGAAACAAACAAAAATGAACAAACTTCTGTAAGTTTCCTCATAAAGTACAATTATCTAACATTTTTTTTCTCTGTGTTTCCTACGCGGACCCTGGCTGACTCAAATTTGTTTCAACTTTTTGTCTTTGCCGAATCCTGGCTTATGCATGGCTTAATCGCTGTTTCATATCCTTTATTCCAGCTGAATTGGTTAAAGAAGAAAACCCATTCTAACTAGTGCACCAGGCACAGACACAGTGTGACATCATCAAAGTGGTCAGATGAATCGTCCTTGAAAGCCCGTAGAACTGTGGACAAGAGCAGGGAAGAGTGGATGAGCGGCTATCTAATGAGACACAGGAGATCAGGGTGCTGCACCATACACCTCAAGCCCCTCTAAAACCTTCAACGGGAGAACTCTTTGTGCAGGATAAGTGTTCTATTGTAACAAGTGCCGCAGAGACAGGATGCAAGCCAGGCTCAATGCCACGGCATTCCGGCTGAATCCATACTGCCAAAGCCTCTGATCCTTGTTGAAGGCCATTCCTCGCGGATCTCTTTCTCCTGAAGCGGCCACGCTTCGAGCCTGACTCAATTTTGTGTAATTGCACCAATAAGAGCCATTTACACAAAGCTGAATACCACAGGGTATGTCTGACATGACCCAAGGGAAAGTATATTATTTAATTGGACAACCTCAGCACAAAGAGTGGCATTTGTCCTGCAGAAGGAGAGTGTTCTATTTTACGCTGGTCTAAAGAGGAGAAAAGGTCTGAATACCTTGATCTAATGCGTCAACAATTCCTGGAATGGCTTGCTAGTGCACACGCCAAAGCCACAAAACACTTATGAGTAAAATAGAGAAAAGAATCAATGAATAAATACTATAAATAGCTAGGACAACCAACATACGAAAAAGGAGCTTATGATACACACCGACAGCTGGTAAAGATAGTGGCATTAGGAAGGTGCCCTTTCTCACCTTCACAAGAGGGACATTTCTTTGCCAAGAAATATGCAATTAGGCCACAGGTGCACCTACAGCACGCTGAAAACAGCATTATCTTCCCTTCTCCATATGTGCTGAGGTTGACCTTGCAAATCTGCTCCTTGAGAGCTCAATATTTATCAAAGACAGACTGCTGCTAGTAGAACACTCCAAACAACTAACTTCAAACCTAGGATTTTAGTCCAAACCTAAACAGTACACACATTACAGTTTATGTTTTACAAATTGCTAATAAAATGTTAGAGAAAATGTCTAACAACTCTGTATTAGATTCTTCTCTATACTTTCTATTACCCATCCATCGAAGGTCCAGAGGTTGGCACTCGTCAAGCTATTGATGTATTTTCGATGTAATATTTACAAGCCCAAGCGAGAAAGAAAGTATAGGATCACCTATGCCCACAAGCAATTATTTCCCAAGAACTGACAGAGATCTTTAGCCTGGGTTTGTACCTCTAAGCCTTCTATTCGTACCCACACTCCATGGAACATTGATTGATATCTGCCATTGGGTGCAGCTTTGCTGGCCCTCCAACAATAAGGGATTTATGCTCAAACAGTGTGTGATATGCAATCAGTGTCCATAAAACTCACTGATCCTATCTGTACTGCATGTCCAGATCCTCGCTGCTCACGCCAAACATTCTAGGCTTTTGTGAGTTTGATAACCGACAAAGATCTGTGTTTGTGTGAACGCGTACGCAGAAAGAAGAGCCCCGCGGTGTGGTCAGAGTGACCGCGGAGAGGCTGTCTGAGTGCGGCGTCTCTCCGATGCCCTTCAGTGCAACAGTGTCGTGCCTAGCGAGCCCTGTGCTACATGTGAACATCTGCACTGGTCATTAGGAGAGGAGTTGGCCTCAATCTTTCAGCCAGCAGAGACACTTGGAGGAGAGCCCATGACAAAGTACACTGGGCTTTACTGCACCGGTCTCCACAGAGATGGACTTTTTTTCCCCCTCCCCTGCCTGCCAGCTTTGTTGTTGTTTTTGCATTGCCTTGATGCTCGGGTTACTTGTGTCAGCAAATGTGTGATTCGGTGGAGCTCCTGGTTTCTCAAATGATCAATCATGCACTTGCAGACATTAGATGGTTGAACTGGGCTAGAGAATTGTCATGACAGAATACAAAAGCAATGCTTTACTTGAATGACTCCAATGAATTCATTTAAGAGGTACAGACAAGTCTAAGCCATATTAACATGCTGTTGACTACATTAGGATATGACTTACCCAAAATGTCTGACTATAGTAATATTCTACACTATAATAATAAAATGTAACCAAATCTTGCTCCTAATTTGATGTGTTTTTACAAGACTGTGCCAGTGCCTTGGCAAAGTTTCAAATGTTATTTTATGTGTCCATGTCTTTCAAGGGCAGTGGTTCATAGCCATGGATTTCATCACATCAAAGCATACAGTCAGACTGCTGGCAATAATTTGAATCTGCTTTTATAAGACTTCCATTCTACCTTCAACCTTCATTCTAGCTACATTAGTACTCCACCTATCACTCACCGGGTATATATTGCCTTAATATGAAACATTCTCATTTTCCCAAAGCTTTTTTTTCTTTAACAAATTAATTTCTTTTCAACAATATTTGAACAAATTTTGACTATTTTTCAAGAACACAGAGGAACTTTGGAAACTTTAGGACAAACATATGAATACACACTGGACATTACTGACAATATGTCTGATACAAATGCAAAAAAAGATGAATGATATTTTCAAGGTTCATTTCCATTGGTTTATACTATGCGTTGTGGATGTGGACCACAAAGCTGTTTCTGAATGAGAAAGTGGGAGAAATAGAAGTTATTACAACCAAACCATGCTTTACATGTTGGTTATCTCTCACTGATAGCCAGCTTTCCAAAACGGTAATAAATCCAGGCATGTTGACGGCTCTGTGAGCTTGCTTGCATTTACAATCTTAGTAAAACCACTGTAGAGGAAAATTGAAGTTGGATTAAAAAAAAAAATGAATGAATAGATAGATAAATAAATAAGTGGTCTCCCTGTGCTGTCTTTAAAATGGATGCCTGAAATTTACAGTTTTCCATTAACTGATGCCCAGCAGCTTTCTCCCCGCCTTGCTTTCTGGCCTTGGTGGTTGGCTGTGTTGTCGCGGTTACTCTCTGTAGGCTGTGACACTATTCCCTTTCCCCTGGCTTCCTAACTTAAATGTGTCACTCCCTTTTTTGTCAGGGCTTTTAACCTTATCGCTTTCCGCCTGAAAATGCAAGCACATCAGCATATAAACTGCTACAGCAGTTATTACCATTATCATCAATGCAGGCGTCAGAGGGAGTATCAAAAGAATCATTTGTTGATAGAGCGGTCCAAAAACATTTACCTATGTTTGGAGTGCAACAGAGGATTCATGTAACACAAGATAAAAACCCTCGCTCAGTAATCAACTCCCCGATTCGAAGAATTCATATTGACCATTTTCTCTAGACCAAACAAAATCTCCCCCCACCTCAAACACAATATTTGTTCATAGCAAACCAGTATAAAAGGTCTGTGTGGCCAGGAATCATTTTTTTTTGTCCTTATTTAATTCGTTTTTTTTTTTAGCTTGTGTGTGTGTGTATGTATGTGTGTTACGATAGGGATTATTATTTCTCAGCTGGTGGGATCACATCGCTCATGGTTGTAGACCCCTGTGGAATTCTATTAACCCTGGTTATGTCAGGCCTAATAACATGCCACACTGCTAAGCAGGATGGGATTGATTCTCTACGAGGGGGGGCGGTATAATAAAGCCTAGAATAATTTACTTTTAAATAGAATCTTTCAAATGGAACACAAAATTGGGAGTAAGCATTGCGTTCATCTCTCTTCTCTTTTCTCTTCCCCCCCTTCCCTTTAGCTTCAAATCTTTTAACCAGTTAAACTTAACAGAATCACCACCTCCTAAAGTGGAGACCAGATCCAAACGGGTTGTTTGTGAAAAGGTGTGCTTTGTGAGGGGTGGCCATTGATTGCCTCTGTGATGGAGCCTGCTTGGCTTTGTAGCACGACGTATCAGATGTGAGGAGCTGGGGCTTTGCTATATTTGCCATTCATTAGCCGACAGTGAGGGGATGTCAGGGTGCACTCACGGCGGGCCACTCGCGTGATAGCAGGCATCAAATCAATTCAGTCACCTTGAACTCTGAAGATGAAAGAATAACACGCTGCAATTGGGCTCTCTTGTGCCCCTGTTTGGCTACACAAACAGAAGCACGCTCGTTTGATTTATAGGGGTGAATTGCACCGTACAAACCAAAACTAATATAAGGAATGAAGGATGCACCTTATGAGTTCGATACCACTCAGACCGCTCACAAAGAGCTCCTCTGGTCGAATGTGCCATTGTGTTCTTAATTTACGAGCCAGTAAATACAGTATTTCTTATAGCAGGGGAAAAAAGACAAGCTATACGTAATTCAGTCATATACCACAACTGGTGTACAGAATATATATCCCTTGTCTTGTTGTCACACTTGATGTATATATTAGTGGAGTCTCTCTTTTAAAAGAAGTGCCTTTGTGTGAATAGGGAAGCATTTTTTGCAGGGTACAGTCAATAAGCCTTACTGTCGGATGGTAATCTCTGTCTCTCCGAGCCCTGTGGCAGTACTTCACAGCCACGTCTCCCCAAAGCCTGTTTGTGTACTGCGTCTAATGGAGACTCTCATCCCCAGTGCGGAAATTAAATGAACTGTGCCATTTCAAAGCGCCAGCCGCCTCATGTGTTTACAAGGCCCCACATCCCCACAGCGGCACACTGAGCTCATTGACATACATGTTCCATCGCACACGCGCATGCTCTGTGGGGCAGCGCTGGAGAGAGAGACAAGCTGTGAGTTATAGCCACACAGACCGCTATCGTCTTTACATCCTAACAACAGGTACACTGCACTGGGACTTAGCTGTATCGCGAAAGATATCTCACTCTGCCTGTTGAATGCAAACTAATGTGCTGCTTCAAACAACAGCAGGGCATTATAATGGCTACCACAGATCTACACTGATTACTACAGAGGTTGTGTTATCATGTCATGAGTAATTAATAATGATGGTCAAGACACCCATGTGAGTCACCTTTGTGTCATGCCTCAGATGGTACAACATTAATGTAATGGAGAGGCAGAGGTCCTGACGTTAGAATGCAGTGTTGGCGGAGGGTGAAGGGGCACAGAGTGCCGGGTGGTCCTCAGCAAAGCAGTGATCTGCCCTCCACATTTAAATGTGCTGATTAGACTCACCCTTAAGCAGTCGGCGAGAGCCCACGAATAACAACAATGTTTATGAGCTCATAAAAGAGACACCCTGCTGGCCCGAATGTGTTCAAGAGCTGAGGATCTCAAACATCACAGAGACACAAGGGGCTGCCTATAGAAGCATCCTTTCAGAGTAGTGAGCGCTCTTTTAAAGCACTGTCTCATCTGTCAGGTCCGGACCACAGATCTTCAGTGTTCTGAGGCCAGTGCTTGGTTTGTTAAGCTCAGTATAGTGTTTTGTTATAGTAAAGTTATGACTTTCATGAGGCCTACCAAATATTTTATGAAAGAAGGTACACTTAAAATGAATAACAAATGTTTAACAAATAACAAGAGTTTTTTGGCTCAGTGTTTTTTTTTTTCATTGAGTAAATTCGCGCACAGACACTAACACCTCTGACTTCTTTGAACGGTTTTGTTCTCTTCACTCTATCACACGAGTCAGACTTGTTTTGTTCTCTTCACTCTATCACACGGGTCAGACTTGTTTTGTTCTCTTCACTCTATCACACAGGGGGTCAAACTTGTTTTGTTCCTCTTCACTCTATCACTCAGAGGTCAGACTTGCACAGGTAAAACGACGGGTAGCGGCATGGCTGGTCTTACCGGAGGTAGTCGCGCCGGCAGAGGATGAGGTTGGCTTTGGTGTAAAGCGTGGAGCCCACCTCACCAAGCCGACAATCGCAGCAGGCGCATTTCAGGCAGTCCTCATGCCAGTACTTGTCCAGGGCCTTCAGCAGGTAGCGGTCCTTGATCTTCCGGCTGCAGCCGGCGCAGCCTTTTGGCTTGGTGTCCGGCTGGACGGAGAGCATTTGTATACCTGTGGGAAAGAAAAATGTGAAAAAATGGTTAAGCCCAGACAGATTGTGACTAATATTGTCAACAACGCCGATATAAAAACGACACCTCCTCAAAAGCAAGAGAAATCAGAACAATAAAAGTACTGTTCAAGGGACCTTCGAGAACTGTTACATATTCACCACGGAAAAAAGCATGAAAAAGAGAAGAAAAAATACATACTTTACGGACTGAAGACACTAGTGTCTCACAAATGTTGCGTGGGTTTAAAAAACATTTAGCAGTGAGCGGTGTTCTGTCTCACTGTAACTTTCTCTTTCATCTTCCTCCTTTCAGACACTGCACGCTCTTTCAGGGAGAGACTGTGAGAAGCTTTCTTAAGGCGGGCAACCAATTGTGACGCTCAACACAGGCCATGAAAGGGTTTTGTTAGGCAACAGGGGGAACAATGTGAGCTCACGCAGCCGGCCAGTAATTAGTATTCTACCTCCATACAGAGCGGAGAGGAACCACCCCTCTCCCCCACAGCTCAGCTTCAGCTCCTCTTTTGTCCTGACAGAAAAAAAGTTCCCCCCATCACGCATACTCCTGATTCTGCAGTGCTGGGCCAGCAAAGCGAGGCAGTGCGCTGTTCGTTAATTTGGGAAGCATCACATAGTGAGAGTGCTTGTTAGACACAGTGCATCTGTTGTTCCAAGGTTAGGAGTGTCATCCAAATTCACTTAATTTCCCCCTGAAATTTCATGCGCAAGTAGTTCCTCTGTGTCTCTGTATAGCCTGATGGGTGTTTCTGTGGTGGTTCAGAGCATCACTCTTTGAAAAGATTGTGCTTCATTTAGAACCAGACAATCTCTGTTAAGGAAAAGTAAAATATAATACTCTCTTATGTCTCACAGTCTTAGAGAGTGATGTAAGAATAAATGTGATAGATTAATAACTGACACAACTTTTTAACATTATATGGCATATTAAAAAAAAAATGAGACCCAATGAGAACTTTTTTGATTTGACTATTGTCTTGGTTCTGAATGGGTCGCCTTCAAAATAGCTTAATGGTGTATTCAAACACACGTATAGGTATTAAATAAACTGTATGGCCACAGTGTTTGTGGTAATGAGGAAACAGTTTTCAGCAGTTGGGTTTCAACTGTTGAGCTTTTAATTGGCTGGATTGGAGTGTAAAGGGGGTGCACGGCTGATTGCCTGCGCTGAACGTCCTTGTTCTCTGCCACTCATCCGCGATGTCCCATCTCGACTGGTTAACACAACAAAGTCAGTCTCTCATTACCATCCTTCAGAAGTAACTGTTTCTCTATGGTTTGCAATCACATTTAGACGGATTGTGCCAACCAACAAACAGCTTGTTCGGTTTCAAATTACGGATGCACGATTCGTTCTCTCAGCACCTTGTTAAGAATGCCTTCGCTTCCACATTTCCACTCTTCTTAACATTAACGTTATGATAGTAAGGGGAGGAATGCTTCTGGAAACGGGGATATGTATTTATTTCTTTACACGCTCATTTGACTTCCTCTCTCGATTCAAAGGACTGGAAAACATGATTGCACGTAGCTCATCACATCTACCTTACATTGCTTGTTGGCGACGAAAGCAAAACACCGAGTTCGCTACCAATTTGATTTCTCCTTCCCACATCACAGCTGCGCGAGTCCGGGATGCTGACATTTCACCCTCTTATCAGTTTAATTACTGTTGCCATGGCAGCATAGTGCTTGGTAAAGGCCAATAAGATTTGCCACCGACAAACCAATTTCCGAGGCATCTTGCTCGGCGATGACGAACAAAAAACATCTCGTTTAAAAATCCAGCAAATAACGGTACGTCCCTTAACGTTTACGGAAACTGACCAATGTAGCAAGCGGGAAATTGCTTCAATACAGAGCAGCGAAAGAGATAGCGAAATAAAACAACTGTCCAATGTTGCAATGTATCACATTGCCTGAAACATTAGGCTATGAGCTGAACTATGAGTGAAAACAGTAGCTTGGGTCTTGTGTTTCCACACTAAACATTCAGCCGCATCGGTAGAAGGGAAACTAAGTCATTATCGCTGTCAAACCGGAAAAGGCACGTTTACATTCTACACAAGAGAACATACAAGAGCCTTACCGAAACTTTTCTCCCTTTTCTGCATTTGTTGACCAGCTTCTGTCACCGAGCCACCTTGCAACAAGAGGAACCCCACGCCGAAATCCCCCCGTTTGTGTTATCAAGTGAGCAGCTGTATGCACGCTCGCTGAGGGTGGCTTCGCTTTTGTTAGAAGTAACAATCCACCTCGCAACACCAAACAAAAAAAATGAAAATGAGAGCGAATAAACACCAACCAACAACACACAGCTAGAAGAGGAGAGCTGTGGCTCACTATCGCAGAGCACCACACGGTGTTAAAGCCGTTTGTCACAACAGAGCTCGACTATGAAATTAGATCGAGCAGCAGCCGCAGCTTTGGCGAGTGGCGGTGAACAAATGACAGCGGATGACAAAGGCATATGCTTACCCCTTCGCGGCGCCGTAATCTTATAATCCTATCGTGCTCCGAGCTCGCATAGGCTATTCCAAGCAGTGGATACGTGCAGACAGTAATACGAGCACGGGGTAATAATCAACTTGCGGAAGGGGACAACAATTTTAAAACGACTGGCACGTGTTTAACTGAGCAAGCTCACGCTTTTGGAAAAAAAATATCATGCTTGAAATTATAACCGAAACAAAACCAGTGAACGTGAACCTCAAAGCCAATGGCCGTTAACACATAAAACTGGACAATGATACCTGATTAATATTTGTATTACACAAGCATTAGTTTCCAATCAGATGTTTCATTCATTTCAACCGAATGAAAAGATCGGCCAAGATTCTTGAAAAGCGAGGTTATACTGTTACATTACAGTTAAGGTTAACACACAGTGTCATATATTGCTGTTCGTAACCAGTGTATGAAATGCAATTATGAGATATAAATGGACAAAAAAAAATACAATAAATCATAGACCGACGAGGCAGGGCGTATAGAAATGCATGCACAGTTGGATTCCTCTGTCATACTACTACGTTAACATTCAAAGCAAAAATGGAATTTCACCAAGTTCTACAAACCCAGGGAAAACGCTATGCACCCACTCACCTTCTTCGCCAAGTTATGGAGAGGACTAACTTCAAATCGGGCACAGAGGTGCAGACGCCAACTATATTCCTGGCAAGCTAAAGTTCACGAAACTGACATTGCGCGTTAAAGCAGTATGATCTTCAGGTTGAAAATAATGAGGTCCACAAGGATTATGTGCAAGGAGTTGTTCGCACCAGAAGCTACAGGTGTTCTACTCGCCCGCACTGCTGCGTTGTCATGAGCAGTAGGTAGTCTGAAGAGCTGAAGTACACCTTGCCCATTTAGTGACTGAGGAGCGAAGAACGGTGAAGCCTCGTTTTATTATCTTCAAACTCAATCCCTCACCAGTGAGACATTACTCGACGAGGAGAAGGTCATTCAGTTATTACCAACATATCCAGCAAACGGTGCACAGGCATGCGAGCGCGCGCCCTACATACTGAAATAGGCACTCTGACGCGCGCGCAAATAAGCCTTGTGCGGAGTGCTTTAAAACTGTGAAACCGGCTGCTGGCGTGACAACGATACCCGTTATGGGGATTGTGACGCTCTCTGAAATATGCGACTATACTTGGCTATAGTTGTACAATGCTGCCAGATATGATCGTTCAATCCAATATGCGAATTTGCCTCTCCTGTATAGACGGCTGCTTTTGGACACAGGGATTCTTAAGTAAGCTATATTTTGATAAGAAAAGTTAAAGGAATCTGTATTATTGTTTATGAATGATCAAATTTGAAGCAAACGTACATCTCCTTCACCTAGGAGCAATGTTTATGGACGCAGATGTTGCCCAAACTATGTCTTAACATTTAGCCAGAAACACAATGACACGTTCATAATAATGCAGATAACTGCAGGTGACCGAACATCAGTTCAACAACTAACTTAGAAAGGGGTCGGAATGACTGAGGGGGCATTTAAGGTAAGCAAGGGGAGAAACATTAAGTTAAAGTGATGCAAACATGGATGGACATAATAGGGGAGAACCAGGTTGAAAGTATTTTGAAAGATCGTAACTCAACCAATATTTTGTGACAAAGAAACCGACATCTGTCCTCAAATATGTCCTCAAATCAGTTGGACTGTTACCGGAATGTCATCCTCGTGTGAGCATTTGGATGTGTAGGGTGGTCAACTAAATCTCAAATCCAACACGTCTGCCATAGTGTAAGCTGCAAGTGCAACACCATGTCTGACACCAAAATATTCTAATTAGATGTAGGCCTAGTCATAAACTGTCAAACTCTCCTTTCAGCACCTATAGACATCAAACTAAAAAAACTTAAGACATGAATCTAAAGAAAGACTTTGGTACTAAAGTTTAACTGGGAATGAAAATAACTGTTCTGGCTTATAAACGCTCACGTTCTTAAAGGAAAAGGACCGTAGAAATGCATTGATTAGGCCTACTGTTGTTATAGTCACCATATTTCTTTTCCATTCGTAGCCTGTTTATTGATCAACATTACTGAAACGTTTGGGCGAACAATCTTCGCTAGTGAAGTGAATTAGCCTATGTCCCGTGCTGAGGTTGTTAGCATGTACAGACGCGTTAGGCCTATTAAACAAATCCAGAGAAACATGAGTCTCTGATGTTTCCGATAGCACACACCCTCCTCTAGATATAAACCAAACCAATTGGCTATTCAAAAGACGATTGGTTGGTTTGGTTGAAACACAAATGCCCAGATAAAGGATACATTAAGTTGTTTATGAGTATTACTACTGGACATTTTATCACTTGGTTTGTCATTTATGTTATATTATCAGGCAACTGAAGGGGCAACAATTTTACCTGAGGGGGCAACACCCTCTTGTAGCCTACCATGAAAAGGCCTCTTGTGGATGAACACAGGACAAATTACCGTTCACCAAATGAAAGAGTTCAAGAAAGAATTGCAGACAGAAAGAAAGAAAGCCTTAAGCAAAGGAACAAAGTGCGAGAGAAACGAATAAAGTAGCAAGGAAAAGTGAACAAAAAAGTTGAGAAGAAAGGTAACGAGTGAATGAATTAACGGATGTAGGAAGGAAAGAATGAATAATGCAAGGTATAGGAAAGAAAAAAGACAGACTGGTGTTTATTGATGAATGTTGTAGATACATATCTGTGCATAAGGACACATATCATACCAACATGAAACTCTATCTGATATCCAGAAAAGTTTGAAAAAGAGAGAAGAGAAGAGCGAAAAAGATGAGCGGTGAGGTACAGAGACAGTTCAGCTGAAGAATAGTCAATAGTTGGCTAGCAGCTTCACGCCAATCACTCTCTGCCTAAAATGCAGCGATAATGAGATGGGTCATAAAATGCTCTTCTCTCCCATTATGAGTGATGAGATGCATTAAAGCTGACAGCGTATTACCTGCCAGTAATTAGGTTTTGTCATGGATTGAATTATTTCAAAGCAGGCTATCTGCGTAATCAGGCAATTTGCGGGGGGGGGGGGTCTTCAGCGGGTTTTACAGAGAGAGAGACGAAAAAACCCTGGAATAGGGCTACTGCATACCGGGAGAGGAGAGAACTTCATCATGTCCCCAAGCCAACCTTTCATCTTACGCATTATCACGTCAATTATTCACCGTGGATATCTGGAAAACTGAACTTGATGAGGTAAAGGATGCCATTACAAAATGCCATGATAGGCAGTCACATGATAGGCTGATAGGCTGAACGTAAAAGAGTCCGGCGAGGAAAGGGTGAGGTGCTGTGGCTCTGTGATGATACCTCGGCTAAAGCACAACATTAATGCGAGGATACCGCTGTTTGTTTTTACTCTCTCTCTCTCTCTCTCTCTCTCTCTCTCTCTCTCTCTCTCTCTCTCTCTTTCTCTCCGGAATATAACAAGGAGCGCTGGCTGCGAGTCCAAAGGAGGGACACAAAAGGAAAGGGACGCAGCAATCTTCTTGTCCGATAAAAACAAATAAAATAAATGTTTAATTACCGGGTTTCGTGTAGGAAATCTTCCCGGGAGAGGATTGAAGTTAAGCGTTATTTCCCTTATTTCCTCGTCTGCTATCCTCGCTTAAACCTCATTGCAGAGTGTCCAGAGCATTCATTTCAAGGAAGCTGCAGCTTAATCCCTATTTACAAACCTCTAACACAAATATATAAAGTTCGGACAGCACGTTGCACTCCACCAGACAAAAATCTGTTACCTACCTTATCTGTAGCTAAGGAGGACTGATGGCAAAAGGTGACCAAAGTTGCCGACGGTTCTTCTCTGTTCCACTTTGTTGCGTTTTATTGAATGTCACGTAAGATCACAGTGCTCATAGTTTATTGTAGTATGGCAATATAATCTGAATAAAATGGATAGCTTTGCGTCCGTCAATCCTCATTTAATGGCGTTTATTTGTATCATACGTCGTATTAAACGGTCAGAGTATTATTGAAAAATCTGTCAATACGGCAGGAGGGAAGTTACCGCGTGTAGGTGTCGCACGTGTCTGCCTCTATTTTCAAGTATCAGTTGAATGGGAAAAGCCCCATGTGCCTCGGTTCAACTTCCTCTCGCGGATTTGTGGTTCACTCTCAATCTAAAGGAGTCCTCTCCCGACAAGACTGTTTCTTCTTCACTCTCCCGTTTACACTGGCAGAGCAGCAAGACAGACCTGAGCCGGCCGCACGCCTCCTTGCCTATTTAAGCACCTCCACCAGGTCCCTAGTTAGCAGCACACTCCAGCTCATCCAAGAAGCTGACAAGCACCGTTAGGGAAGGCAGCATGTTGCTCTAATGGACCTCATTAAGCTCTACTTACAGATGTTCTCTTAACATAATTGATCTGCAGCGAGTTGAGAGGACGGCAACCTATTCCCCAGCCCCCAATTATGGCCCGGTAATTAGATCCCCAACCTCCAGTTCTCCACATTCACCCTTCTAACATTCCGAAATATCAAAGTATCTCTTTCTCTCAAAGCAAACCCTCCTGCACCCCCACCACCTAACCTCCATGTCTCCACCTCCTTCTCTCCTCTCCCTCCCCTCCCAAAGACACCATTCCTCTGACAGTATTGACAGTCAGATCTGCTAACCTTTGTAGTGAAGCCAGACTTAGTAGTGCACTCACTCCAATTGACAGAGCTCTGTCTCTCTCAACCCCCCCCCCCCCCCCCCCTCTATAGAAATAACTTGAGAAAGAGGGGAGGGCAAAGCTTGAGACATATGGAGGGTGGGGAAAATAAGTTTGCACTTTTGATGAAAGGTTGTAATGATAATATCTGTCAGGGGAGTTTCTCCTGTCCTTATGTCTTTTTATCTTTTAAAATTCCTTTGAGGAAGAGTGAAAGGGGGAGGATGGGTGAGGAGTGATGGCACAGCCTTTATAATGCCAATCAGCACCAGTCCTTTCACCCATTTAATTATCTGACATGCTTAAACAGAGGGGACCTAGGGGAATGGTGATGTTATGATTTTGCGTTTAAAAGTTGCTCAGTTTTTGTAACCATTACTGGGATCAATGTACTTGTCAATTTCAGTGGACAAGGTCAATGTCAAAAGACAAAAGTTGAATTAGGATAGAAGCAGTCAATAGTTATGTTTTAACCAATTCTGTCATTGGTTCTTGAAGCAAACTGTGAGTGTGGAGAATATCATAACTTCATGACATGTACAAACAAAAAATGGTACAATACCTCTTCAGCTTATGATAAAACTGTCTGCATTTCTTGTCTGTATGTTTGTACATGAATAGTTTTGTGAATGTGTTTCCATCTGTATGTGTAGATGTGAATGGTCCCCTTTTTCCTCAGTAACCTAAGTTCCTCTCTGCAGTGCAGTCATGTCCAGGTGTGACGCCATGTGTTAAGACTTTACATCCCTCAGAATCGGACCCTCTGTCTGGCTGCTTTGACATTTAAAAGAGGCTCTTGGGCCTCCTCCATATTCTCTTTCCCATACCTGACCCCCTCATTCTGCCGCCCTTGGTTCGAAGAGTGGACTCTCAGAATGGTAACTCAGTCCTTCCCTCTGTTCCTCCTGCAATCGCACACCCCTGAGAATGGAGCTAGATACACGTGACTCCTCTAACGACCATCAGGGTTTCTCCTTAAAGAGACACTCAGTAAGTGCTTCAGGTGTATGACCTTCAAGTAGGGTCAAAGGATGCATGGCTTTAATGACAACTGTCTCTCTCGCTCTCTTACTCTCTTACTCTCTCTCGCTCTCTCTCTCTCTCTCTCTCTCTCTCTCTCTCTCTCATCCCTTTCTCTTTCCCCACAGGCCAATTTTAGCCTATGGCAAAGAAGCAAGTGTGGTGAGTTACAGAGACCCTCTTCAACTGGGTCTAAAGACCTACCGTAGTAATAGGCCTGAGGGGAGTCCTCCCAATTTAAAGGATGTTCAGGCCACTGGATATTGCCCATTCTCATTATCCCACCGAGAACAGATAGAGATTACTTAATTCAACTGACAATTAATTTCCTCCTGAATGTATAATCAGGGAGACTCCAAGAACCAGTATGTCCCGCTGAGTTGTAATGCCATAGAACAGAATGAGTATAGTGATGTCAGAGTTGCAGATAGTCAATATCTAAGGGTAATACTCCAGGTTTCTTAAGAAGATAGCACAGAGGCTGAGCAGCAGAGACAGGCAGAACAGAGACTGAATGAGTGCATGAGTGCCTGTTCGTGGAGCATGTTTTTAAGGGGTATTACATATTAACAAAAGCAGCTCATTAAATCTAGTCTGATTAATGATTCAAAATCACTGAGGGAGCACGAATGAGGCGCACAACTGGAATATGTTGGAAATGATCTTTATTGGGAATAACCCCTTGAGATGTACCATCTCGTTTTCGAGGGGGTCCACAACACAATCAGATAGCAATATGAACAAATCTTACATGGTAAATAAAAGTAACAGTATTGTGTCATTTAAATGCACTGGTGATACATAAGGTGCGTAAGTGGTTCATCCTAAGGGGCAACAACCCTCAGCAGATTTTCAGTTGTGCTGGTGTTCTCTGACTTAAGGCCTCAATATGCTTCTGCATTCTTCTCCGACCTTCTCCGCCCTCGAAAATAAATGGGCGGGTGGTCGGATTCAGAAGGATTTGATCGTACTTACAGGCCATATACACTTCTACGATGGCTGTGGGTGCTGAAAGTCATTTTATTGCGGCAATAATAATTATAAGGACGGCAACAGCGCTTTAAAACAACGTTTTACATAATTCAAAGGTGAAAGATTAAATGCAAGAGAATCGCCAGGTGTAGGCTACCTTCTCATTATGTGTGTGTGTTGTCAGTGTTTGTAATACAATGGTGTTGGCTGTAAATAAACTCCACGTTTTTGACAATAAAATAAATCCCATTTAGGATAACAGCCTTCTTCCTATGTGCGGGAGTTTGTTTAACAGTTTATGTGCGGGAGTTGTCCCATTTCCCATGAGGCTTTGCTCTGACCATTCTACATTAAGAAACACATTAAATCGCTGGCCAATTTATATTTGTGGTCATGAAAGTTATGTAAAAGAAATAGATCAAGATAGGAGGCTAAACAAAAAATCAGTAGGCTGGATTAATGAAAGTGAGTTCGCCCCACCGTGAGTGAGATATAGAGAGACAACAAGTGTTATATATAGTGGTTGGAATCGGCTAGGTTCAGCTGTTGGAGAACTTGGCGATTATTTTCTTTTATGAGAGACATTGACTCCGTGGGTGATGATGTCGTTGGGAAATAATGTCGTTAGTGGACCAATCACAGCCGAGGGGGTATCCGACTCTCTCCGACTCTTTAGGACAGGTAGAAAAAAGCGTTCCTCTCCGACCAGCTCTCCGAGGGCTCGGATGGGTCAACACCTGGGTGAAGGTGTTACCAAGGCGTGCCAAGGCGTGCCAAAGTGTCCCTCTACGACCGAATCGGAGAGGATCGGAGAAGTAAAAAAAGGCCTTTACACTGTTTGAGCCAACCTCATATTGTGACCCACAAAACCATACCTGAAAAAACAACGCCACATCATTTGTAAGTTATACCTTAAACTTTACCTTTATGTTTTGAGGTGTTTCCAGAATGTCCTTAGCTAAGTATACCTTCTGTAAGAGATATGAGAGAGTTGTGTTAGTGTCTGGACGTATGCACCGAATGCGATGTAAGACCAAGATATACTGTATGTTGCATTACATTTTGTGCTTCATTCAATAAAAAGAAAAAAAAAGATGGTTATAAATTAATTAGCTGTTAATTTGTAATCCCTTGCAAATACAAATCCATAAATAATCTGAGTAATGACTGTCTAGCCTACAGCTATCTTTATTCTAGAATTATTTTTTTTCATTTTCACTTGTAGTAATAGTAATTCTTGTTGATTCTCTTTCTAATTATGATCTTTTGCATTCCAATCTGAGTCATGCCCATTATACTCATCTCACACATGCTCAAACCTACGTGTATGACAGAAATCAATGAAAGAAACATGGATTCAGCCTCTTAAGATGTGTGTAGGAAGATTTCTGTTAAGGTTTCTCTTAAGAGATGGTTTGGGAAACACATGTAGGAAAGTAAACAACTTTAGTTTACCTTTCAAGTCTTCATAAAACGCTAAGAGACACAGATATTGGGAAACCACGCCCTGAGCACGATTACAACCAACAGTACTTTCTTCAAGCAGAGGGCTGAAAACGAGCTAGGATTACATGTGAGAATGGTACACATAATTGTCTCTGTCAAGAAATACCTAGTTGAGGGATGTGAGAATTTTAAAAGGAAAGACGTTTTATGAGGCTTATAGTATTTTGATTTGCCTGGAAATTAAAAAAAATCTCTGATTCCAGATGAACTCAATATGCCACTATTGCTTTTGGTATTCACATGGAGCCCTTCTTGATTTTGGCGTTTGGAGGTTACAGATGTTCATGTTTAATGGGTAAATCCTTCTTTCCACAATAGGGCTCTTTTTCTAGTAAGCTCATTAAACAAGTGTGAAGCTCACGGTCAGCATGCACTTACAGGTGTACACACATATACACACACACACAGCATATGCACACACACAATTCCTCTTTCTTAAAAATCACACACACACAGCTAGACTTTGTTCAAAACCAAAAGATGAACCTTCGAATGTTTCATGAAGCCTTTAATGATAACCTTGAGCGATGCGATACTGGTAACTGCTACATAATATCTATCAATTCCATCCAACGTGATTTCCTTGAGTAGCTCTGCTGAAATTACTTATGTGTTCAGAACTGAGCATTTCAAACAGACTGCTGTATACCTCCGCGGCAATCAATCAGCCTTAATCCAAAACCAATTTACTCCGCCTGAAGAGGAAAATATCTTTTAATCTCTAGTCGACAATCCTGATTGCTATGCCTACCATCAGTTGACAGTCAAATATTGCTGCTTAAAATTGCACCACTGGTTTATGCACCACACAAAACCTTTAAGCAAGATTTGTGTTTGCTATTTTATCTTATAGATGCGCAGATAGACATTGTAGTAGATCTTTATACCTTTATCTACTCTTCTAATGAACTGCTACCACTTTTCACAAAATGCTGATTGATAGTTTAAAAAATGTGATCTTGCCCAGGCTGTGAATGGGAAACAACACGAGAGGCCTTTAAAACTGAAAGGGAACAAACAGTCTCTTTAACCGACAGAGACCTTGGGAAAGATGACAAAAGACACATAATCACCTATCTGTTGTGTGTTAAACCCATAAATATGAAAAATACATCTCTGGATCAGATACATTTTCCAGATCGAATATCCAGTTGCTCTAAAAGGTGCTTCATTGGCCCTGACCTTGTTTATCACCTCTAATTCAGTGAAGAGCACATCAATTACTAAATGTATTACAGTGAAAATGTTCAGGTAAATAACCATAGATGGAGGTACAGCATATTAAGTTTTGAAGGACAGTGCAAGAGACCATTAGTTAAAAAGCAAACGTTTATGAAAGAGCTGATTTATGCTTCATGAACACCATCTAATGTCCCCTAGACTCATATTTGTGCCTCATATCAGTGATCTGGTATCAGGTGAGGTCTAACAGAGAACACAAAAGACTTTTGTTTTAGAAAGGTGCTGCATTGTAGAGCATTTCTTGCTTCTTTATTCAGGGAACAAAGATAAAGCATAATCTTCACCCCAGCTGTTATGAGACAAGCGTGTCTATTCATTGCAAGGAAAAGCCATTGTTTACAATACCCTTTCCTCCATGGCACCATCATAGGCCCACTCCTGTATCAATAAGACTACAAGTGCACAGAGTGTCATCAAACTGAGCCCATAGCCCACTCCTGTATCAATAAGACTACAAGTGCACAGAGTGTCATCAAACTGAGCCCATAGCCCACTCCTGTATCAATAAGACTACAAGTGCACAGAGTGTCATCAAACTGAGCCCATAGCACACTCCTGTATCAATAAGACTACAAGTGCACAGAGTGTCATCAAACTGAGCCCATAGCCCACTCCTGTATCAATAAGACTACAAGTGCACAGAGTGTCATCAAACTGACCCCATAGCCCCACGCCTGTATCAATAAGACTACAAGTGTCATCAAACTGAGCCCATAGCCCCACTCCTGTATCAGTAAGACTACAAGTGCACAGAGTGTCATCAAACTGAGCCCATAGCCCACTCCTGTATCAATAAGACTACAAGTGCACAGAGTGTCATCAAACTGAGCCCATAGCCCCACGCCTGTATCAATAAGACTACAAGTGTCATCAAACTGAGCCCATAGCCCCACTCCTGTATCAGTAAGACTACAAGTGCACAGAGTGTCATCAAACTGAGCCCATAGCCCCACTCCTGTATCAATAAGACTACAAGTGCACAGAGTGTCATCAAACTGAGCCCATAGGCCCTTCAATAGAAACAGACACAATGAAATGAGATTTTAGCATGATGCTGCAGTAGCATGCGTGTAACATCAACAACCGCACCCGCAGTCCCGCACCCTGATATGCTTGAACACTGAGGGCATACTGCGCATCTGCTCCCAGGCAAGGTGAAGCAGCACATGGATGTGGCTAATGAGCTTCATGATCTCATGGCAGCCTTCCACTCCTTGGTGTGTCAGTCATCATAATTATATTAGCCCTGTCAGTCTCTCAATCACGAGCTGGTGCAGCCCTGCAGCGGACCCCACTCTGTGCACAAGGTGTCCTTCTACCTTCTCCACTCTCTCTGGCTCTCTGTGCCATTAAGTAGTGGCCCATTCTCTCCCCACTGCTCCCTAATTGACTCATACATTTAGGAGCACTCCGCTAATGCTAAAAGCCTTTGCAGACTGGGCACACAATGGCCCCATTACAGTCTGATGTGGAACAATTCCTCAAAAGTGTGCTAACAGACACCTTTCACTGGAAGAACATTAGGGCCTTGAGAATTGACATTTTTGCCCCTCCAGCTTGCTAAATGTGTCATTAGGGTGAAAGGAAGGACAAAGGTGGAATTCTGATTCACAGTGGAAGGCCTTGGAGGTGTGCTGTAAAGCTATCACAGAACATTTTGTGTGTAATTCTTATTGACTTTTTCCACCAGGAGCATGATCTTCGTGTTCAGGCGATGCAATTTGTTACAGTGTTTGCAGACAAGGCACCTGAACACAAGTTAGCGCACCACAGTCTGCCTAAAGGGAGACATCTAAAAATACTAGTTTATTTGCTCCTCAAACCAGAGATAATAAACATACTCAAGATGTATTGTGAATATAAATTACTTGAAATGCTCTAAATTCAAAGCAATCAATATATTACACCCTTATTATTACCCATTCATACATGGTTATTACATTGAATTTAATCAAGTGATTCTAAGAGAATCTTAATATGGTTGTTGTTAATGACTTAGCTGTGAGTCTTATGTTATAGACATATGGCAGTATACTGCAACACATTAAGCTGTAATAAAATAGATATCTTCTGTATTTTTAGGAAAGAGTTAGAAGGAGCATTAACAAGTCATCTTCGGCCCCCAAAAAGTTTGGGATGGAGAGATTACAAGGACAACTGTGGGTGGGCTGCATCTAGCCATGGATCGATCCTTCTAGAAGAACTCTCCATCTGGCAGGGAAAGCCAGCAATGAAGACGACAGCTAATTAAGATGGCTAATCGCTGTGTTTCACAGGGGCTGGTGCAACTGTCACTCTTCCAGTGAGTCTTGGTATTGAAATCATGGCTATTGTTGCATAGCTGTCACTAAGAAGCGTTTCTCAGCAATCTTTCACACATTTGAGAAAAGAGAAGATATACTTTCTATTTTCATTCTATATACCTTGCTAATAGCATCTGGTTTGTACGGCACATATTCTGACAGTTGAAGCCAGAATTACAATTTAACTGCAAATCTTTAGAGTGCCTGGGTGTATGTCTCTTTCAAAATGAGTCATGCAAGGCTCCGTATCTCTATGCTAGCATGATACTGTCCTCACTGAAAACAGATGAAGAACAACAGATGCTGAATGGGTAAACATCATGTTGATGTGATGCATTTGTCATTTTGTGGCTGATGTTGTAACCAGAGCGGGTTTGATGGAAATCTGCTCCCCTGCAAAGCATTGAATCAGAAATGTAGTTCACAATTCTTTAGGGTTCAAAGCAACTCAGAAGATGGGCTCCCACCTGGTTTTCAGATAGAACACAGCTAAGAAAACCTGGGTGGATACATAACGCACAGCAAGCTGAAATACTTTACATATCACTTATGCCTTTTTTTTTTTGCAATGGGAGCATAAGCCCCCCCACCCCACCCCCCCTTCATGTTTTAATTGGCTGCTCTCTTTGCAAGTGTAGAGACCCAGTGGAATAGTTAGCTAATCCCCCCGTGATCACAACAGATCCCATTCTCCAAGGGATGGGCATGCAGAGCGTCGAGCGCAGAGCAGAGCATAGCACACGTCTCTCAGATCACGCTTCATTGTAGTTGTGACGGTTGTGACGTGATTTCTTCGCAAGCAAGCGCTTTTCTTTCAAAGGAACATTCGATTTGGCCCTCTTAAGTATTCACTGCATGTGAGAGGTACTCAGAAGCTTCTCGGATTTTTTCTGTTGTCATACAGTCAGGAAGATCACAACATTTGACACGCCAGTAAAAAAAAGACTGTGTTGCCTGAACAGATGACATTACCTAAGTGTTGTTTAGTGAATGCAAAAAAAAATGCAATTGCTTGTGCAAGCTTTCTTATTTTCCAGACTGAAGCTATGCTAAACTGAAGGCATTACTTGATCATGAGGGTGAAAAAGAGATTAGACAGGAATGCCATCTGAAGTTCCAGGCCCATCCGTATAAGGCCACTCTCAGGGCTGGTACTCTGCTCATTTGCTCTTGGGCCTTTTTATTGAAGCGATTTGCCCGTCCACAGCGCGGGGATAAACAGAGCTGGGCTAAGCCCTGACCGGCGCTTATGAAAGAAAAGTGTTTGGGAATGATTTCCCATCTGGATTCAGCTCGGATAAGCAGTTTTAAATTGCAGCAGACTTATACCTTAGACTGTATTACTGCAACTGCTGGGCCGCAATATTACATCACTTTCTCATTGTCTGATGTATGAATGGCTCTGCAACAGTCTGTACAGGTATACAAACCTGAGGGAGATGGGGGAGCATACCAATCTTAAAATGTTGTGAAATGCCACATGTACTTCTACCAACTAATCTTGAGATTAAAAGTTTACTCGTTATCCCTCATAGATTTACATGGGAAGTAATGGACAGGGAGGCGAAACAGGCTTTGTCTATATTGAAGGGATTGGCACAGAGAATCATGAAAGATGAGTCTGCTAAGATCTGGGCTTCCTGACACAATGGGGCTGTCATCCACCGCAGCCATTTTTGATATTTTCCCTGTCTGAGCTCTCTTTTAGCCCAGCTGAGCTCCAGTCTCAAATGCACTCCGCTCCGAAACGACAAGATGAAACAGGAGTTAGCAAGAGGCAAGGGATCTGATGTTCTTTCAGCTTGTTCTGCCGAACTTTTAGCAGGGAGTCACTGAAGACAATGTCATTGTTGCACAAGCACATCTAAGATCTGTTTATATTTGGGCATGACACAAACAGGTTACAGCTGTGATCATAAATGTCTGTCCCACTAAGTTCTTAAGATAGTTTGCGTGGTGGAACTACACAAAACCATACAGCAATACTGAATGCAATGTTTGTCTCGCAAAACAAAAATAAGAAAGAAACAGAATCATCCTGACACGTGCAGGTTACACAGTGTCTTTGTACCGATATATTATTGTTTGCAGAAACATGATGCAAGCCACTTCATGTCTGTATATGAGATATAACCTGTGGTCATCAACGTGTAATTCGTAGTGTCACAGACATGTCATTGTCTTTTGAGCGTTTTAGAAACATCAGGGCCTGATTTACTAACAGGATTGCACCCATTTCTGGCGTAAAATAGCGGTCGTAAACATAAAACGGTATTTACTAAGGGAGCGAAGCGCATATTAACGCTTTGTGGGTGTTGACGGGGAGGACACAAAAAGGTGGGTGGAAACATGCGCAAATATTCGGGAGGAGCGAAGATAAGTGCGCCTAATGATGTATTGCGGGGTATTTACTAAACTGCCTGGCAAGCGCACATTTCCGATTTGCGCGCTAATTCTCCGCCTCATAAAAGCACGTCTTAACCAGGAAGCGCATTTTCATTGAGTCTGAAAACGTTGATATGGCAGCAGTGATAAGAGAAAGGCGAAGAAAGAAGACAGAGACAGCGCACAGAAATATTTTTTTCAACTCGTATAACACATTTTCAGTTAAATTAACCACAAATCATTAGACGGTACAGGTTAACCAGCCACGCAATACTTCAATTACTGAACCAGATCAGAGACGACATCTAACCCTCCAACCGGAGATCACATTCCATTCAATCAGTTGGTAAACATTGCAAATATTGGCACCGGATCATTTCAAACAGTTATAGTATCAGCAGTTGATATATCTCAGCCTTCACAAATATTCACACAGGTACTCGAAGCATTGCTATGGCGCACTGGTCAATAGATTTCCCCACTGCCACAGCTGAAATTATAGACATCAAACAGGACTTTTTTTGAAATCGCAAACTTTCCGAACGTAATATAAACCATTGATTGCACCCACGTCCATATATATTGTAGTGAACCCATGTCCCTTGTAGAAATTATTAATCTCGCCATGTACACATCTATATTGTTATAATAGACAGTTTATGCATTAATGCCACCAATAGCATATTCTTTATAATCGTGTTCTTTTAAACATCTTGCTGTAGGTGATGGCGGGCAGAACAACAATATAGCAGCGCACACATTAAATCAGGTTCAGTGATTGAGCGAACGTGAACCAATATATCTATCTCCACTTCGCGGAAGCTTCATTTTCTCTTCCTAAATAAATACCACGGAAAATGCGGAAAAACACTGTGCGTTAATGTGCGGACGCAGTTTAAGCAGCGGTCGCAATGTTAGTAAATCAGGCCCTATATAGGGCGGAGTAAACACAGTTTTCCCAGCACAGATCTGGTTTGATAAATACCAAGTAAAATGCGCAAAAACACCGTGCGTTAATTTGCGAACGCAGATTAAGCAGCGCTCGCATATTAGTAAATCAGGCCATGAGTGTCCATTTTGTGTTGGGCCTTTCAGTGCAGCCTGCTGCTGATGCAGTATGATTTTCTCTTTTTCTCTGAAGATTGTTCGCTTGCTGTTTCACACTGAAAATGGACTGTCAGGACCCTGCCTCTCTGTGTATGGAAATCCAGCCAGATGGCTCACCTCGGCACTAAAGTACATACCCAACTTGTTTATTGGTCTCTACACGGCCAGAGGGAAATTACTTCTGTTTTCTTGTTTCCCCTAGCTCCCACTATCAAAATCAGCTCTTCCCAAACATTACAACAATCCTTTCTTTTGTGTAGGAAATGCTTAACTTGAGAAATGTGTCGCCTCAGAGTAATTGCTTTAAACAAATGAGCTGGTAAGGGTCCATTACCCAAGCCTTTTTCGCCAGCTAATCATGTTCAGTGATATCAGAGATTGCTGGAGGGGGTCCTGCCGTAGAACAGATGGGGCGTCTGTCCTCAAGCTGTAAAGGGTAATTCAGAGAGAATCCTCAGCCTTCATCATAACCTCCTGATAAAAAGGAATCCAATCATTTCTGCTTGGGTCACAGTTCAGTCAAGGGTGCCCTTCTCCAGCAAATTCCTCAGCTCTCCATTAAGGTTATCATTTAGCTCTGCATGCTTTTTTTTTACATGGGTGCATAACCTACACCATATGTCTTCCAAAGAATTGGTTGTACCTTAATGATGCATGTCTGTGCCCAATAAAAAAAACACTGCTAGAGGGACAGTATGTTGCTTCTGTGTAGCTAATTAACCAAACACTCACTCAGAAGAGTTTTTGTGAAGTTGTGACTTTTCTCACTTTCAGGTTCAACAAGAGAGCCATAAAAAAATGAAATAAAGATATAACTTTTTGCAAAGATTAGCGTCAAGCAAAACCCACATCTGCTGAGATTTCTTGGGGATTATCTCCTAGATTAAAGTCCATCATTATCATATATGTTAGCACACCAAATGTGCCAGGGAGGCATATTTCAGACAGTAGTATTTCTGCAGTCAGACTCCTGTGGGGTTTTTCTATTCCCAATGAAAATCTCATCCATAGTCTGGCTGGTCCACTCAGGTGTTATGAGTTATGTTCTAAGGGCATGTTCCCCCAGGGGGTCGGTCTTCTCCTCCCTCACACCGAATAACCAATCGGTTCGTGGCGCAGATCTAAATATCCTGGGGCTTAAATTGCTTTCTGAAGGTTGGGCAGGTGCTCAGTCATCTTCTTCTCACTCCTCAGCAACTGATAGCAGATTAATCAGAGGCTCAAATATTTCATCAGACAATGGTGCAACACTGGCCAAGATATCCATTCATTGACCAGTTGGCCGAATCATGTGGGACTTACGTGTGTGGGTGTGTGTGTGTGTGTGTGTGTGTGTGTGTGTGTGTGTGTGTGTGTGTGTGTGTGTGTGTGCGTGCGTGTGTGTGTGTGGGGGGGGGGGGGTTGTAGGCTGGTTTATGGTTTCTTAGAACTGAAAGAAAATCTTAACTTCACTTGGTAAGAAAAACAAATTGCATTGCAAACATGTTTGAGGAGCTATGCATGCTTCAGGAGGTCCCACTGGGTTTGAGGAGCGATGCATGCTACCGTGTATCAGTTTGTGTGTGTGTGAGGGAGAGAGAGCGTTATTGTGCTTGTGTGTGTGGTGGGGGGTGATAGTGGGTGGGTGCCTTTGTGTCTTGTGTGTGGTAGTGAAGGGAGTGGTAATGATTTTCACAATTTCCCAGGGTGTTTTTAGAGCAGCAACCGAAGACAGCCCTGGCAGAGTTCTCAATTTCGATTATGTATACTCTTTTATTCAATCATCGCATCGCTCTATGGCTGACATTTGGTCAATAGTGCAATCTTCTAGTGATCAGAATACGGCAGAGAGCTCACCACACAAAATAGAGTATGCAAGTAACAGTATGTAACAGTATGCCATTTTGTATGTAAGTTCCGGTTTGTTAAAAAAAAATCTTATGAGAGAATTAATGGGGTTTTTGAAAATCACCAAAATAACGCCAGTGGTTATCTCCATATGGCTTTAGACCCATTATATCTCAAATAATATCTGTTGCTCTGCAAACAGTGAAAAATAATGGACTACAAAACACGTCACTTAACTAATTATGCGTCACCAATTTCACAAGTTGAGGAGAGGCTAACCATTGCTAGCTTTCTGAAGTGGGGATCACAATTGGAACTCACCAATTGTTTACTGAGGTTTTCTTCTGGTATCGTTTCGCTCACACATTATTATCACAGATTTTGCGAAAAGTCATTCTTTTTTTCCATAGGGATTTTCTTGCATTGTTGCTAAGCTCACCACTTAAAGGACTACCTATAAAGATCTCACATTGTCAACCCTTATTGCTGAACTAATTAATCAGACTATGCTTGCATTTTGCCTTCTGTGTTTAGAGACTTACATTGAAATTGATTTTGACACTATGTTGTATTGACATTTATATTCTAAAAAAGAACCTTTATTTTATCGGATGGTTATGAGAGTAAGTGCATGAATTGTCTCATATACGTACAGTATGTGTCCCACTGGGAAAACCAATCTTGGCTACATGATCAAAGCACCTGTTCTAGCCACATTGTATTACACTTAATGCGTTTTCTGACTAAATTGACAGTTAGCCACCTAAATAGAGGACTCAACATTTCCTCCTGATGCAAAGGCATCTATAGTTTTCTTCCTCACATGTGAATTTACATTTAATGGCAAATTGAGCCCTTCTTTTCATTGCCATTCACAAGCACTGGATATAAACACAGTTTCTGGTGTTGTGGCTCTGTAATCCAGCATATGAATCTAAAACTAAAATGGAACAATGTCTGAGAGTACATTGCCTACAGTATTGGTATTGAAAAATGGCAGGACTAGATGAACCTTTGGCTCAGTAAAATCACCTCTATTAGTGATTTGGAAAGTTTCGCCCATTTTTGTAGATGTTCTATGTATATATCTGCAGTGATATGAAAACCATTGAGATAAATTGAGTTTTGTGGTGCACTGACTTTTTACCGTCAATAAAAAGATGCCTCAGAAAGATTTTACACAGTTCATTGCCATCTTTTCACAGCACATCCAGCTGCCTTGAGATTCTAATCATTGATTTCCAAACAGAACTATGGCAGGATATTAAGGGTTAAGGTGCCTTTCACCTCATGGGTTCTCGAAGGCCATTTTTTTAAAGTGGTATTTGAAAGACTGCATGCATTTAGAAAACATAATTTCAGTGACTCACTGTGATGAACTGAATGAATGGAGAAATGACATCCTCACCACGCTTCTGTTGGTTTCATACAAAGCAACATACAGAGGTTATGAGGTTGCAGGTTTTGCAGAGTTCTGGCCTTCTGAAGGTTATGGGTGTATGGAATTTTTAGGGCATGTCAAAGACTATTTTTAATAATTAACTTCCTCATGTACCTTTCTCCTTTGAATTGTATGGCACTGGAGACACTCAAACTGCCACAATGGATCACCACAATGTGAATATTTAAAGGAAACAATATGAATAAATGAATGCCCTTTCAACCAGATTCATGCAATGTAAGCAGTGTCATCTTACAGTATCCAGAGACTAGATATACAGGATCACAAAGCACCAGAACTGTTAAACATGCACCACATCTTTCCAGGCACAATATTGCAATACCTGCTTTATATTCTTTTCCATATATAATCTGAAGATGTCAAAACAGTGGGGTTAATGGGATATTTCAATGCATTTCACAGGTCTAACACAACCCAAATGGCCGGAATGCGGTTTGAAAGTATAAGGAAATGTAAGAGGAGTGGGTCCTATGGGAAAGGTCGCCAGGTGTAGCCTTGTTAGCATTTGTTTTTAATCGCATCCATGATTTGAGGAGTTAGCTCCAGACTGAACTCTTGTGGAAACATCAGGGTCCACAGCACCATTGTGGGTATGGTAGTTGTGTTAGACCCACAGCACCAGTGTGGGTTTGGTAGTTGTGGTAGACCCAGATTGTGTTACATTTGTTACTTGTTAGTATGGCTGTCCCCAGTGTTTCTGAGGGTGTTTTGTTGTGCTGTGTGTGTGCTGTGTGTGTGTGTGGGTGTGTGTGTGTGTGTGTGTGTGTTTGTGCAACTTCCATTGTATTTATCAGAGAGAATAATACCCATGATCAAATTCAAGTCCGAACTGCACCTCAGCTATACTTAGTCCCATTTTGCTGGTGGCTCAGAGTATGCCATCTTCAGACATATGCCCTGTTCATTCAGGTTGCTCTTAGTATGGCCTCTTCAGCTATGCCAATGCACTGTTGATGCTGGCTGTAGGTATGCTGAATTCCAGAAGATCTGGCAAAGTAGGCAGTATGCCAACTTCCAGAACATCTTGACAACAGGCTTCTTCACTTAATACAGGTCAATTTACATGACTCCAAGTAGACTGTGAGCGCCTCAGCTATAATCACTGGCTCTCTTTTTCAGCCGCCTCAGACAACTCCTTTAAATCTCCTTTGAGTGACCATCCTGTGGTTGGTTCAGCTACAGAGCCCCTTGCAACTATCTCCACTGGTCTTGTGTGAGCTTGCCAACCTTGTTCCCTTGCTGCCGTAACAAGTTCTGCATACTTGAACTTCTTCCTTTCAAAGGCTTCCTCAATCGCATCTTCAAAGGGAATCGTTAACTCATTAAAGTAAACAATGCGCTCACACTGAGAATACACCGTGTCTGGTCTCATCGCCGTCACAACAATACACTGTGGAACTTGAAGTTGCAATCTGACATCAGACAGCAATCTCCATTCCCACGCTTTGCCCCATTTGCCAAGACTTTCTGGATCAGTTTTTGTAAGCGTCATCATGTCATCCATATAAGGTTGGATGGGAGGTAACCAGGTGCTGTCCTGCTACTTGTGTTGAAGCCTTGAAACTTGCTTCCACTTCTGAGGGACCTGAAAGAAACGGAATGCCTTCCACAACAGACTGTGTGGCACCGATCCAAGGGCATTAGCCAGGTCCAAAAATACCACACAGAGGTCTCAGCTCTCTGTCCTTGCTGCCTGACATGGAGGTCTCTGCCTTCTGTCCAGATCATGCTACTATGTTTTAAACATCTAGAACATCCAGGGGGCACAGAAGTATCTATCAAACTATTTGCCGAAAGGAGACCAACCTCCTTGTTACCATACTAAAATATACTATATCACATACTATACAATCTCTCCTTCCACATTAATAAGAATGATAGGTCAAAATTGGCCTATGGTCACCACGCTCTTCTCCTTTGGAATGAAAATACCACCTGCCTGACGCCACATTCTTGGAATTGTGCCTTTTTTCCATACAATCACCATACGATTCCATAGACATTTCAAAACATCAGGGCCTCCCTTACAAACACGATAAGGTTCCCCATTTGGGCCAGGAGCCGATGGAGCCCTTGCACAACGCACCACCTCTCTACCGGGGCAGGTTATTCTCCATTGGCAAACCCATCTCTCCAACTGGAGGAGTGTGTGCCGGTAACACGAGATCCACGTCTCTGATTGTCAGTATGTACCTTAAGTTACTCTTCCAGCTGGTTTATTTCATCTCCCATTTTCTCTTAAGTGAATAAAGACTTCACAAACTTAAATGGAACGTTGCAATCCTAGCTTGTTCTTTCTTCTCCCTTCTTCATATGAAGAGCTCCGCTCTCCTTATCGTATCCAGTCTACTCTTCACCTCCGCCTGCAGTGCACTAATACCTTCTCTCTGTTCATCATCTGCTTGTTTCCATTGCTAACTCAGCTCCCTCCTCTATCGAATCAGCCTTTCTATTTCATCACCTTTCATCACCTCATTTCACCTTTATATTTAAATCAATTTTTAAGTCTTTAACCATAAAGGAATTGGAAGAGATCTAGTTGGGGACTACAGTCCCATGACAACACACAACAAAATTACCTCCCCTCTCATACAGGCCACATATTACCCATATTCTGAAAGAATACCTTAGGGCCGGTATTATAAGTCATTAAGCATGCATCTAGTAATCCGATCAGATAACAATTCTATATTTGCAGTTAATATGGTGACTCAGTGGTATAATTCAGTTACAGTGCAGTACATCCTAGATAGGTGAAAGAAATAATCAGAGGTCTCAGTGGCTTCAACAGTGTCTGAGGATGGCTTAATAGCACAGAAAATAACAGGAGTGGGAAGGTAAATAGTAACCTGCAGCAGTAGATCGACCACCATCAAGGACGTTAAACGATTTTTGAATAGTCCGTGTCAATAAGAAGGGGAGGGGCTGTGGGTGTTTGTCAAAGTTCTGGTTTATTGCCGATTTACATAGAAATTGCCTTATTTAAGACCCAATGAGAACTTTTTCATCCATTTATCCATCTTTCTATTGTCTGTAAAAGGGATACGGCTTAGATGTTTAATACCTAGGATCAGTTTGGGGGAACACTGCATACTTTATCATTTCAACTATATTGTCTTTATATAAGGACTTCATAACTAGAATCAAAATGTAAGGCATAATTCCCAGATTTGCTAAACAATTTAGTAAGTAACATTGCTGAAATGCATGCTTGCCTAGCCCAGGAAAATAATGAATTCACTTTCCCCCTGTGTTTGAATGTTTGCACACAAAAGTCCATAAGAATAATTATTATTTCAGGAGAACAAATATCACCCCTTGGGCCCCAATTATTTTCATGCATTGCTCCTTCACTTTCTGACGGAGTCTGTTTTTCCTAATCACAAATGATTTCATTCACCCTCAGAGTGGCTCTTCTCAAGGAGTGAAGCAACCGTTTTGCACCAGGTCAAAATCTGAGGTCATTGTTAAAAAAAAACCTTCATTTGCATTAGTTGAGTCTTTTCTGAATGTAGCTGTGCCTTGAAACACTAATGGTTGGTTGAGTTTATACTGAAAGACCCATCTTTTGAGAGTATCTGCTGCTCTGATGTAAACTTAAAAATGAAGAAGTACAAATTGGGCGTTGACCTGCAAAAGTCATAAAAGTGTACACCAACTAATTGGTAACAACATAAAGGGGACAGAAGTCATTCTGCTCCTCTACATTTTAGAAATGTGGGTGAAACATTTTCTTTCAATAAAGGGAAAACAAAGCACTTGCTCGTTAACGATGAAGGAGCTCTCCAAGTCCCCTGTTGACTGACGATCACTGATATGTATGACACCTCTCAACTTGTCATGGAGGAATTATCTGTACTCGGCTGCGATCCGTTCTGTGAGGAGAGACCAGATGTCCCGTCTTAATTAGGCCTGCAGTGATGTTTTTAATGACTTCTACGCCATCACGGGTGTAGAGGAGAGGGAGAGAGAGAGAGAGAGAGAGAGAGAGAGAGAGAGAGAGAGAGAGAGGAGTTTCAAAACATTCCTTGCTGTCACTCCTCTGAGTTTCTGCTCCTTTCTTTGTGTTTGCAATCTGTGCAATTTTCCACATCCAAAAATTCCAAAAAGGAGGGAGGTGGACTAGTGAGAGGAGTGGTTGTCTAGGAACAAATGCAACTTTGTTTTTTACTGCCCCTGACATTCACTCAGAAATGCACTTGTCTTGCAAGCCTCTTGTGCACTTAAGTGGGTACTTGTAATGTGAAATGTGAACTCCATCATACTTAGTTAGGTCAGACCAGAAAATTAGGTCAGACCAGTTTATGTGCAACGTCTGTCCCTGAAGTTGTAACAACTCAGTGTCTGGGTATTTCTGCTGTAGAGGTAAAATGAATGTCTTGCCAACTTTCCTAGGGATATTAAGGATTGGGTAAATATGGCCCACCGCTCAATCAAACCCAGTCATTCTATGTGACGTGGTAAAGAGAGAGCCTACACTGACATAAAAGACATATCATTTGTGAGATGCAGATCAAACATGGATGTGTCCTATTTTAAATGATGTAATTTCCTCTGATTTGTAAATGGGTTACATTTGCTGAGCAAATGTTTGTGGTTTTTTATGGTGTGCTTGGGGCAAATGGTCCCCTCACCTGCTTCAATCTAATCAAGGAAATGTGTAAATCACCCTAAGGTAGCGGCTAAAGTAAGTTTCTCAACAAACGCTATTGCTTGCCATAATGAGGGTATAAAATGTTATTAATATTTCAGAACAAGCCCTATTTTTCATTTCACCAACCCACCATGGGGCTCCTTTTCAAAGGGTTTCAGTCCAAACCCAATGGGAGCTTCAATTGACTTTAATCTCGCATTCGTTTGAAAATTTGAGCCCATTAGTTAACTTTGCCTTTTCTGTGCAGTTTTATTGCATTTCAATGAAGCCGCTTTCCTGTGGTGTTAAAACACTAATAGTTGCTTCAAATAGTAAATGAGAGGGGTGGAATAAGAGGTAAGATGGGGAGAGATGGAGAGAGTAACCTGAAATATTTATATTCAGCATCTGTGTTTTCATCCAAACAATAAAATCTATACATAGGCCTGGTGCATAATGGCCACAAAATCCACTATGTTGCTTAAAGGTACAGAACTGAAATATTTATGGGTTATTGAATAATTTGTGGATTGAGATGCAACCGTTATGTATTCCACACCTCTTCTGGACCTCGGACAACATATCAATTTCATCCAGGTGCCAGAGCTAATTGATGAAATGTATTGTGGTCACAGGCGAGGGTAGGTCAGAGGACTGGCCATAATCAAATAAAGGAGGGTCCTGAATAATTCTCTTTGAAGTTGGGCGGACCTCAAGAGTGGGTCTTGCTCTAATTGCCTACTCCCGGCACCCACAGCAACCACCCAAAACAGGCTTGAGTGTGGACGGGAGCAGAGCACTACCCCACTCTCTCTTTGACTATCTTCCTCAAGTCCTTCCCCCTGTCTCTACAGCGGTCATTTCCCAGCAAAAACCTGCGTTGCCACACAAGATTCACACCATAGCATGTGATTTCAGTGAGTCAGACAATATGGCTGTCTCAGGGTTGTCCTTATCTGTGCCTTTCCCCCAGCTGCACCTTCCCCGAGCTTCATAACAAGCCCTTCCCCAATCAGCGAGACACCCCGCCGGGTCAGCCGTCTCCCCTCTGCCTGCCCAGTCTTCCGCCCTTGAATAAATAAATGATGTCATTATATTTTTCATCAACAGATAAACAGCTTCTTTTCCACGCGCAGAATCCCCATTAATGAGAAGTAGGTCAAGTGTGGACTTCCAAACGGCGAGCCCATACCCCCCACACCCCACCCCACCCCACGGCGAAAAACCTGCAGAGTAGCTGCTTATGCTGGCAATTCATCACGGCCCTCAGTCAGAGGAGGCTCAAGTCAACTGTACGCACACATCAAAGGAAGCAGAGAACAGGTTTTTTTGATGGAGTTACAGTCTGGGTATTACTGGAAGAGATACGTGAGAGAACGTGTGGGTCTGGGGGGGGGGGGGGGGGGGGGGTAAGGCCTGTTTGTAAATGCCTGTTAATATGCATCATACAGCATGATGATTACCTCTCACACTTGACATTGAGAGTTTGAAGCTTTTCATTTCATATCAGCAATTTGTATCAATTGATGGTAATGGTAATTTAATTGCCATTCCTTGAAATAGTAATATTTTTTTACTGTAGATAAATTGTCATTCTTTGCAATAGTCATATGTTTTACTATAAATAAACAGTACAAATGAAGTATGCATGAAGCCCTAATCTCTGTTACTTGATCCACTCAGTTCCAAGTCCAGCTCCCTAATGTGGTGTCAAAATGGCCAAATGAGCAAACAAAGTCCTCTTGGTGGGATTAGCAGGATAAGAACAATGGTGAGTGATACCCAGTCAGACAGCCAGGCTGCCCTCCCTGCCCTGATGAAGCCACTGCCGTGTCTCAGACAGTCTGAGCCCGGGTCTGGCTGAGCCCATCTGTTGAGACCTAAGACCAGCATAGCAGGAGGCCCCTACCGGCCTTCACACATCGCACCTACAGAGAGTGAAGTCCTCTGCTGGTCTACTATGACTGATATCACTGACATCAAACTCCAAAATGGACACAAAGCATCTAAACATTGTGCAATCCTCACATATATGAAGTTCAAATTAGCAAAGTCCTAATCACCCTGACACAGACACACAGACACACACACACACAAACACACACAGACACATGCAAACAAACACACAGACACACAAACACACACACACACATGCACACAGACACACACACAGACACACACGGACACAAACATCACAGACACACATACACACATGCACACAAACATCACAGACACACATGCACACAAACATCACAGATGTTTGCATGCATGCATTGCAAAGCCATCTCTTCAACGAGGTGCAATCAGTGCCTGATTTCTTTATTTTTCTGAGCTAGAGAGAACCTCTTTCACCGTGCCACAGCAGCACGTCTGTTACTATGCAAGATGGGAAGCATTAATCACTCCAGGACAACGGCATGTAGGATGTTCTATTTAAGAAGCCAAGTCCGTCACTGATTCTGGATTTATTTTGCTCCTGTCTGTCACTTCAGATGTAGAGCAGAACACTGATAGGAAAGAATATGACACAGTTGACCAACAACAATCAAGCAGAGAGAACATATAGGAACCATGTGTCTTTCCAGACATACAAGAATTGCATTTGGTATTTTTAAGACCACAGATAGGGCACTGAGCAGTTATTTCTCTATTGTAATTGTTTCTTGTATATTTCAGGCTAGATGTTTGTGTACACAGAGCAGAGCGGCCCCAGTCGGGGGGGGAAGAGTTACCATGTGGGGTCCGTATCGAACCTCGGCCATCTCGCCACTATCCCTGCCTGCATCCAATTTCAGCATGAACGCTTCCTGTTAAACCCCCATCAAACAGACACACGGCGGCACAAAGGAAAACCTCATCTCCACAGGAAACTAATCCGCCGGTGTGCGCCTGTAAGCCTGTCAGTTTTTTTTATTATTATTGAAAGAAGTCATCACTCATTTCACCAAAGATTAAAAGTATGGCTAAATTGAGAAAATCCGCTTAGGAATTCTGAATTTAAATTTGGAGGGGCAGCAAGGAGAGATGCAGAGGCTTGTGAGGGAAAGCACAGGCAGGTATGTGAGGTGAGATAAATTAAAAATATAGATTTGTTTCTGTCATTTGATTTCCCCTTTTAAACCATGGTCTGCTCCCATTTAGTGTCCCTTAATGGAGAGGAACTGTGGGTGGTGGCTAGAATGGAGGATGGCTATGAATGAATCTGCAGCCCTTCAAGTTTTCTAAAAATGCTCTGTCTGATTGCAGATTTAGGGCGAAAGGACATGCATGCGAAATGACTTCCCTGTCCAATTAAATTGAAGCACTACTGACAACACTAGGTGTATCAGTGGAGAGAATAACAATGGCTAGGATCATGATGGCGAGGTCTGTAGACAGTTCTCAGATCTGTACTGCCAGACATATAATACATTCAAAGGTGTGATAAAGTCATTATTTCAGAAGAACTGGTAAAGGCTTAACCTAAACAGTGATTACTATTTCAGATTGCATCAAGAAAAGGTTCCACAAAATTGTTGTTGTACATCTATTTTTGAAGTAGCTCAGGTGTCACCATGTGCTATTGTCATGAAAGCACCAAAACGCTCCCAGCTGACCTCACATTGTATGTACTGCTGCTTGTATCTGCACATGTATACTACTGTATTTTAATCAAATGCTAGGTTGTTCTGTGATGATCGTTGCTCTGTGAATTATGGAGGGGTACGATGCCCTTCCTCGAGCGTTCAGACTCTAGCCTATGATCCTATGCTGCCATTGTTGTTTGCCTTGCTGGCCAGAGCACTCTTCTTAGCTGGTAATTATGTCAGGCCTGGCCTAAATGATTTATTATTTATTTTGCCTGACTGCTGCCAGAGAGACAGCTGCCCCTGGAGTGGTCATTAATCTGCTATCTGGCCGGGCCGGGCGCGGCTCGTATGATCCCGACCCAATCTCAGATCCTAATCCAAGGAGGAAGGGGGCTGCAGGCCAGGATTTGGCGGCCCCAGCTATCTCTCTCTATATAATTGATAGGTTTTAGGCGATTATACGCTTCACGTGATTAAGATCTATAACGACATATTGATTCGACTGTACTGGGATTCGACAGCGGTGTGAGACACCCACAATCCCCCCTCCCCCTCTCTTCCAACTGTTTGACATTTTGATGTCTGACATTAGATAAAGGCGTTTTTTTTTTTTTTTTTTACCATTACAGCGAACAGGCCAGATGAAAGAGCTGCATGCCGTTTGAGTTTGTATGTACATGTATGCTTACAGTACATTCATCCGCACCTACATCAGCTTAAAGAGCAGAGGTGTAAGTGAACACACACGACTGTGAGATGGGGGAAATGGATACGTGGTTTTAAACAATGATAAAAACAATCCGACTGTATTACAACACCCAATGCCGGTGTGGAGCAATATGGTGGGTGATGCTTTGCATTAAAGAAGATCAGTCCTGTCCACGGCAGAACATAATGCTGCTTGTGCTCTCAGAAGAACAAAGCCAATTGAAACACGGCACTGGGCAGGGGTTAGTAATTGGAGTAGGAATAGTCCCCAAAATGAGATGAGAAATTGTATGGAACAAAGTCAGTGGGTAGACACATTTGCAAAATGTATCTATTACATATTTAAGAGGAGGTGACATTAAACGGGACAAAATTTGACATTCTGGAGTTAATGAAAGCAGAAATGGGGTGTGATCTGATAGCATCAAAGCAGCCATGCCCCTGATGAGCAGGTCTGGGACTAGATGTTCTAAGAGTAAAGGTCCGAAGCACAGAGGAACAGTTCATGAACACAGCACACTATGCAGACCACATCATGACCTGGACCAGCCCAGGAGGGAGGAACCAGCCAGGACAACACCAGTCAGGTCCTACCATGACTGGACCACTCAGCAATCCTGCTGTGGAGGAAAATGAGCTGAACAGGGAAGTCTGTCTGATGCCAAGCTGCTAGCCCTCTCCTCTGTCGACTTACCACCAGAGTACCCATCCTTCTCACTAATAAACTGAGCTGTGAAAAAAAGAAAACTGTTAGGGAATTAAAGAAAAGCAGACAGAAGCACTTCTAGCTCATTCCAGCATTATGGTGCATTTCCATTTTTTCGCCTCGGTCTTAATCTCCATTGAATGACTGTCATCACCCTGCGGCTGTAATTAGGTATGGACTCTGGACAACAACAGACGAGTCGGCCTAGCTCGTCACAAGCAGCAAATTACCTTTAGCTTATGGTAAGCAATATTCTGTGCCAGGCAACTTTTACTGCTGATTAGCAATTAGCCCAAACTACCAGCAGCCGAAGCGCTAATGTTTAATTTGCTCCTCTAATGATATATAGCATTCTGGTGCATACAGGCTGAGAGAGAGAGAGAGAGAGAGTGAGAGTGAGTGTGTGTGTGAGTGGGGGTTGAAATGTTTGGATTTCTTTTTAATTCCTTTTCATTTACAACCTGACAGGCCCGCAGGTAGGGATGGGAGGAAATTTCTTAGCGATTAGTAATGGCTGCCCCTCAAAGGCAGGCGACTGGTGAATGCTAAAAAGGCAAACACAGTCTTTCCCAGGCCTTTCCCCTGCAAACTGCTCCTCGCACAATCATTCACATACCGGGGCTGGGGAAAAAATAATAGAATTTTTCTCCAAGACAAGAGAGTAATTACTTTCTCCATCCAAAATGGGGCATGTGAGAGGTGTTTATTTTGACCATATCTGCAACCATAGAAGCGTGCAGTGACTCACGGCTGCTCAAAATGGAAATAGATTTGGATATATAACATCATGAGAATAAATGCCTTATTATCAAAGTGTGTCATAACACAGAGTGTGTAAGCGCTGGCTTCATTATTTCAAGGAACTGTTTTACTCCAGTGACATCATCACTGTCTTCCAGAGATGCCACTAAAACATTAGAGCAAACATCATCTGCCTAATTAGGCCCTGGTCTTCTCCTAGCCACAAGGGCTGATGTGGAGAATCCAAAACGCCTTGATTTTTGGGCTAAAGAGCCGGAGCCTTGTTTGAAAAACACGAGCAAAGCAGTGTCAAAGGAACCTCCACTGCGCTCCCCGTGGACCCGGCTAATCTGCAGTGGGTTCTCGTTTAAACAGGAGGGAAAAAAAGAAAGAAAAGGCACTCATGGACTGGACTCAACAAATCAGGTGGACCCGCGCCGGGCCTCTCTGGAGCCTCATCTGGAGCTCAGGCTTGTTAAAAAATGGCAATGGGCACCGTGGGATAGCCTTCTCCCCCGGGGTTAGGGAGTTCTCGCCACTAATGAACGTGGAGGATAAGGCTCGTTATTCCTCCCTGGCTGCCTGCTATTCTCATCCTGGTTGGTTCCTCACACAGCTCCTCTCCTTCAGAAGGCCTCACTGTTTTTTGCCCAACGTATTTATGATACTTCTCTTAAGATGTGTTCACATTTTGGACAAAGCAACAGTTTTATGAAGGGAGGCTTGTGTATCATATTAAGATGGTGGTCTTGCACTGATTACTTCTGATTCGAATGCCATGGTACTGTTCTGGCACTATGATGCACTGCTCAAGTTGAGACCATTGATGACAACCTGATTTCCAGTAGACATCGACAGCGTCATGGAAAATAAAGGAAATCCCAAGGGGACACTGATTTAAATAAAAAAACAAAAATAAAAAGAATTTTTGAAAAGTAAAAACCTGTCCACCCAGACCAGACATGCACAGAGGTGTGTTTTCTTTTTCAGGCCATGCAGATATGTAGGCAAGGTGTGCTTTTGCTGTTGGAAACTTCAAGAGTGTGGGGATGTTTTCCTTTTCCTTTTCAAAGTCCACAAATCCAACTTTTTCAAACCCGCACTGCTGGTTTGCCCAGGCTCCTGGGAATGGCAGCTCTGAGAAGGGGGCCTTTCGGAACAGAGAGAGGGAGAGAGAGAGAGAGAGAGAGGGAACATGGAACTCTCTCACTCATCTCCTCACACAAAAACACAAAAGACTGACAGGCTGCGGGTTCAAAGCTTTCACTCCTCTCTCTCTCTCCTCTGGTGTGGAATTTCAATGCTGTATTTCATTTTTTATGGGTGGGAATGGGGGGGGGGGGGGGGTATTCTCTCAATGATTCTTTGCCAGTCCCTCAGCGGCCACCACATCACACTGATAAATTTGGTAAACTAACAAATAGAATGTTTCGGTGTCATGGAGACCACGGCGTGAATAACTAGGTAGGTTATTGTTTATTAAAATGCACGCAGCCTTCTGTTAAGAAATGAGACAGAACGTGTGATTAACTGCCTTTTCTAAACAAAAGCAACCAAGATTTCTCCCTGCTTTTCAGAAATTCCTTGCGCTTGTCATGTCCTAATTAGAAAGCAGTGTTATTGAATTCCTGGTTTGTAAGATTTGTATACTGTGCAATAGTGTTCATAACTCCTTCTCTGCTCCGAGGTCAGTTGACTGGAGGACGTCGGAGGTCAGCGGGCTGAAGGACTGATCTCAGAGCAGTCACATGTGTTCCCCATTGAAAGAAGGCTCCAGACAAAGAAGACACACAGCTGTGCGCTCGGCTGCAACATTACATTAACAACTGCTGTACCTTTTACAGAGGCTTTAAACAGAACACCACTATGTACAGAAGAATGGCCAAGGCCGCGGGAGAATTACCTCACATCAGCCCTTTCATGTTAACGCAAAAGAGAATATAATCACGTCTAGATGGTCGGAACAGCAATAGAGAGAGAAATACTCCAAATGAATTGAATCCAGTAAATAATGCTAGGAATAGCTATGAAAGAAACTAATTCACTGAGCAAAGAAAATATTTGAAAGTAAGGCTTTATTCTACTCACCATCTCATTTAAGTGCAACAGTGGACAAGACCATATGTCAATACTGTACGGTTACTGACACTGAACTGTACTATCATCGAATAGGAGCAGGACTCTGAGGTTTTGGAATGGATATAACATTGCAGATTCTCTTGTATGACCCAAAGGTCTCAAGGATACACAGTCTCTAACTCAGCCAGCTGCGTCTCCCGTGACACTTCAGAGAGGTAAGGGGAGGAGGAGGAGAGGTCAGACCTCTGGGGCAGGGCTGCTATCTCTGCCTCCTAAGGAGATGGCTGTGGGGACAGTGTCTAAGCGTCATCTGCCCCCTATGCCATTGAGATAAGGAAAGGTCAGAGCACCGCAGTCAGTCTCTGGCCCAAGGCCACTGCAAAAGTAGAAGAGCGATACTTCAGCCACATCAAGGTGATGTTTGAAAGTGCTTTTCATTCCTCCAAAGTTTATAAGTGCCAGTGATTTCACACAGCTTCTTTCAGCACATCTCCTTGTATGTTCCCTCCGCTGAAGAAGCGTAATGAAATAGGCTTCGTCTGACGTTACACCATTTTCCACTTCATGTGCCTCCAACGACTAAGCGCACCCATTCCCCCGCCCCTCACTGAACTCACTCTGTTATTCCTGATTAGTTGTAAACGAGCAAATATTTTCCCAATGTTCGCCAGGTTAGATCCCCCATTTAATTAAACTGGCTCATTATGTCGCACTCTGATTAGTGGAGGGGAATCAATTATTCAATTCACAAACATGGGCCGCAGGAGCTGGAGGTGCACAACGAGCTGCTCATTTAATTCCAAGGACACTAATTAGCTACAAAGCAAGCAGCAACTTTCTTTCTTTCTTCTCTCTCTCTCTCTCTCTTTCTTTCTCTTTCTCCCTCTCTTCCTCCCCTTCTTTGCAATTACTGTACATGCAGGACACTGGGAGTGGGCAGGATGAGTGTGGCAAAGGGCGGTGTGTGTGTGTGAAGGAGGGATGGTGGGAAAAAAAGGAGATGCAGAGGATGGGTGGGGCGGGTCAATCCGCTCCTGATTTAGCTGGATTCTCCCCTAGTTAGTGGGGTCAAGATGGAGACGGGTCCACGGGAGGGGGCCACAGGAGGGAGGCTTATTTGCTGATATGTAGATCAGTGGGGGAAGCCGAGCATCCAGGAAACGGCCCCTGGGATTTTGGGATGTTTGGAGCCGGGGGCCTGCTACTTTTGTTCTCCACAATCAAACAGCGGGCAATTATCTGAATTATTGACAGCAGATTTCTCATTTCAACTGCAAATTAAGGCTATCAATAAAGCTTTCTGATGCAAAAGTGACTAATTAACCAACGAGTGGAGCTCAGAAGCCTTGATATGAGGGGGGGGGGGGGGAGCTTCCAGTCGGCTGTACACTGTGGAAACACAAGGGAACTAATTAGTTTAATTATCAAAACAGCTAATTAAAATTACACAGTTGCCTAATTAGTTTGGTGCTTCTTGCTGTCTCCCCCCTCTCTTTTTTTCCTTATTGCCCTCTCACTCTTTAATTGACAGGCTGAAGTTAAATATAAAACAGGAAGAGAGAGAATGAGAGAGAGTGAAAGAGAGAGATTGAAAGTGTGTGTATGTGGAGGAGGTGTTGAGGGTAAAAGGAACACATGGTGTCTCCTGAATATCTTAGCTGATGCTATCTTCTCATGTGGCAGCTAACGCTAACAGGAAAATAAATGACTTCTATTCCTTTGGTGAGCACTTCCAAATTTTCCTCCCATTAATCTGTCCTTGGCATGGCCGACTGAAAGGGTTTATCCTCCTCTTCCTCCCTGGAAACATGGGATCCTGACAAATGAGCAGGTCACAGTCAACAGCATGGCCAACTCCGCCTCCTTATCCCCAGAAAGGCTCCCTTTGAAGCGTTTACTTTTGAATCAAATTAAAATAAGCATCTTAGCCAGAGATGAATGCACATCAGAAAGGCAATGCAGAATCAGGACAACTCAAATCTGTCAGTCAAAGTATCCCAGAGGACATGTTAGAGGACAATATGACTAACATTTATTACAATATATGAAAAGCCAGACTCAAGCCGTCTGGGCTCACAAAACACTGCAAAAGTTGTGTAAAGTGCTACGCAACAATACTTATATCCTTGGGTTAAAACAACTGATATAACAGAATAAGAAATACTTTTAAGTTGTAATTAAATACATTAAAATCACTGGATGACATACAAGTCATGGTTGTTATACTTCCATGAATGCTACGTTAACTGGAGTGGCTAACCATGGTACTGGGTGTTTTATTCCCCCCCTCTCAGCCGTCGCTCCTTCTTCCTAAGTCTAATGGATAGGTCTGGAACTGCTAAAGAAGCCTGGCTAATTGGCCAGTGTTTTCAGCATCATGTGCATCAATGGGCCTCCAAATGGTCTCATTAAAGATTTCTGCCTGACAGGTTAAAACGATCATCTCTAAATATAAGATGGAGCCGGTGAGAAACAGGTCTTCAGTTGCATACTGCCGGTGCAGGCATAGCATTTGCCTTTCTTATCATTATATCAGCATCATATTTAACACAAATTCATTTGGCCTAACATGGCTCAACACCCTAAGACAGCCTTGTCCGATTAGCTTATCAGTACCTTGGAGAGAACAGTGAGAACACTTTCTCCTCGAGATGGAGAGAGTAATGTCTATGTATGGGTGGGGGTGGGCTTGGGTGGAAAGAAGAGGGGGATATCATATGATTATCTATAAGGGGCTATCTTCACGTCTCCACTGATGGGAGTTGGACCTGAGCACCAACACACAAACAGCCTCGGAGCATGCAAATGCTCCTCGCCCGGCCCTGGCACCTGGCCTCTTTCGGCCAGAGGTATTTTTAGTCGCGCTAATCAGGTAGCTTATTATTTTCTAGGTTCACGATAACTTTGAACTCCAGACTCCCCCCTCCTTAAAGATTCATGAAGGCGAGGCCATCAGGGAGCCAGCCTGAGATTGGTAGGGGTCAGAGGTCTGCGTTAACCCTACGGCAAGCAGAGAAAAACAAATAGCATGTTTCAAGGGCAGGATTATTGTGTACCTCTAAAAACGCACTGTACACACGTTGCTGTACTGCATGATATCTATTTCCCCACCACCACTCATCACTGCTTTTTCATTGCAACGCTGAAGCTATATGAGCACAGCACTGTAACACATGGATCTGACCAAAGCCAAAGTGTGAATGGTAAAGAGAGTAGGAACCTGAACAGAGTGAGTGGAGAACGGTTTCAGTCGCTGATTGTTTCAGTCCTGAACCACTTCCATTCTCTATGGTGGATGTGTATATTGGATTAAGTACATGGCCACTACACAAAGCATACTGTACTCCACTAGACAGACAGTCAATTCATGGATTAGGTGATTGGCCATGGAGTCCTGTGACTATCCCAGCCACAGCCAGAGACTAACAGAACAATGGTGAGAGAAACTAGCGAGTAGTCAAGAGAAGAGCTGACGCTGAAATACATCTGGGTGGGATGTGGGCCAAATCCACAGCACAATCAGCTGCTAGCTGGGTCATAAAAGAGTCTGAATCAGAGACCGATATTGGGTGCAATTACACTATTGAAATGCCTCCGTTCTTCCTCTCCGGGGTATTTGGCTGCCAACGACTGGGGACTTCCATTAGAGTTTGGCTCAATGCAAAACATGGAGTTCATGAAGGAAATTAACTTGATTTTCAAATTCCCTCCTTTTTAATACGTTCAACAATCTTCCAATGGTGTTATTGTGGATGCACTTGTAAACTTCCAGACTTTATTAGATTGTGACTGAAAGCAATGGTGCTCCGAAGCTGGGCCCTTTGTATATAAAATGCAATCTGGTCCTGGCTGGCTGGTGAGGGATGCATGTAGATTGCTGGGTGAATTGCCTGCAAAGAGCTGTCCGATTTGAATTGTCAATGCGGCTGCTTCCATTTGGCTCATACAGAGACCACTTTGGCTCAGATAGTGCAAAGACAGATTCCATCAGGTCCTTATCTGTTACAACCTGCATTGCTTGCAATTGGATTCAATAGCTTCCAATAATGGTGTTATTTTTTAAACATTAGGATACCTGGATTTTTTGCACTGGTCAGCAGTGGGGTATATGAGTATGAGAAAGGCATATAAAACGAGACCCGCTTTTGCCATCCCTTCTCCCCCAGACTGTCCAATGCCATGAATAGTGTATTATTTCCATCATTTTTCTGACTTCCTGGGGAAAAAAAGTAATTTTATCTTGTAAAGGATGTATTTTTTCCCCCCGCCCTGTCCCCAGAGTAGGGTGCATTGTGCTGGGATGAAGAAATCTCCTCGCTGCATTGATACATCACTGTAGCCAACTGCAATCACCATCGCTGAGATGTCCTCAGGGACCAATTTAGGCCCACAACACTTAAGCCCTGATAGAACTGCTGATGATAATGTTTTTGGAGATTATTAGAAGATTAATACACACAAAGCTTTGAAGGCAAAACTAAGCTGTGGTATCACTGGATGTTTAAATACTCCTGAATCCCATAATCAGTTGGACTATGTAATACGTGGCTGTAGATTAAAGCAACCTGTTGTATTGTGGGATTTCATAGGATTTCAGCAGCTCTCAGGTGTTTGTTAACAGGAACATTTAAAGGGTAATTCAACAATGCATTTCTTATTCTGTCTGAGCAGAATCACCCAAAACTGATTACCAACAACTTTTTGACAACAACTTAACAATTTTCTACCTTTACACTTTTCTAAGCATTTGAAACTGCATCATTCTTAATCTAAAGCTGCCAGGGGCATAATCTGTTGGTTAGTTGCTTTATAGTTGGACGTTTGAAGGAGCAAGAAAGGGGGAAGATTTCTCTTTTTAATTTGCTCCCTTGAAGCAGACCTGATCAGTGTAGTATCCATACACTCTCAGACTTTCACAGGCATGTCACACAACCTTTAGAAGCTCAAACGCTGAAATAAACAATCGTCTCATCATGGAAACTGATTTTCCAGCGCACCTCAAAGGGTCAGGGCAGGCAAAGTTCACACGCTTTGTCTTAAAAAGTTACTTTGGAATTAAAAGTTAAATACGCTAAGCTGTCAGATACAATACACCAGCACTCAAAAAGTTAGAGGAAAATGGGCAAAACAGCTTGAAGGAAAGTCTAAAAGTCTGATTGCCTTGCACACATTCTCTCTTAGAGCGGAACAGAATGTGCGTCAGACCTCTGTCGTATTTACATTTTCTTTTCTCTCATATTATTCACTGTTCCTTTCTACGAAAGAAAAATGGAAGAAATGAAACAGCCAGAAATATAAAGGCTGCATTTCAATGCCAAGGTGCCTGGGCCTCTTTTAAGCGGCAAATGTTCTAACGGGGGAGAAGAGAACGTGATAATGAGAGTGGAGCTCCTTTCCAAGACGGATGCATTGTTTTAATTGTTGGAGCTGTGAACGGAAGGGAAGGGAGGAGAGACTGGAGTCTCGGAGCCAGTGTTTAAAAAAAGAACAAACCTGGCTTTTCCCGGCAATGTGTTGGAGCAATTATGTACAAACCCCATAATTATGCATATCTTTTGGAAACATGTAAAGCTGTATGGAAATGAGACAGCGCTGTTTTAACACCGCGCCGCACACCCCCCACGGCTGCACATTGTTTGATATTTCAGGCAGTTTTGGAGAAGTAATGGGGAGTTTAAGTCTGTGTTTATGTGTGTGTGTATGTGTGTGTGTTGGTGGGGGTGGGGAGGGGGTGTTGGAGAGGTGTCTGCAGGTTGCTTACTGAAGGCATCATTGGAAAAAAAAGACATGAAAACGTATCTCTTCTCTCTCTCTCTCTCTCTCTCTCTCTCTCTCTTCCCCCACTCACTGTGTACACTTCAGTGCATTCCTCTCCCTTTTTACCCTTCCTCTATTCTCCTTATTCCCCTCCCTTCTCTCTCTCTCTCTCTCTCCCTCTCTCTGCTGCTCTGCATGTTGCTGGGTCCCACCCTTAATGAAGTCTGCTGGGGTTTAACAGTGTTGAATCTTGTTTAAAGCCCATCTCAGCACATTTAGAGGACCAGGAGTATGCATGGTAATCAGGACATCCTGAGCAGCGCGTCTGCTGCGTGAGAAGCTCATCTCTGGCTGATTTCTTCACACTTGTTCTCTGTATGATTTCGGAGGTTTGCTCTGAGGGGTGGGGACTATAAGAGTGATTATTCTCAGCTGTCGCTTTTGTATAGGCCCCGGTAGCCTCTCTTGCTGACAATTACTGCTAGTTAATCTTATCTGAGCAAAATTCAATTACTTTTATCAAGGTTATTTCATACACGATAGACACCGCTGGAGCAAAACCTAATTCTAAGTCGGAGAAAGCAGTCATTGTGTGCCAAGGCAGTGTTTATATATACTAATAATTGGGCGCGGCATTTTTTCCAGGAGAATGGTTTGCCTGGATAGCAACAATGCAACACGTTACAGCTCTATGAGAAACCAATAATGGGGACATTATTACGGTTCACCAAGAGCCGAGCACCTGTTACCAGGCCTCAATTCAGAAGCCCACACACTGACATTTAGAAATTTCATTTTCAACATTGATAACAGGTTATGGACAGGGCTGCAAGCCAGGAGTCTGATGAAGGCTATTTAAATGCTTGCAAAGTGCCTAGATTAAAATCGAATAAGTGCAGATTTCCCCCCCTCTTCTTCCCTCTTCTGCTTGACTTATCTGGATTGGCTCCCTCAGACCCTACTGCAGCCACTGGTAAGCCACGGAGTTCCCCCCTCCCCTCTCCACCAATTACTCCCGGATGGATTTTTTTGAGTGAAGCAGGATAATTGTGTAATCATCTGGGTGAAATGGGAAGTGTAATGTGTTAAAGTGGGATTTTTCTAAGCCATGGTGAGGTTTGGGGGGGATTGAGGGGTGTGCTGCCAGAGTGGTAGGATTGTGCAGCTGGGTGAGGTTGAGACTCAGCTAAATAGATAAATAACTAGATAAAGACACCCACATGTCTGTGCCACACTGAAAGACACACCTGATAAGTACACCCCATGGCTAGGTGTCAACACTATGTTGGGTTTGTGTGCACAGGCTGTGTGTGCGTGTATTGGGGGAAAGTGGGGTTAGATGAGACCTTTTTGACTTAAGTCGACCTGTAGCCAAAGGAATATGAAACAGAAATAAAACTTTTGGAAAACATACAACACAAGTTCAGGGTGTTGTCATCATTTGTAACCTTAGCAGTGTGCCGAACGCAAAAAGACAAAATATGGGGTCCCCAAAAATTAGGGGTAAGTTGAGCTACAATACACTACAATACACTATTGTATTAACCGGATCTTTAAGTATACTTCTAAATATGAGTATAGCTGCAATCGGTCATCATCGGGGTCCAAGCAGAATTGCACAAGTTGCAACCAATGGAAGTATTCCAAGAAGTGGTATTGAATTACAAAGAATGTGGTAGAGATTGACTTACATTTAAGTTTAATTACATTTGGACCTTTACATCATAAGATATTAGCTGTAGGGTCATGATGAGCCACGTGTCAAAATTGGTTTGACATGTAACTTTCAAACGTAATGGCAAACAAAATGATTTTACAACATTTTGTCTGAAGAAGATCTGAAGAAGAAACTTCATGAGAATCGGCCTCCAACTAGCTTGTTTTATTTTCATTCGATTTTCTTTAAATGGTGAGAACTTGGCAGTCATTTGGCAGTAATGTGCGGGTTAGATTCGGGACCTTTCAAGGAATCGAAGATAAAAAACTTTGTTCTAACCCATAAGGTTCTCGATGAGCCCAAACTTAAATGTTCTTATTACAGCACCCCCTAGAGTCATGTAGAGGTAATTACATTTTTGTGAAATCTCACCAGCTAAGGAACTTTATGATAGTTTTCACTGTCCAAACACATTTACAAAAGAAAAAAAGGAATGAAAAATGACACCTAGTGATGCATTTCCTCTAGAAAATGTAAATGTGTGCACTGCAGCAGCCGTCAGCCATACCATAACCCTTCAAATTGTACATGGATGTTATCACGTCGCCTACGAAAGAAAGGTTTGTCGCTTCTACCATCCGTCAAATATCATTTAACAAGGCACAGGGCGGCCTTTTTCTAACCTGAATGACCCATTTACATTCTGGCACACATAGGCGGACAACACACACTCTGCTATTAAAATATGAATCAAGTTTTCAAAATTAAAGGATGGGCTCCATTCATTGGGCCCTATCTTGCACCCAGCGCAATTGACATTGTCACCGACGCATGTATCATTCCTATCTTGCACCCGTCGCACAGCGGGATTTTCCCTCCAGAGGCGCGCGTCGAAATGAACTTGCGCCGAAATGGGCAGGGCGGAACAGAGAAGGCGTTTTTCAGGCGCAAGTGGTATTTTGCAGTTTCAAAACGACATTGCGCCGTACACCAGAAAAAAGTTAGTCTAATGTCAGAGGCGCATTGTGTAGAGTCTGTGGCGGGTATTCAGACGCTATTTTAAGGACGCGTGCTTGGCCGCACAGTAGGCTACACTTTACTTCTCTCGTCTACACGAGTGATTTACACCAATTTTTTGGCAAGCCATATATAATTACAAGGAAAATAAAGTATTTACCACATGAGAAAATCATTGTGATATCCATATCCAAGATATTTTAAAAATAGGCATACATCTAGCGTACACATTGACCCAAATGAGTCAGGTTAATTGTAATGGCGGTTCTGATGTCTGCCATCTCCTGGCAGATGAGCTGGGGACAGACGCACACTGTCCCCATCACAGTCTGCAATAAGTTCGGCTATACATGCAGTTACGTCAGGTCTAGTCCGACATGCTGGGGAATTCATAAAATTTCCCGTAACACCAAGAGAGGGCTAAGCAGGCGTTCTGTGAGAAGTATGGGTTCCCTAGCGTCCTTGGCGCTATAGACTGCACCCATATTCACATGCGTGCCCCCCCAGTGTTTTACACAACATTGCCATGAATCATGGATGTGTCAACAACATAAATGAGGATAGATTAGAGGACTTTAGAAGACGTGAGGTTGAACTGCATGTGCCGATGGGTGCAATATTATTACCATGCATACATATCCTAGTGATTCAGTGAGGGTGAACCCAAAACATCGGAAAGTATGTTTTTGTGACTTTTATTTCAAATATGTTGCCACCAAAAAACGATTGCTAGTAACTGAAAAAATACAAACGAGAAATGAAAAGTAGAGACATTTCTCCAAACAAGCATGGGAAAATATTGCCGTGATTGTTTCTGGTAACACACGTTCTGGTGGCCTCACGGTCTTCCTCCAGGTAATTCCGCCATTATAATAACAAGCCGCTATGGAATATGCGCTCCTCGCTCTTAAAGGGAATGTGAGATGACGCTCTGATTGGTTTATTGCATATTACGCCCGAACCACACCTACAGTATGGCTGAGTAACCTCCTTTGGACCAACCCATTTGACATTTGCACTGGGCGCAAGTGTGTTTTTTCCGCCGTTATAATAGCAAATGCGCCATAGAGCCGCCCACACAGCTACTTGCGTTTGGCGCTGTCCTACTTGCGTTTCTGATCATTAGAATAGGGCCCACTGTGTGCATTTCACATTATTGAGATCTAGGAAGAACTTGACCACTTTGTTCCTCCGAAGGACGTCTGGTTGCTCCCCCGCAATCATTAGTCATACCTTTAGAACTCATCTGTTAATGTATTTGTTATAAGCCCTATCATTCTTTGTGTTACTCTAATCTGATATAATACTGTTAAAAGTATTTTGTTATACTGTGCATACTGCTTTGGTTGTTGTTCATATTGTTTTGTTTGGTTTTGTAGGTCACTTTGGACCAAAGCTGCTAAATACCGCAACCATTTTCATACTTTGTGTCTCAACAGCACAGCTGATATATTATACATGCATTTTATGAAGCTCTTGAGGGGTATCTGTTGGTGAATTCTTGTTGAAAACAAACTACGTGTGTATTCTCTGAATAAATGAAAAGGACAATGGGCCTCATTCTTGATCATTTTCTGAAACTCTTCTAAAATGTTTCTTACACGACTTCGTAAAAACAACGTAAGGGAAACACTTCCGCCGCATTCCTGCACGCTTGAAAATGCGTTCATAAGCAGCCGAAGTCTTCTCAGCTGTGTTCCCCCGAATTAGTTTCTTAAATTGATGCGCGCACTCATGAAAGAGGATTTGCATACATACACGCCCCGCCAGCTCCTTATTAGGGAACGCGACCGTTTAATCTCCCGAATCCACACGAAAGCACCTCGTTAGGCGAGTCATGTCTAAGCGGAATGCGAGCAAAAAACGCAGATCTAATTTAACCGGTGCAGACGTGAAGGTACTGCAGGATGTATATGTGTCCATTCTATTCCACTATTTTAACGCGATTGGGTTTAGTGCTTATTTATATTATTCACTTACATTTGCAGTGTTTGTGTACATTTACATTCACATTCAGTCATTTAGCCTTTGTCCAAAGCGACGTACAAGGGAGAGAACAGTCAAGCCACGAGCAATAGAGACCTAGTCTAAGAATAAATACTACTTTTCATAAGAAATAGAAAAACTAGGTAGAAAAGAAAAAAGAAGTGCAGGAATGCAACTGCTGTAAGTGCAAGTCAAGCACTAATCGAAGTGTCACTTAGGAAGGGAGGTGCTCTCTGAAGAGTTGGGTCGAGAGGGACGCGCCTGCTCTTGTAGTGCTAGCTAGGCAGTTCATTCCACCAACATGACAAATGAGAATAGTGTGGATTAGCATCCTGGTGTAGTCCTTTTATTTATTTAATGACATCACGATGCCTCATAGAATCATGACTATAAATGTGAAACGTAATTGTTAATGATACAAATATTCTTGTATTTATTATTATTATAATTATTTTAAACCGAGGATGTCTGTACAGTTGACGTGAACACAATCACCAACGGTTTCTCACAAATTCAGCGTTAACCCTTTTAACATGGACAGTTTTTTCAAATGCGATTCCTCAAATAACTATATAATTATTTGTTGAATCGCATTGAGGAATCGCATTTGAGAAGACTCCGGCAAACTTATGACTGCTATTTCGCGTTCTGAAAGTCTTCTGAAGTTCAGAAGAAATCCCAGATAAGAAAAATATCAAGAATGGCAAATGTTTTCCTTAATCCACCGATGTGGAGTTCAGAAGAAAGCCCTTAAATTCTTCTCAACTGCGTTCGAGAATGAGGTCCAATCTTATTACAGGGAAACAGTCAGTACGTGTACATGATGGTATTAATTCGAATTTACTGTAGCTTAGTCGGACTATGCTATTTTTGGGGGCAACTGCTATTATCTTAATATACATGGCAGTGAATAATTCCAATCATTGACTGAAAGCATGTCATATCCCGTCACAATAGGTGGCGCTGTTTTCATTACAGCTAGTGGTGATACAGCCATTTCCGCTTCTCCTCTTCACCACTACCAACAACAACAGTTGATTGAGCATGAATCATGTCCTATGCTATCGTTGATTATACAGTAAATAAGTTGTGAAATGAAACAAAAACACATCACAGTTAAAGTTGTATTAGTATTGATTGATTCACGTAGATATGAATGGATGACATGACTAACAAGTGGTGGAAAATTAATATTAAAATAATTGTTCAGTGAATTAGCCAGTCTGTCCAAACAGTGACAGTCAACATTTTTAATATCAACACAGTGGTATACCACATAACTATTGTCGGACTTTAGCCTCTGAGAAGGTAGTATGTTGCAATGTATGTGGACTCTTTGCACAGGTGACATCCTTCACGTCTCATCTGGTTCCATGGCAATGTTCCGAAAGCATTCATTTCACAAGTATAAACTTTAATTCAGAATATTATTATACACACATGGCATTTGCATCGAGATGATACAAAAAATACTTTGTCAGTGCTTGACAAGATCTGCGTAATGTCCTGCGACAATCTGCCGGTGATTTTCTTCGCATTCAAGACCAGAGTAGGCTAAATTAACAAATATTGCCTTGGAAAAGTTATATGCGTGATAACCCGGTGAGCTTCTCTGCTCACTCGGAATATTGAATTTCGGAATATCGGGCTTTTGCAACACTGGGCCGTCCCCGTCTCATCTTTAATCCTGCGATTCATGAAGTAGGCAACTTTTATCGTGAGGTCGAATTTTCATTTGGACTTCAGGCTAAACCAGTCGTAAAGAAATTGATTTAAATTTGTTTTGTGGTATGAAGGATTCTGCATTTATTTAAACTGTTCTATCATCTGAAATATCACGGTATGTCGAAACAAACCTTTGATCTAAACAGAATATTCAGTATGGAATGGGAATAGATCAGAGCAGTATCTTTTATGGCGTTTGACAAATATGCCCTGATTGATGTGCAGGTGAAGTATCCTGTGAAAATGGGATACTCTCCATGAATTTGTGGTCATTTGAACGTCCTTATACGTGTTTAAGGAGGGGTTGTAAAGGTACTCATATATTCGGACCTCTTGTGTAGACATATATACATGTCTATGTCTTGTTCGACTTCAGGGTCACGACCTGGGAGGGTGGAGGGCAGCAGGATCTCAAGCATGCGCAGAGACGCAAAGTCCAGTTCATAGTCCAATTTATCGTTTACATTCGCACGATGATTGATTAACAACCGAATCGGTCCGAGTTATCTCGGGGTGTTGATCGGATCGTAGTTGGACCGCAATTATTCGAATAAAGGTGTTTACAAGAAAGGGATAATTCTATTTCAGTCCAAATAAGCCACTAATTCGAATCCATGTAACCGCACTGACTGTGGCAGTTGAATTAAGTTGACATGTGAGCTGACTAACATTACTGTCATGTAACACCATTTCAAATTCAAAACAGACTTGGGCTGAAAACAATTCCCCTTTGTCCTTTTGAAGTTCACAATTTTAACCTCTACACAAGAAAATACAAAGTGTGATAGCTCAGCAGTAGGAGAGAATGATTATACAGTGACTGCTTGGATCAGACATGAAAGCAGTGCACAGGATATAGTGACCAAATTGTGTTGAACAAAGTATATGAAGTATTAGTATATATATATGAATTTCATGTCTGATCCAAGCAGTCACTGTATAATTATTCGAATAATATATATATATATATATATATATATATATATACAGTATATCAATGAAAAGAGAGACTTGATATTGATAAATCGATATGGTGAAAAAATAAATAAATAATAATAATACTTAAGAATAATAGTATGTGATTTCCGCTTGGGCCCCTAATCATTTATAATTAAAATGCCCTATTCTGATCATTTAAGTAGATTTCATGAAATAAATAATACAATTAATTTGTCTACAATTCCGAAACCTGAAGATGACTTGCCACCCCTGTAAGCAAAATGACGTCCCCTAGACGTCCTGTAATGGTCTCTCTGAACGTTCTAAAAACGTAAATGTGTATGGTTCCCGTGACAACTTTAGGACGTTTTGCACGACGCTCCAAGACCGTCCCGAGGACGTTGCGGTGACAACTGGGAAACGTTTTCTATAGGTCCTGGGGACGTTATGCAGGACGTTGCAAGCACCTCCCGAGGGCATTTTGGTTACGTCTGGGGAACGTGTTTCTATAGGTCCTGGGGATGTTCTGCAGGAAGTTGCAAGAACGTCCTGCTGAGGGCATTGTGGTGACATCTGGGAATCGTGTTTTAGACGTCCTGGGTACGTTATTCAAGGATGCACCGCGGACGTAGCAGGCACGACCGTTTTTGCTGAGCTAAATGAAGAAAATAAAATAATAATAGATCGCGGAGCCGTCATTTTGCTTACAGGGCGCACACACACACACAAGTTCATTTATATTACACATTTCATATGATATGCATAGACACACACACAGACACACACGATTACAAACTTGATTGCGGGCATGGGAATTGAACCGTAAACCTTCCTATTACTAAACCAGATCGCTACTTACTGTACTAACACTGTCTGATTACTATTGTGTCACTTTAACACGTTTATCACAGTGTGAGACAGCCAACAAACTTAGTCTTTTTTTCCGAGGGTTTGAGGAAAAGCATATTGTAGCGATCTCAGTCACTAGGCATTGAGGGTTTTCCTTAATGATTCCTTTTTTAATTAACATCCATGGCACGTCACGGACGTGCGGGCAGGGAGGCAGAATAACTAGCCAAACTAAGAATGATGAAATAAAATAAATATGAATGCTTCTCTACTGATCTGTGCTATAAATGTAATGTCTGCATGATTCCAAATACAATGCATGCATAGGAAGGTCTATCAAGTGTCTATAGCTTTAACATTGAGCTTTCCACAGGCCTTCAAAGATGCTGCAACAGAACGTATAGAGCTCACCGGTCAAATTGTCTGATTGGAATTTCTTTAAAAATCCCGTCTCGCAAACACAATCTGGATTTGACAACAATCCTAATATTTAGGCCTATAAAGCAAACGTGCACTGACCTTATTATGTTTTAAAGGAACAGGCTAATCTGCCGTTAGAAAGTTATTTAACAACACGCATATGCTGCATTTTAAATAAAGCGCAAACCCTCGGTTTCAAACGAGGAGCGAACTGAGTGAGAAGGATCCAACATGGCCAAGCAGACTAGCCTTAAAAGCTTTTTTTCAGAGGCCAAACACAACTGATGAGGGTAAACCTTCTGACGAGGATGAACCTATAATACCTGCAGTGTTGCGTCTGAACGCGTTTCATTTTATTATACTGTCTATTCCTGTGCGTTAGCGCCGAAGTTGCGTATCCGAGAGCGGTATTGCAGACAGAGATTGGGAAAAAATAGGCTATAGCCCGCACTCGCAGCATATTGAAAATTGGAGCTGTGAACTTAGTTCAAAATTTTGAATGATGAACAATGAACTGAGCTACTTCATGTAGAAAGCGAACTTTCCAAACACTGAATACCTGAAGCCCTAGATGTTCGAACAGCATCACCAGAGAAAAAGCTGAAATGTCGGGCGTTTATGTCGTTATGGAGTGACAAGTTCTCTTGGCTCAGGTGCGAGGTAATTGATAGTCACAGTAAAATGTTCTGTTAGCAATGCGAAAAGGCAACGCAAAGGATTCACAAGAGTGTCGAATAATTTAAGAATCTCTGCTCTCATTAAACAGAGCAATGACCATGTTGCGGCGCTCATTTTAACGCCACAGCAGGTTGCGATTAAAGGCCACTTATTGACGCGCATCAGACATTAATGTTTTTGTTTCCCATTGTAAACTTAGGAAAATAAACATGTAGCATTCTAAACTACCTGATTATGTTATTATTTAAGCTATGCAGGCTGTCAGTTTTCTTCAATAGGCTAATTTAGAAGCAGAAATAGATATTTGGCCGGCTTATCATTAAAATGTCTCGCAAATGAAAAACATTTTTCTCTAGCGGAACCTCTGGTTCAGAGAGGACCATCAGAGGACGTCAAGGGGACGTTTTGGAAGGACCGAATGCGAACGTCCCGCAGAGGACCACAGGTAAAGGTTACGGGGACGTTTTTAAAGGATGTCCTGGGGACGTATGCTGACCAAATTATAAGGTTCCCTTATAGTCCGTTTTAAGGCTCATGCGAACGTCACGCAGAGGACCTGCAGGTAAAGGTAACGGGGACGTTTTTAAAGGATGTCCTGGGGACGTATGCTGAGAGACCAAATAAGAACGTTCCCTAATAGTCCGTTTTAAGGCTCATGCGAACGTCACGCAGAGGACCTGCAGGATAAGGTAACAGGGACGTTTTTAAAGGATGTCCTGGGAACGTATGCTGAGAGACCAAATAAGAACGTTCCCTAATAGTCCGTTTTAAGGCTCATGCGAACGTCACGCAGAGGACCTGCAGGATAAGGTAACAGGGACGTTTTTGAAGGACGTCCTGGCGACGTGTGCTGAGAGACCAAATTATAATGTTCCCTAAAAGTCCGATTTAAGACTCATGCGAATGTCACAGAAGGACCAAACGTAGACTTGCTACGAACGTCAAAAACGTTCTGGTAACGTCCTCTAGCGAACGTTGTGCCGGGGACCAATTGGGGACGATTGGGGACCTTGCGAATGTCCTGTTAACGTCCTGGGGACGTTCCCTGTTTGCGGGGACATCTGTAGGATTAAGAAACAGACATGGAAGTCTTAATTGAAATAGATTTTTAGGTTTGGAAAAATTATCCCTTTTGGAAGTAAAGGTTTTACAGTAGCATATGTTACAATGTTTTCTTACATCACCGTTTTAATTGAAATCAGTCATTTTGGGGGCTGGCACCAAAGCGATAAACATAATCTAAACACCAACATGTCATATAGGCTACTGTTCTGAATATTTGTATAATCTAAACTTTGTACACATGTCCCAGAAGGAGATAAACCAAGACAAGGGCATGACTATGGAGCCCCTATCTGTTTTCTCTCTGTAATTACGTGGCATGACCACTATTGTGCTACAACTCAAATATGAAATATAATGTCAGTTATTCATTGTGAGGATGCAACGCTAATTAAAACGCCAAATACTTAACTTCATGTAAACTGGTTCATCTTACCCCAAGGCTCTGGCTCATTTTGCCCCACAGCTACCATTTTGGGAAAAGTGCTTAGTCTAGCAAAACAGAGGTCCACTTTTGCTAGTTTACTCACGATTTTACACACTGCAGGTTCATCATTCATAAGTTACTTTTGATGTGAGACCGATTATGCTCGAAGAGCTAAAAAATAAACATTTTTAAAAACATATATTTACCACAGCAGGATAAAAATGGAGAATACAAACAAAATGTAGGGTCACATGACATAAAATGTGTATGGTTGCCCAGATACAGGTGGTGGGTCAACTTACCCACTGGTCCATCTTTCCCCACTATGTGTGTGTATATAAAAAAAGAATATATGTTTAATGTATTTAACATAGCCACTGTCTATGTTGAAGTCTTCGTGAGAACTCTCTCTGAGGTACCTTCGGCTTCACCAGAACCTGCGAGACAGACATGACGTGTAAGGTTGGATGGAGGTTAGAATCATTGGGGGAGCAGCCTGATCCTTGCTGTGATCATTTGGCATTATCAGATCCCATTCGGAATCTCCACCAACAAGCCTAAAGTATTCTCTGAATCTCAAACCTAATAATGATTGATCCAGGAACATCATTCAAAAGCTTTTTCCTTTGGAAGGGATTTTTCCTCTTTCTGGGCTGAGGAGAAAAGAAAGTCTTAAATTAATTGATATAGGAAAAGGGGGAAAAAAACAATGAAACACCCAAGGTCTTTTCCTTTCAAAATAATGCATTATTACATTGACCCTAATCCAAAACCACTCGCGCACCAGGCAATTTCTCAATGCCAGTCTTAAGACCTCTGCTCAAATCCAGAGCAGGTGGTAAACAGTGACTTGTGAAACGAGGAAGGGGGAGAGAAAATATCAAATGAAAATTCAGGGAGAGGGAACATGAGATATGTTGTCTGCTGCTTTCAGTGGTTGTTAGAAAATAAATTGCTTTTGAAAGTAGAAATGTTTACTTCAATTGAAAAGCATTTTATGCCCTTGACAGGAAATTATTTCACAGTCCCTCTTACACTTGCTCTTTCCAATGGTTGTGTTTTCTTAACCTCAGAAAATAACTCGGCCTCCACATTCAGCTGGAGTATAAACGCTTATTCTGTGTTTTGAGCCTTCCCTCAATGGGCACCTCAACTCATTTCTTTCTTCTGTTGAGGTGTTAGGAAGGCAGAAATGAGGGTAAAAGAAATATTGCCATTCCCTCTACTTCCGAAAATCAGACCTTTTGTGTAGACTCTGTTGTATGAGGCTGTGAGGAAGTGATTTGTATGTAAAAATACCAATGATTATCCAACTAGAATTAGCACACTTGGCTATAAAGGCAGAAATCAGCCCATCATGTTATTATATATACATTCTTTCTCAGATGCTACAAAATTGCCAAAAAAACTTGTTGTACAAAAGGGCTACAGGAAACGTTGAATCATCACCAACATTACCATCTCCAATTTAAATGTCAGGCCTCATCTCTTTGTGTTTGTATTTTACAAGGGCAAATATGAATGCTTGTGTGCGTATGAATGCATGTGTCTAAATGTATGTCTGCTTCTGTGCATGGGTGTATGAGTGTGTGTATGTGAAAGGGCACCCCAGTGCTGAGGAGACAGTCTCAACCCTGGAGCCACTCCTGACATTGACACTGGGCATCAGTCACTCCCCGCCGGAGCCCCTCTTATCAGAACCTTCTCAGCAGCTCCTGGGCCACAGGGTGCGGGGGAGCAGCCATGTCTGGGTGACGCCGCCACCCCACCCGGGCCCAGCCAAGCTGCCGCTCCCCAGCCAGCTAGATTGCAGGCCAACACGTACCGCCTAGGGCTCCAAAGAGGACTATCACAGAAAGCACCTGACACGAGGAGCATCCATGGCCAGAACACAGGGAGAGGGGCAGACAGAAGAAATAAACAAGATGAGCTTGTCTTCTGCTAAGACCTGACTGCATGTTTGTTTATTCAAGGTGGAAGTGTTTGCATACCTGACAATATATAGTAGAGCATGAAAGGGGTTTTTATCTACCTTTAACAAGTTATAGCCAATCATCTTTAATGCCCAAGGATGCTTCAGTTAAGTCCAATAGTAAACATAATTCAGCCATGACGGCCTGGGAACGCTTTGAAGTTCAAACTCAATATTGTAACATTATGTTACTCGTTTTCCATGGGTTAGCAGTAAATAGATACAAATATGGTGAAAAGCAATATGCTCAGGGCAGAAAAATGTTTTGGAAAATGACTTTGTTCAAAATTCATGAGTAAATTGCGCATGGGAAATGACATCTCCAAATACTTCACTGACAGAGAGATGCCCCAATTTTTCGGCGTTCATATTTGAGTGAGCTAAACCCACGATAAACTCACGATTCACTTTCAGAAAATGAGTGTACACTCTCACCGAGCCAGTGCCTGCTTTCTCCAGCGAAGCTGCAACTGTCACAACCTTTAGTGGGGTTTATGCTGGCGTGCTTTATCGAGTAGCTCTCAATCAAAGCTCAGGTAAACAAAAACATGACGGAGCTCGAGCCAAAGGGCACCAGGGAAGCTGACCCTTTTTCACTCCTGATGGGTGCTTCTGCAGCCTTTAAACAGAAAGTCCACTGAAAAGAGCAGCAAATTAAAACATACATCGCAATTAGTTTGAATGGTGCTCATCTCCATTATGAAGGATAGACCATCAACAAAGAGAGCTCTCTCCCGCCCCCACCACCCCAGAAAAAGACCTCTACTGGGACACAATTTACATAAAAGTCAGAGAAACACTCACTGATAGAATGGAGTATCTGTATGACATCTGCTGTACCTTGCACAGTGTGAACTACATGCAGCCCTGCCATCAGGGTCCACTGCATACAGGCAGCATGTCTATTCATATATAATATATATAATATATAGTATATATATATATACAGTATATACTGTTATTCTACTGTGCTGACAGATGACTACATCAGAGGATGTGTCAACAAAATGAATCAGGCAGATGAGAGAAATTACACAACAAAATAATCTTTACTCTATTTTAAACAGAAATCTGAAATGTTTCTAAATTGAAGCCACATTAATCTCTTAACAAGGCAATCACAATGCCACCAGCCAGCCTGATTGAATACTGGTGATGATTGTCATAAATGGCACGGTTGTCTGATCAAGTTTCTTCATTCAAACTAACGATGACAACAACCAAAAGGAATTGACGACGGCTAATTAGCAAAACCATAATGTTTCCCTCCTTTTCAGAAGCTCCCTTGAGGGCATTTTGAATCATTATGCAAATTATGTTTTGAAATGTCAATTAGCACACTAAGCAAGTCTTATGATTTATTATTTTGAAGAGAACTTCTTTCCGCACAGGCAAACTTTCTGCCAGAAGTCACCTGAAGTAATGAAGAGAGGGTGTCTGTCTGGGGGTGTGCATGATACAGACTTGAAATTCGACTTTTTTTCAACCGCGGTAACCTAACTTCTGTAATTAACACAAGTTCTAGTGATGATTTACAGAAAATAACGCATTTATTTACAAAAAATGTGTAACAAAAATATTTAATGTAAAAAAGAGAGCCACTGCAGAATGGACAAGATGTCTAAACTTACTACCATCTCTTGGCATTTCCAAGGCATGGCAATTTGCCTTGTTCCTAAAATGAGGCTCCACTTCCTTGCAGAGGGTGAAGTGCTGGTTTTTAGTGGTAGAGAAATTGCCCAATAAATCAACCAATAAAAGACAATGTTGGGTGTCAGTTAGGTTTTGTAATTGAATAATTACTGGACAGCACGCCATGGAGAAGTGATTACGGGCACGGTTCTCCAAATGTCAAAAAGCAATTGAAATGAATTACACAGCTTTAAAATAACTCCCAAGATAAGGCTACAATAAAGCTGTGCTCCGTTTACCCTGTTTAGCAAAGCTTCAGTCTCTCTTTTTCCCCCCTCTCTCTCTTTCTCCCTCTCTCTTTTTTTCTCCAACTTCTCCTCACCTTAACAACCAAAGAGTCCCTGGCTCTAAGGCACACAGTACACTCCTAGACAGGGTGTAGTGTATGGAGATACACATACAAATTCATTACTGAAACAATCATTCAGGCCAGGAATGTGCCTCTATCCCAGACCACCCTGTTAGCACTAACTACCAGGCTAACCCTATTTGTTCTGCTAATGCATACACTATCATTGGTGTGTCAGTAGGCTACATTGATATATTGCTATAAAAACGTATAATGTTATATTGTACCTTCAGATAACGCTAATGATCTTTGTCATTGCCAGTGTCACACAGACTACAGTGTTGTACATCTGAGTGTGGCCAAGGACACTGCTGCAAGAGTGAGAGTCTCGCTTGATGCTCGGATTCTGAGAGGTCCATCAAGTAATTCCTGTCTGCTCCATTATCACTGGTCAAGTTGACTGGTCACGGTAGGCCAAAATGACCCTTGGACCACCGGGAGATGTCCTGGTGCTCCCAACGGGCTGTCCGCCTATGCTCCTAGCTTTAGGCAAAGTGGTTTTCAAGGGTGCCACCTAAATGATTGTAATTATTAATTAACCTGAGTTGACGCACCCCCCCCCCCCCCCGTCCCCCCCCCCCCCCGTCCCCCCGTCCCCCCATCCATTCAAGTATGACACACAGACAAGCCTGAGGAAGGTGGCACTTTATGAACAGTAGGCATTCAGTGGTCAGACTAACTTTTTCATCTTGATGATGTCATCTCCATGCTGGGAGAAGAGTCTGTAAACTCTCTCTGACAGGGCTTAATATGAACCTTTTCCTAATGCTTTGATGTGATTCACATTGCTGAGAACCTGCATGCCTTTGACATTTGAAAAGTGTTGCCCAGATGATAGAATAACTCTTAATTCTAACTGGTTCATCCATTATCCAGAGGTACATTTCATGCCCTAAACTCGTTTCAAACCTCATTAAAACACTTGGTCCTAGATCCTATCATCCTGCTGTTCTGATCTTTCAGCAACATGTTCTTAAGAAAGAAAATGGAATCCTGCAAAAAATAACTCAAACCAAGACAGATTTCGACTTTGATTAAACATTGAGGGACATCAGCTTAGAAAGAACTGAGTTACGTCATTGCTCTGAGTCCACAAGACTCTCGAGGAAGTCTCCCCTAGTTATTGTCCACTGGCTGCAGTACACTGTCTGTTGCCCTCCTTTAAGTCTCAACTGGACCCTGTTGGCCTGAAAAAAGGACTTTGATCATTCATGACCAAAAACAAGATGGCTGCCTCACACAGCCCTTCCAAGCCAAGGAAAGGGACAAAATGCGAAGGCAGGGAGAGTGGGACTTTGATTGGCAGCTCGAACCACATTCAGAATATCAAGGTCATTGTTAATAAGATCGCGTTGATTTATGTTTTGTACAGATCCACTGGGTCTGCTGTGATGATGTCCCCAGACAGGGTATGCTCCCATTTTGATGCAAAGTCTGAAAAGTGAATGCATAAAATAATGAGAGCAAGTGATAGACTGAATCTTCATGGGTAATTTAGATATATTTCCTTTTTATTTGCTTTATATGCATAACAAATGGAAGCGTGATAAGTTGCCCTTGTGAATGAATAACTTGTATGAACTTTGCAAAAAAAGTAGGTTATGGTTTTTATAAACTTGAAAATATTGTGTATGTAAAAATAAGGCTTTATTAATGCCATTATAAAGTAATATTCCATTGTGAGTCTAATGTCACTGAAGTTGGGGTAGCAGTGAGTTAATAATTCGGATTGCATGTGCGTGTCCTCATGAAACCTTGTCCTGAGGTAACCTGCTTTCTGTTTTAGGTCAACATGATTGTTGCTGAGTTCTGATGACCTAATGAACTTATGTACATGAAGGCATTTGGTGGTGTTAGTAATATCCTCCTGAGGACCAACCCATAGACTTGTGTTCTCTGTTGTACATTTTTTTTAACCCCAACTTGTAAGGAAATCACAAAAAAAAGAGAAATGGGATGACACTATTTTTTTTCTTGGTTCCCAGGAGGATATGCCTATTTCCTGATGTATTGAACCAATTGGTCCTCACGCAGGGAAGTTACATACGTACAATGGCTCTATGGACTGCCACCATGGTCATGAACACACAGTGTAGAGTATATGAAGCGGGATAACCTTACCATGAAAAGAGATTAAACCAAATCAATATATATTCCTAGACAAAAGTTAAACAGTCTTAGCCATGTAGCAATTATGATATTTTAGCTAGAGGCACCCAGCTACCAGACCATGGTCGTTGATGAGCCAGGCTGGGAGGAGCTGAGAGTGTGAGAGTGATTCCTGTTGAAAGTCTATTACACCCCTGAAAGAAGATGTTTCAGTATGTTATGATGAATTGTCATTCATCTTTCATAACGTTAGATACTCTAGTTTAACCTCACTGAGTCAACGGACTTCAGGCTTTATGTGAAATTATTTGCTTAATGTTGTTGTGTGATTCTGTTTGGTGGAATGACAGATCACATTATAATGATGTAATGTTTAGGCTTAGCCCTATAAATAAAACAAGAGTCTCTTAGTTTGATAGCTTCTCTGCTTCACTTGCTCTCGTGCTCTTCTCTTTTATTGTTATTTTTGCCTCATCTATAAAGAGGATGTCTTTTTTTCGTTCATGTCTGTAACGCTAACTGGTTGAGTGGTTTATCTGGAAATTGCAATACATTTTTTTTAAACTGTTGGCTCCATCTGGTAATTTCAACATATCATTGGTAATCGAAGCACTGCTAGGACCAAGGTGACTAAAATAAATCTCATGAGATATGCCATAGAATATGACTGATGAAATGTACTGGAAGTAACTCAGAAAAGAAACCTGATTATTTATGTCAATTCTCTCCAGACTGACTGACACCATTCTTACCTGAGCTTTGACTTTGCCTGAGGTGATGTTACGGAGGATATCACATTAACACGCTAGATTTTACACTACACTATCATCATGTTTAGTGTCTAAAGTTTTTCTTTTCAACACCTAGTGAACAGCAGAAGATGATGGTGTACAAGAAGGTGGTGTGGTTTCACAGGATGCTTAATGAACCAAATGAAAGGCCAAAATCATGGCAATCTACACTGAAAGTACAGCAAGTTGTCAGATAATCTAAAAATGCTCATGTTACAATACAACACATTGTCATCCTTGTGAAAATAATTAGAGCTAATTGCATAGCTGAAAACCCTTGCATATAATGGTTATAGTGGGTAATAGAATGTGAGTCAAATTACATTTTTGCCCATTTCACCAAACTAACCAAATAACTCAGTTAGCTGTGATATCATGCTGTGTTAAAACAAACTGCATTGTATGTTTGCACTTTTGGGTGTAATAAGGCAGTCAATGTTTCACCACAGGGCTGCTGGTAGCCCAATTAACGCTGTCAGTAAATTTCATTGGCTCCATTACAACTAACCTGTTTCCCTCCGCAAAGATAAGCACTGTAGCACTCTAACTTTGACCACTGGTGGTTGAGATCCAGCCTTCCTGGCTAATATAAGACACATTTGACTAGTCAACAAAAACCTCTATAATAAAATAAGAATAAGATAAGTAAGAAAAATAAGAAAACCTCCAGATAGGAGTCTTCACCACTGCACCAAAAACTCTCCAAGGAAAAACTGTAAAAGTGTGATGTATTTCCTATTTCTCTCTGCCACAGTTGGTAAAATGTTTCATTATTTATCCAGTATTTCTTTAGGTAGTCAGTTTCTCTCAGCCTTTGGCTTTGTAGCCACACTATTAGATTTATGCTAAGTGCACAAAATGTATGAAATCACCACGCATTTAACTCAAAATGAATTATGAAGTGATGTCAAGGACACTTGCTCCCTTCAAGGATTGAGTTACTGTTATGTTTATTAAAATGGACAAGTACATTGCAAAGCTGTTAAATGTTAGTTAGCAATTAAAACACTGTCAGTTTTCTATTACTTTTTTTTTTTTTTTTAAGAACTCCCCATGATCTCCTAGATCTCCGTTCTAAATTACCTTGAGAAGACTCTTTTTGCCCACAATGATCAAATGTATTGTATTATCCATTATGACTGAAACTGTTTTGTTTTGCTTTCACTTCTACTGATTTACTTTAAAAGACCTTTAAGGCGCCCCTCCACCCCTTCCCCACTGCTACCCGTTGTGTGCTGCTAGTGAGCTCTATCAAGTGGTATAAATCTTTAATTTTAAAGATCAGCATTAATAGCCAAAACAGCCCAAACTCCTGGCTCTCCTCCTCCCTTTCATCCTCTCTGCTGGTGGAATTCCGGAGGGGTCTGCGCTCAATCGTTTGCTCCCCTAAGTACACAAAATTAGCTGCTTATCTGTTGATCTCCGTACATGATCCCTATGAAATCCTTTCAGTGCGTCCAAGGCTAGCGCCTGCAAAGGAGCCTGCTAGAGGAGCCAGCCCCTGCCTTTCTCCCTCGCTCTGCCCACAGAGAGAGGGGAAACTGGGCCTAATTAAATTGCTCTCAAAGACAATAAGGACTGGGCTTCTTCCTTTTACAGCCCTCCCTAGTCACCACCAGGGCTTTGGGCTAATGCTAAGCCTCAGCTTTTTACCTTGTTGATACACAGGGGCTCAGAAATTGAATTGTCATTAATCTTTTTTAGCCCCATGCAAGGTAGCAATATTTCAGAAAATAAAAAAGGCAAGATATACCAGCTCAAGGGGGGAATGAAAAAGAGTCAAGTTTGAGAGCACAGATAAGGCTAACAGAGTTAAGTTTTACTCACTCCTCTGCACACATTTTATATTCTGAGTGTAGTTGACACTGTGTGCTTCTAAGTGTGCGAGCGCAGAAAGTATGTGCTGTGTTTCTACTCTGCATGTTGTGTAGCATAAAGCAGAAGGTATTCTGCCTCCTTCTGTCTCCATGCTGCATTCATTCTGCTTTTTCTACTTGGTTTGGTCACAACACTGGGAGCTGGCTTCCAGAATTAGGCTGAGCATCACTTGTGCACAGGGCCAGTGAAAAGGCAGAGAGTGACTGCAGCTCTCATTAGCCGTGCTGGCTAGGCTATTGATTGCACCGGGCCACTGGGGGCTCCCTACCTGCAGTTGACTTTGTGCTTTTGCAGGAGTTGTAAGGGTCGGCTGAACAACAGGGACTATGCACATCTCAAACAAGATCTATGAAAAGCCTATCAATTAGGCTTTGAAGGTCAAGCAAACTCTCTCTCACTCACAACTCCTCCTAGATTCCCTCTTCAACTGGCAGTAGGCTATACTCCTTCTTTCTTTCTTTCTCTCTCTCTCTCTCTCTCTCGCGCGCGAGCGCATCATGCCCTCCAAAATACATCTGAAGACTCCATTCAATTAAATATCTCTCGGCTCCAGCTGCTCCCTAAGTGAAAGGTCATCTAAGTCCAGAAGGCTAAAAGAGAAAGGCTCGGCTTCTTCAGAATACCCTCTATCCCCCTTCCCCCCCTCACCCAACAAAGCCTCCCCCAAGCCTGTGCTCTCTCCTAATGATACCCACTGGTCAATCCCTAACTAGCAGTGACAGTTCCCCCCAGAAGCACCACTGTGGACGAGGAGCCAATCGATCAGGTGAAAAAAAAAATACATATAATGATAACCCGCAGACATAATGTCAAGCCCTTGCACCGTCCCAATTGGTTGACATTCAGGTAGGCAGAGGGGAGAGCAAACTGCTCAGACATCAAACAAGAGGTGCAGCAGTGAGTCTCGGTGCACCAACAGAGGTCAGCCAACCTCTCTCCCCTGAACTCTAATTACCACACTGTGGCCTGAGGGAGGGGAGAACGGGATGACCAACGACGTTGAATGACCCTCTCTCAGTAACTACATCACCACAGTATAATTGAGCCTCATTACTAGATCTACAGTGGAGCAAGTGTACACTGCATACATAAAGAGCATAAGAAAAGGCTGCAATATTGAAGGGAACATGGACATTGCCCGTGGCTTGTTCTCCACACAGTGTGTCTGGATCATTACCTTGTTTGTGAGTTTTGAATGAAACCCCACGTTAAATGCGATGTTTTTCTGAAAGCATGATTTGGCTTCAGACAAGGTTAAATCCTTATCCAGGACAGCAGCAATTATTATAACAGGAGTTGTGTTTTGCTCCTTTCACCCTTGAAGTAGAAGGCTGGCTCTTCACACTCAAATGTACTGTAGAAGACAAATGACTCCGCAGGGACAGAGTGTGCGTGGGTTCGTCTTACCCAGGCAATGCTTTGGCAATCTATTTTTCCCTTTAATTGCAAGCAGACAAGTGGAACCATACATCTGCTCAGTGCTGCTCGACCCAATACATAAGAGCCATTGATCAGTCTGGCTTAAAAACTGGTGCCACTTTCCAATCCCTCACTGAGAGCAGGCTAGGCATTATCAGACGAGCTGATATGATACACCAACTCAGCCCTGGTTCCGTCCCCCCTCCCCCGCCCCCTCCTCCCCCCTCTGGCCTCCCAGCCCACACCCTCCTTCATTTTGGGGCGTCTCTTTTTGGATATAAGATGGACAGACCGGCTGACTCCAGTGCTCGATGAGAAAGTGCAGTGCTGGGCGGTCTCTCTGTCCTGAAGGCCCATCAATAGCCCCTGGGATAGCTGCTTAATGGCCGTCACACAGGATGGCTGTCGCTCCTCCACTGATTAGAGCGATACAGCAAGAAAGGAGAGAGCAACTATCCACTACAGCAGAACCTGTCTATCTCTCTTTCCCCTTCTCTTCCACTACAGCAGAACCTGTCTATCTCTCTTTCCCCTTCTCTTCTCAAACCTGTCTATCTCTCTTTCCCCTTCTCTTTTCAAACCTGTCTATCTCTCTTTCCCCTTCTCTTCTCAAACCTGTCTATCTCTCTTTCCCCTTCTCTTTTCAAACCTGTCTATCTCTCTTTCCCCTTCTCTTCCGCAACAGCATAACCTGTCTATCTCTCTTTCCCCTTCTCTTCTCAAACCTGTCTATCTCTCTTTCCCCTTCTCTTCTCAAACCTGTCGATCTCTCTTTCCCCTTCTCTTCTCAAACCTGTCTATCTCTCTTTCCCCTTCTCTTTTCAAACCTGTCTATCTCTCTTTCCCCTTCTCTTCCGCAACAGCATAACCTGTCTATCTCTCTTTCCCCTTCTCTTCTCGAACCTGTCGATCTCTCTTTCCCCTTCTCTTCCACTACAGCAGAACCTGTCTATCTCTCTTTCCCCTTCTCTTCTCAAACCTGTCTATCTCTCTTTCACCTTCTCTTCTCAAACCTGTCTACCTCTCTTTCCCCTTCTCTTCCACAACAGCAGAACCTGTCTATCTCTCTTTCCCCTTCTCTTCTCGAACCTGTCGATCTCTCTTTCCCCTTCTCTTCCACTACAGCAGAACCTGTCTATCTCTCTTTCCCCTTCTCTTCTCAAACCTGTCTATCTCTCTTTCCCCTTCTCTTCTCAAACCTGTCTATCTCTCTTTCCCCTTCTCTTCTCAAACCTGTCTATCTCTCTTTCCCCTTCTCTTCTCAAACCTGTCTATCTCTCTTTCCCCTTCTCTTCCACTACAGCAGAACCTGTCTATCTCTCTTTCCCCTTCTCTTCTCAAACCTGTCTATCTCTCTTTCCCCTTCTCTTCTCAAACCTGTCTATCTCTCTTTCCCCTTCTCTTCTCAAACCTGTCTATCTCTCTTTCCCCTTCTCTTCCACTACAGCAGAACCTGTCTATCTCTCTTTCCCCTTCTCTTCTCAAACCTGTCTATCTCTCTTTCCCCTTCTCTTCTCAAACCTGTCTATCTCTCTTTCCCCTTCTCTTCTCAAACCTGTCTATCTCTCTTTCCCCTTCTCTTCCACAACAGCAGAACCTGTCTATCTCTCTTTCCCCTTCTCTTCTCGAACCTGTCGATCTCTCTTTCCCCTTCTCTTTTCAAAAGTAGAGGAAACTGTTGTGATCAGGTTTCCTTTACTATCAATACTGTCCCCTTCCTGGCCCCTGCCTATTCCAGTCACTCGTGCTTTTATAGCCTGCAGTTCTACCGTGCTTGGGCAACCAGTGGTAAAACAATAGCTGGCTAATTCTCATTACAAAAACTATTATATTGTTAAATTGTAAATGTGTCTTGAAAATAATTGAAAGTAATAGGCCAGGTTGTTTTTGAATGTTAAGGATGGTTACTTTGGGCACTGGTGCAACCCTTATATGTTTGCTTAAAATTAAATTACTAGATGTAATACGTAGAGTGAGAAAGTGGATGTTAATTAAATCTCTTAGTGATCACTATAGACGAAAAACTGGGAAAATGATGTGCAAGTTATGACTAAATGAAAACCTTTGAGCAATTCTTTGTTTGCTGTTCTCTCTTATTGATTCCGAGGTCATACATTCTCTCGTGTCACAAAGAAAACAAATGTTGCTGTGCTGTATGATTTCTCATTATATCCCTGTCTCCAGTGGTCCAGAGGCACAGCCTCCAATCAATGAAGCATGGGCTCTATGAATTGCCATTGTGATGATTAGGTATCGACCCCTCTCCTTATGGGAATGCTTTATGTGACAGAGAGACTGGTCGCATATTCAAATATCACAGTAGCATATCATTTCAGTAAACACTAAATCCATAACTGGATTTGGATTTCCTGTGCTGGGAGGAAAAACTGAAGATATTGGCCTATGAGTGTATTGGATAACACAATGCTACTGTTCCTGCTTAGAGCCGCCAAAGCACTGTGTATCAGGTGATACAGTAAGGCCAAAGATCCAAAGTTAACATGAGCACCAATCAACTTTTAGTTTAAGTCGAGAAAGTTATTATTATTATTATCATCAGATAAGTGAATTATTTAATTTAAGTGCCTGTAATTATGAAATGACTTTTCAGAGCGAAAAGCGACATTTCAGGTGTGATGTGGTTGTACAGATTGATAGTCATACTGCCAATCCAAAGCTGGCTGTGCAGAGGCCTCTGTGTTAGGTAATTGAATGCCCCCCTCCCAGAGACTGCTTCAGTCCTGCCACACTGCCTCCACCGATGGAACCAGAGAGGGGCTCATTTTTGGTCCGATTCTGGCTGTGCCACATTTCTACAGGTGCCACCCTCAACGTCTTTCATCTCCTGGGGCTCTTCACTCTCGCCTGCGTTTGAAAAGTCCCACTTGCTCCCTTTGATTGAACTCATTGGGATTACAACAGAGTTAATGGCTCCTGGGTTTGTCCACTTATTACCATGTGAACTCCCCCTCGGCTCCCCATTGTTTTCCACCCTTCCATAAAGATTACCTCCTCTCGCTGCAGAACTGCTCTATTGTCTCCGCTGGAGCGTGGGTGCCTAATGAAAGCAGAGTGGCAGCCTGCACAATAGAAACGGCCGCTGTGGCAAGAGGTGGCTCTGTGTTCATTAATGAAAGCGCTGGAACTGCCTTTAAAAATAGAAATGCTGGCAGGTCTTAGATTGAGCTATTAGGGACCTCATGATTGTATGTGAGGCTCCCCACCCTCCCCGGGTTTTAAACCAGCAGGTAACAGAGAAAATTGTGCCATGGAAGCCTGTTGCAAAACCTATGCATGTCTACAGTACATGCAGAAAAATGGCAATAGTTTGCTTTGTTTGTTTGCTGAAGTAAACAGCCAAGGTTTGACTCCTAACATTGTTTAGATAAGATGCTTCCTGCTGTGAAGCCATTTTTGCTTTTTGATGTGACGGCAGTAGGCATAAGGAGGTGCAGAAAGTGCCTTCGATAACTGAAATGGAAAACTATGCATGCTGGTCTACATCTATTAGCACTGGCATAACTACCCGATGCAAACACAGGCCATTAGATACATCCAATTTGATTTTGATTTTGTTATACATTTTTATGAAGAGATGTGCAGCTTTCAGAAATAGATCAATTGGCCGTCATATTTCTTTTCATTGACTTTTTGCATTCTACTGTAATACCTTGAGGACAACTAATGAATGCTTTTGATGGGAAAAGGGCCATAAATGCTGCAAAATTCATTTAGTCATCACTCCAAGGACAGCTTCTCTGAACAAACTCACGCCACAGTCAAAGACACCACTTAACAGACACTTAATTCATTTTCAATTTGTTTACAGTCCATTTACTCTCACAGTAATGTCAGGCTCATTTCATGATTTTCAAAGAAATGCCTTTTTTCAGATTCTAGAGTAGTGCATACTCCGTCCTGAATCAAATTAGGTGCTTGAGTGGACAATTTGTTCCTTGTATTCATGATGATCAATAATCAGGGTACTTCTTTACCATGGAGATCTCTTGCTTAACATTCTTTTTCTAGCAACTTAAGGTTTGCCTGTGAATGATGGTGTACATCCCTCTTCCTTTGTACCTCATCCAAAAAAAATCACAAAACATAATTCTATCTCTTGTATTCTTATAATCTTATATTCTATTTGCCCTAGCTGGTCCCATTTGCTTTCCCAACCCTGGACCTAAGATAAAAACTTTTCTTTCCATCAGCATAACTCACTGAGATATGAATAATATGTATTGTATCAGAGACACCAAAGCTATCATGGGGGAAGTAAGATACATAAGAGGGTTACACTTTGTTTGATAATAAGCCCGATAGCATCTTTAAAAAGACTTTACAAATAAAGGCCTTGGTACATCAGGGCACACAGAGGACCACTGGCCTATTAATTCCAGCTCAACTTAGCCTTAGACATCACCTTAAACATTTGCCAAAGAGAAAAGGTCAGCGGCACCTCTTGCTAAAACCTTTAGCGGTCTTTTGCTAGCCACTAGGAGAGCTTGGCACTGAGGGACTGTCAAAACTGTGAGGCCTCTGCCAAGAGAAGTGTTTGCAACCTTTAGTGTCCTAGCATCGAGGGGGGCAATCCATTTCACCTTAACAGCACTTTAAAGGCCATATGTGGTGTTTATGCTTTGGGTTACCCTTTTGGCTGCTCTGTCAAGGCCTTGGGGCTGATCTCTGACCTGAATACATATGACCAGAGAATGTTGTGAGACTGCTTTGGACTAAATGTGCCATAGAATGCCTCAGAATAATGTTCAAAGTCAAGGCAAACCTATTAAACAGGATGAAGGTATTTAAGGAATTGCATCAGACTAATACATCGTATGAACCAAACCTATCCATGTACCATGCTGCATAACATTTGATTACACCATCAAGCGTATCTTAATGTTACTTGGACCTCCTGTGTTCTGGTATCCAAATGCTATCCAAATCCCTGAAGAAGAACCTGGTCTGTTTTATGACTTCAGCTGAGGTGAGCCTATTGAACATGCCATACCATGGACAGTGTGACATCATTTCCCTCCATTACATAGAAATGAAGCCAAAATTAGTCTTAATGAGAGCTGCCCTTTGATTGGAGCCAAATTGGAACCAGATTCTGTTCAGTAAGTGCTTTTTGGAGCCAGAGCATGCGTAGTAAACTAGATATTGGTCAGGTCTGCCCAGAATCAACCAATTTGTGGTTAGATTTGCTCAATGTTATAGTTTGTTCTGGTTGCTTCACCTTTGAAATTAGCTTAGACATTCAAAGATATTCATGCTTTTTACAGTCATTGGGTGATATACAGGTGACATGCTACCAAGGTCAAGTTCAAGTTCAAGTGTTTTTATTTGTCACATACAATAAATTGAAGTGAAATGTAATAGGGTATATGCTCCACACTGTGCAAAAATAAATCAAATATAAAATAAATGAATTTATGAAGATAAAATTAAAAATGTAAATAATATAAAATTTAAAAATAACTCTAATAAAAAATTTGAATTTAAGTGTCTCACTGCCTGTGGATAAAAACTTCTCTTAAGTCTCTCAGTCCTTGAGTGTAGGTTTCGTAGGCGTCTACCCGACGGCAACAGGGTGAAGAGGCTGGCATTGGGGTGTGTGACATCCCTCTTGATATTTTTAGCCCTCGACACCACCCTCTTGTGATAGATGTTATTTACGTTGGGTAGGGACGCTCTGATAGTGCGCTCAGCTGAGCGCACCACCCTCTGTAGGTTGGCCTGGTCTTGAGCGGTACAGCTTCCGTACCAGACGGAGATGCATCCTGTGAGGACGCTCTCCACAGCTGAGGAGTAGAAGGTCCTCAGGATGGGAGGGGAGACCTTGAATTTCCTCAGCCTCCGGAGGAAGTACAGCCGCTGCCTGGATGACTTTATCCCATGTTGTGTGTGGAGGGTCCAGGTTAGGTCTTCAGTGAGATGCACCCCCAGGTACTTAAAACTAGGAACCCTCTCCACAGGCTCCCCATTGATGGTGAGGGGGGTGAACCCGCTGTCCTGCTTACGTCGGAAGTCCACCACCATTTCCTTAGTCTTTTTTATATTTAGGGCCAAATTGTTGGACTGACAGCACAGTGCCAGGTCTGCCACTTGGTTCTGGTAGGGCTGCTCGTTGTTATCAGAGATAAGACCCAGCACCACAGTGTCGTCTGCAAATTTAATGATGGAGGTTGAACATCCGGAGGCTGTGCAGTCATAAGTGTAGATGTTGTACAGCAGCGGGCTCAGAACACAGCCCTGAGTGGAACCTATGTTGAGGGTCAGCGGCCCAGAGGTAACACCACCCTCCACTTTCACCACCTGGGGGCGGTCAGTAAGGAAGCTGAGCACCCAGTTGCACATATGGGTGTTGATCCCCAGCGACCTCATCTTGTCGATCAGGCGGAGGGGGACTATGGTATTGAAAGCTGAACTGTAATCAATGAACAGCATCCTCACATAGTCCCCCCCCCCACCATCCAGATGGGTAAGACTGGTGTTTAGCAGGTTGGAGATGGCATCGTCTCTGCTTCTTTTTGCTTTGTATGCAAACTGGAGGGGGTCGAACGAGTTGGGCAGGGAGGTGCAGATGTAATTTTTCACCAACCTTTGCAGGGATACCATGCAGGGATGAAGTCCTCATGCATTCACTGGATATATGGGAACGGGGTTGTAGCATTGGGTTGGGAGGCTTGAAGAGAAACCTCTCTGAGATCATACGTTACTTGGACTTCTGAAGCTCACATGGGAAAATGAGGTGTCAAGGACACTGGACCCCAGCTGTCAACTGGCTGACAGTCACATGTCAATCATTTCTTCAAACAATTATTGCCTCACTTTCTCCAACATATAGACATGGGTTTTCATATGAACATTTGTCTCTGAACAATGTGTGTTGTAATGGTCTAATGTTTCAGAAGAGAACACTCTCTACTGCGTTAAAAGTTCAAACCCATAAGCATTAATAATTACCTAGCAATCAGCCATGTTGCCTACACTCCTCTATGTGCAGTCAACAGAAAACACACATCCGGTGGGGGGTGTTCTAATTAGGAGTGTTTTGCATGATTTAATCGATCGTCAAAAAAGTAAAATATCCACAAGGTATTAATTACTGCCTTTCTCCACATCTTCCGTTACCACATTCAGTATTCATTCAAGTGGGACACATTTAAAGTGATAGTCTCTCCACTATGAAACATGAATGAGCATCCAGGGTGGCCCCAGCTTCTAACAATGCCCTGAGTCAATGCCTTCGGCGAAACGTTTCTTTGGCTCATCTCTGTACAACATCCCTCCAGCCAAGAACCGTTCCCTTTTCAAGTGTGTTACACAAAGTGGAAATGTTGAAAATGCAGAGAAGAAGAAGGACTGCACACACAGATACATGTATCAAAGGCCTGTTGGCGTCAGGGGAGGGGAATACGCACACCTTAATCAAGACAAGCAACCATATTTTATTAACCAGCTATTTATTATTGAGTATATATCAGCTATCCATTATTTAGTGGGTGTTGCCTACTTCTTTCTTAGCCCTAAGACTGGTCTCAGAACAGAATACCTAGGGGCTGCGTTTTTTGGATTTATTTCCCTTGTATCACTGCAGGCATTTGTTGTTAACTTTCCTGCAACGTTCAAGGAGATGGACTCTTACTTGTGATGCATCCAGTCTTTTAACCAGTGGTGACTCAATCATTTTATTATCATATCAAGACATTCTTATGTCAGATATGATAGAATTGATACTATTTTTTATTTTTACATTTCATGGGCTTCCAGAAAGGAAGTACCATTGGTAATGTACTGTATGTCTGTTCTGAACTTCATACATGCAAGTGCAGTGTGTACAACTTAAATTAGGTTTCCAAAAATAACATATCCAAACAGTGGGTATAGATAACTGAGATTTAAACTTTACATTCAGTCTCTGGCTTCTTGGACACATTGAAATTGGTATGTAGATTGCAGTGGCACTCAAAGCTTCAGGAGCACCCTGTGAGCGCATATGAGCAAACAGTCCATTTGGCTCACTAGGTTGCTTGAGAGACATTTTAATTAAAACTGTGACATTGTATCATAAAAACCAGAAATCTAATCACGACGGAATAAGTATAATGTAATTATCAGCCAGGCTATAAATAGCTTTAATTTCATGCTTTGCGGAAAATGAAATGGGAATGGCATCAGGGTGTTTACCAAGCTTGCCACCACCCCCAGCCAGTGCCAAGAGACACAAGCCAAGTCCAATTTCCTCTCTCTGATCGCACGTCTGTCCATTCATCCATCCATCAAACGCTCTCTATCTGTCATTGACATCGGGTATCATAACTGTGCTTCATCTGTGGTCCCTCAGAGGTAATGGAGTATCACAAGGTACTTAGTGAACTGGATAACAGACAAGGGCTCATTTCCGTCTTAGAACCTGCCATGAAGCAGATGGTCTAATTCTCAGATCTATCCATTTGTTAATGACATGAGAATAAAGATACATGTGAGGTAAGCACAGCCCAAATTGGATGGCACTGTGGCTCGAAAACTTGAGACCAATTTAAACATTGTGTGAAAACATACTCAGGCCAAACAGGGCTGCTGTACCAGGCAGGGACTGAGGAGCAGAGAGCATTAATGACTGGCCCACAGAGAAAGAGTGAGTAGGGGGAGCAGGAATCCCTGATAAGGAGTCACCAGTGGCACAGGTGCAAGAGGTGAGAATCAAAACCATGTGTGTGCCTAATGATCAGAAGGGGTCCTTGAAGTGGTCCTTGGGGAACTGGGAGATAGAGGAAGAGAGGACCGGGCCATGAAAGAGAGGCAGCCAAAAATGAAGGGAATAAAGGGATCTTGGTCACAAAAACACGTTATAAAATATAAACTTGATACTCCTGGTTTAAATCTAAAGTATGTGTGTAAAAAGTGAAGGCAAACACTTGCGGTGAATATATATATTTTGTAATTTCTCACCAATTTACAGCTCCAGGGCTGGTGCTCTGCAAAAATGAAGTAATATACTGTAGGTGAGGTGAGTTTAAGAGCTGATCCTAAGCACTAGCGTCACAGTTCCTTTCAATTGATTGCCATTAAGCAGACAAGGCGGCAAAGAAATTGAAGATTGCAGACGCTCCCTCACCTTTGGTCCCTAAGGGAGGCCAAATGGAAGCACGGTCTTAATTATACCTACAAAAGACCACAAACCTGTGGTGCCCTGAGAATGAGCTCAGTATATTGATGCACACATTTGTATGATGGACGAAGTGGGGCTTTGCACAGAGCAATCATAAAACGGAGGTCTTGCGTCCATTAAACCAAGTTATTTTATGACTGAATTAGCCCCCGTTGCCATAAAGCTGGTGATGATTGGGCTGCTTCTAAAAATGTTAATTCCCTGTTTATGTTTATTGCTGTGTGAGCCCTGAAGTCTTATTTACTCTTTCATTTTTGCATTTCTGCTGGCCCCTCGGCCTGCTCCTCATTGTGCCGTCGCATTCATTTCCCCTGCAGTGACATTGTGATGGCAGCAGAACAGATGGAAATACAGGATTGTCCCGGCAAAATTCATCATGAAAAATGCATTCGACACCTGTGTAATTTGCCTAATCATCTTTTCCTAATAAGCTCCCCCCATTAATTATGCACGACTTCCACAATGCAATCAAGATAAAAGTAAATCTGATGACTTAATACCCTTTAAAATAATTGGTTCACCCCCCTCCCCCCCATACACACACACACACACACACACACACACACACACACACACATACATCCCACCCCACGGCTCATCTCTGGGACAGCTTTCCTTTTGATTCCTCCTTTCTTTCTCCTTCTGGACTTTAATTGGGATTAGAGAATCTAAAATGCATGGTATGGCGTGCACACTGTGTCAGGGGTGTTCCTGACAGGGGTTAGGCCTGCTAGGCGGTTGCGGATAGGATGTTTCCCTGCTGATTCTGTTGGGTAGAAATCAAGACTCTAAGCAGACTTAAAGAGCCCTCTCTCTCTCTCACCCCCCATTTTAAACCCTCTCTCTCTCTCTCTCTGCCTCCTCCTTCTCCTCTCCCACCGTCTCCCCACAGTTAGCAGATGCAGGTGCAGATGAAGGTGCGGCAGCTGTAAGTGCCTGTCGGTGGGGCTTTTGCGGGCCTAATGAGAGTCAGCCTTCACGAGCTCGCTGTCTTGCCGCGCGTCCCACCTGTCACATTGTAACAGGCTGTGTGTGCCTGGAATTAACGTGCGCAAAAAGCAAACGAGGGCGCATGCTGAAATCTCAAGCAGACTCTCCACATTTAAAGGCTGGTCAAGCAGAGCCCACTCACACAAAGTGGCCAGAGGAAGGTGGTATTTAGAAGTCCTGCTTTATGAACGTGTGGTGTTGACACTCAAAGAATACCTGAACAGGACTTTGCTGAAGAAAGGTGCACCATAGACTTCAAAGAATCCTCTACATGATAACATGCTGTATATCTAAACCTTTTGTTTGTCCTTGTTTTACTAATCCTCTGTGTTACTTTTCAATGTCTTTAACATTCATTTTTTTTCCTTGGATTTCCTGTTCCCACGTCTGTTCCTTAAATTTCCCTTCACACAGAGGCAATGATTAATGGGAAAACGTTTCTTTTGTCCTTGGTATGGCTTGCAGAACACTGCATTAAGGGGACATCAATAGCCAATATAGATACAGGGATGGAGCTGGGCTTCAGAGGATGCAGAGTTCCAATTCATCCAGCTGTTGCTTTTGCAGTCTTAGGGCTCACCTGCTGGCTCCGTAGGGAGCTCCAAGTCTTTTGTATTCCCTTCAAAGCGTAGTCATTAGGATTTGGCCATTAAAAGGGAAAGTCCTTTCTTGGGGAACATATAAGAGAACCGCCACCTACTATGAATGTATTATCAATTTAGTTCAAGCATGTTTTCACCTCAGTTGTGTTGGATATTAAGAGAACAACTAATTCAAGTAGGAGGGATTTTAAATTTCACCATTTGCAATAGCTATTATAATAATACTACAAAACGTCTGGTGCTGTAAAAGTTATATAAACCGGAATACTGTCAATTTAAAGAAGCAGTAAGGAGTTGTGGTTGAAAACTACTGAAAAGGCATGCAAAAGCCTTACCAACAACAGCACAGTTGGATTGCTAGCATTTTTCACTATAAAGTCCTCCTGTTGTTAAAGCTTTCACGTTTTCACGAGGTGGTCCTACCTAGGTGGCTAGTTGGAAAGACAGGTGTGTTTATCTGTCCCTCACATGACCATATACCAAGATGATACTAGAACTAGTTGCTTATAAACAAATGCTTAAAACGTGGCAAACTGTTGCATCCTGTCTCTTTAAGGGATGACTTTTTAGATATCTCAAATGTCAGAGGGGGAGGTGGGGGGGTGTTGTTGCACCTGTACGCCCTTCCATTTACAGGCTCAACAATCTCTTTGGAACACCAGCATGCACTCTGACGCTTAGAGCACCGAACAGCGCTCGTAGGAGCTTTTACTTCATTAATTTTGAGACTGCTGAAGTGTTAATCAATGCTGTTGCCAAGGTAACGGAACAAACAGCGAAAAACCAAGTCCCCCACTAATTGTGCTTTATTGTTTTAGACAGAGAGGCAGAGCAGGGGTTGCTGCGTGACTTCTGTTTACAGGGATGATGTACTTGTTTCTGCTTCTCCATCACTTCATTTGGAAACTCACAACTCACTGCAGGAGAATGTTTCCGTCAATTTAATTAAGACACCATACATGTCAACTCTTATGGATCCATTTAGATTATACACGAGAAAGTGCGGGGTGCACAAGAAAGTTTCGGGTGGTCTCCTGTGCGCTCCACATTGCACCTGACTATCCTCAATGGTATCCCATTGCCCCTGACTATTGCCACACTTGGCATTTAATTCAAGAAAAACAGTCAAATTATTCTATGCAACTTAAAAATATGCAGCTCCAACACAATGGATCATTTGAGATGGCATCTGCATAATTTGCTATGAAAAGCTACTTATTTGCACACGCGTAAACTGAAGCAATCCACGTACTAAGAGCTTTTATTTGTAATCCTTCCTGTCCACACTCAAAAGATGGCATTCACCTCCCAGAACATGAAAAATGCTAACAAGCTTTTCAAAAAGTATAAGTCGGAGAAAATCAATGGGAAGTTTTAATGGGTTTTATATGTGTAATGATAGAGCAGGTGAAAGGGCCGGGGCAGGGGTTAATGGCACTATCAGGACATAGACCAAGTTAAGTGCAAAGGAAAGGTCTACCACCAGAGGTTAATTAACCTTTCTAAACCCTAAGGTGTCGGAACACACATACATATTGAATGGAAGCTGCCACAAAAAGCCTGTAGGTCATGGCTAATACATTCTGGGAGTTACAATTAAAACATCATCAGACCACTCAAGATCTCGATTTAAGAGCCATTTATGAGGCGCAAATTCAGAAGGCAATTTATTGCAGTCAAAAGCTATCTGAACGGGGGGCACTCAGGTTAGCAGATATATAATTTGAGTCAATGGCATAGCAAGTAAAGGGACAGCAAGGCCAGCGATGCAAGCACAAAGGAATTCACACTTTTACAGGCAGTCACCGCAAAATCCACTTGTGTTTTTCCAGTTGTGTTGTAAAGAAAGCATTAGTCCAAGCTCATCACTTTTAAAGCATATCTTTTCAGTCAAACTAAATTTGATTTCTGTGTAGGTCTATTGTGAACACATTCAGTGTTTTTGTAGTGGAGGGCGGTTTTAAAATCTAGTCAGTAACAGCATTCAGACTGACTGATTTTACAGGAAATGCTATATAACATGTTCTGAGAATTTGAAGGCCAAGACTTCTTTTGTACAAAAGGCAAAAGATCACTACTAAGAAAGGGCACAGAGCCTCAACTGAGAGGCTGAAGAATTGTTAAGTCTTAACTAGAGTGTGTTCGGTGTATTCCTGAACAAAATCCATATCATCTGCTTGGGGCAAGTAAGGAGAACCAGGAGCAGTTCTGAGCATATTCATGTAGAACTTCCACACTTGATCAAATAGCAAAACTTTTGCTTTTAAAAGTCAGATCCAGCACATATACTGTACGATCAGTCCCTGAGTGACTGGTATCACCATCAATGCCTCCACTTTGGAGTCATTCCCAAGGCAAGCCATTCCAAAGGGAATGCACACTGGGAAACGGCTTTTTGCACACCCTGCCTTCCAGAAGCTTCTGAGCTGCGATGCAGCACTGGCCCGGAGGAGGGATGGAGAAACATGAAATCGCGGAGATGAAGCTCCCACTTCCTCCCCCCACCCCTCCGCCCCCCAATTCCCCGTCTTCCATCCTCTCCCATGGGCCCACCAGTCTACACCCTAAACAAAGACAACAAAGTAATCCCCACTGGAACCCGGCCATCCGTGGCCGCCTGTGCACCAGGAGAGGCTTCTCTCCACCCATGTAGTAATGAACCTGCAAGGCTTCTCCTGCTCTGTCTTCCTCCTTGCGCCGTGTTTTTGGCTGCACTTTCTTTTTTTTGCTTTAATTGTTAAAGTTGTCTATACAAACCGATATTCACATTGCCACTCTCTCCCTTTATTGCTCTGTGCGCATTTGTGTATGTGTGAGGTGTTGCGTGCATGCATGTGTGTGTGTGTGTGTGTGTGTGTGTGTGTGTGTGTGTGTGCACACATAGTTTTTGTGTCTGTGTATGTAAACCTCAAATTTGTGACTGCTTGCAAGTCTTGCACCCACTCTCCTGCGATGAGGACTATTCCCTTGGCAAACTCTTTCCAAGTAATTGCCCTGTTTTCCCGAATGCAGAGAATCCGGTGCCATGGCGATGCAGCGCTTTAATTTGCTGGTAAATAGGCTTTCTGCTGAGTTTAAAGGCATAGAGCCCGTTGTGGGATTTAGCTGTGGGGAGATACTCCGAGACAGGGAGGAATCATTAGGAGAGTAAAGCACCTTGGTTATGGCTGCATATTCAGGAAATGGAGTGGGAGGGTAATTCTGCAAATGAGATCTATGATGATAACAAGACTGACCCAGCACACACTTCAGTGCTGTCAACACAGTCTTGAATGCAGATACTATAGGATGGGGGTATCTCCTGGAGGGAACTTCCAGTGTTTCATTTCATTTGGGTGAATGCTGAAGCCCTTGGATGTAGGGCATTTTCATGACTCTCTTCACATAAATGTGATATTTCTGAATAATGCAACAACCTGGTGAAGAGGTCATTGTTTTGTTGATGGCATATTTTCACTTGCACCTTATCTTATCTTCTCGTTTGCCAGGTGAAAAAAACATGGTTATTTTAAAGGTATATAAGAAACAACTCCAATTAAAAATTCACACCACAAATGTGGACAATTAATTCACATTGAGTTATTCCTGTTGATTATGCTATCTGGCGACTGATACAGTATATGTATTTGTCCAAGTATTCATTATTTTTAACTGCTCACTGGCAATGTCCCTAGCAAGCAGCACTGCTTGGGTACAATTAAACAGTTCTTAAATATGTGATTCCATGTTCAAACACAAGCCTACTATTAAAAACAAATATAATATTCCTCTTTGCGTCAGTTTTAATCTATGATACAGCAAAGTTCATAATTCGTCACATTTCAATACAGACTTTTTTCAGAATTGCATTTGTTGTTATAATATAGAATTAATCACATACCTGCGACCGACCATTTTGAACAGGATATTTTGATATTCCCTGTCACTGGCAGTTCAGGTTATAACACTTGCACCTCTCATCAATTGACTCCAGGCACAACAGGGAGTCAAAGTTAGTTGTTATTCTTGATCATCCTTAGCCAAACATCAACTTATAACTCCAAAATAACTTGGTAACAATATTCAAAACAGCTTCAACAATTCATGATATGTCCATTCATTGTTCTGCTATCAGGGATTCTCCACTGCAGTTTCAGGTGGCATAGTCTCTGGCTCGCTGAATTTTGGTAGTGCTGTAATGTAGGGTGCAACCATGTTCAAAGGAGAGTAAATCACAATAATTAAAACTGACATTTCAGGAACAGCAGAGAGCTAATAATATGTCCCAATGAAATAAGCAACAAGACTCTCAAACCTTCTTTGCATGCAATCACTTTGAAATAAAGGCAAAATACCTCAGGAGGATAAAACAATTATGATGAGATAAAAGAAAGCTAAAAATAAGGTTGCACTGAAAAGGAATTTGCTGCTCATGTTTGTTCTTGTTGACTATCACGGTTAGAATAGTCTGACTTCAATGAAATCCAAGAGGTCTGTGCACTGGTAAAGCCCCTGAAATTGCAACACAAGCTCTGTTTGGCAGTAAGATGGACAAAAAAGTGAAATCCAATGACATATTCCCCAATGTATGGGCAATTCAAGTCACAGCATATTTTAGAAATAATACTGATATTTCAATATTTTCACTGCACAATGCTTAGTGTAGAGTCCCATCCAGTCCATGAACTCAAGCACTTTCTGGCAGTAGACTGAAGCATGGCATTCCCTTGGCACTAGTTTCTCTTTCAAATGGATCTCCATTGAGAGACTGTGACCGCCATTACACAGTGCATGGAGATTATTATATTCTTTCCTCTTGTTTGCATATATAACTGGGAAGAATAGCACTTAAAGGGAGAGCAGTGGACCTCTGTGTATTGCAAGGACACCTCTCAACAATTCCCCAATGCTACCTCAATTCAATAGCAGCTCTTTCTGACGCTTGATGTTTGAGTGACAGGTTTCGAGTGAGCTAGTGTCCCCCATCGTCAATTAGGTGCAAACCTCATTGACACGCATAAAACCCTGCCATCCTCTGCTTGTCGTAATTGCCGCCATGACAGTTTATCATTATCCATGAAAACCACTGGGTTTTGCCAAACACAATGCTTTTCAATGGTCCTTTACCACTAGAGTGTCATTCAATTTTTGTGCGTGTGTCTATTTGTTTCTGTGTGATTATTTTTCCCAGGGCCAAACAGTCATTTCACTTTAATGAGCTCACCATTTTCAAACATACAGAACACTGACAAGTATGGAGTGCCAGGTTGTGGAGGCTGATTGAGAGCTTTAATCAAGGTCACCAAAGGTAGACCACAGGCGATTACTGCAAATTGCTTTTGAAAATCATGGGCAGAGTTTCTCTCCATTTGTATTTTTCACCAAATCTTTGGGGTTTGTTTGTTTGTTCAACTCTGTCCACAACCTCATTTCCATTGCATGGCTTAATCTATTACTTGCTGTTATGGCCATGTAATTAAAGGTTTTACGTTTGAAAACTTTCGTGGACGTCTAGTGGAGGTATGTGAGTATGCAGTAGGTTCTAGCAAGATCAGTAATTAGCGACTAAAAGGGCTTGGACTCTCTCAGCCTGGAGCGACGCTACCTCAGACATGGCTGAAACCACTTTTATAATACCCTGAAGATATAATAATTCACACAAATTAAGATGAACTAGTTATATTCTTTCATTCTCTTAAATAAATGTTGACATGTTGATTTTAACGCCATTTGCCATACATTTATGTGAGGGTGCTTTTATAGACTTGGCAGTAACTGAGCAAAAAATAAAATAAGATATCCGTATCTTCATCAAGACAGGGATCATCACCTGTCGGCTGACTGTACTCAGGCCATGTTTATTATGATGATACTCCTTTTTGTCTGTGCTTACATGATTCACCTTGTTCTAGACTTTAGGCATAGTTCTTCATGACATCTTCAAGCCAAGGTAACCCCTCAGGTTTTGAATTATTCATGACCCGGAATCCAATACTATTGAATAGAGAGAGAGGGACTCAAAAGTTGAATTACAAAACATTGCATTCTTTCATCTCATGAAGTTTTTGCAAGGAGCAGGGGTCAATTAAGAGTCCTCTGGCAACGGTGAGCATGAATAATGCACCACAGGCCTAAAAAACCTTGGGAGAGTTGCTTTACTTGTGTAGATTATTGACACTCATACATTTTTTTCCTCAGGTAAAAAAGGCCCCTTTGTCTGTGGTGTCTCTTACCGTTCATGCCTCAATAGCCTACAGGCAAAATGGGCCTAATTTGCACAGGTCTGTTTGGGGGCCAATTATTATAATACCAATGCTCTGCAAACACAATAAAATGAAAATGGAAAAAAAAAAAACAATAAAGAATGGACCAGCCAATATCGTCATACATTTTAATGAAATACTCATTAAACATGCATTTGAACAGAATGATGATACTGTACTGAACATTCTTTACAATGTTTCACTTTAATTATCATCTGGTAAAGATGTCACTCGGATAATATGGATACTCAATATAATGCACTGGTATCAGATTCTTGTATGGCCAGTGTACACACATTAACTCTAGAGCAGTTTCTCATCAATTCATAGTTTATAATTATCTGACCTTGTAAGTATTATGTGGAAGTATATTTTCTGTGTCTTGAATCTGTTATATCTTTACAGAAGGAACAGTCCCCAAAAATGTCCCAGCAGTATTGTTGAGAATGGACAAGCACTGATTTGGTGTATGCAACCACATTTGCAGTTCTGTTAGTGCAACACAAGTACATGATTGAGAGGAGGGGGGAGACTTTCCAGTAAATTCAAGTAAGCAACACTCATATTGATCAACAACATATAGATACATCATTTTGGATCAATTGGATCACCACAAATCGATGTAGTAACGTCTCCCGAGACAATGAATAGATACTTTGGAGTGATTGAACAGTGTAAAGGCTGTGGACACGATTCCTAAAATCAGCTCAGGTAACACTAGATGTCAGTGTTCCTGCTGAGTACAATCATAGAGCACTCACACACTTGCAGAGGTTGTGAGGCAGTGGAAATGAAAGAAAACTAAGTTAATACCTTTACTTGCATGGTCCGTGGTCTATACGGATTTGTTAATCTGCAAGGGACTGTCTTTGAGGAGTTAGGGCTATTACTGTTCCACGCCTGATCAGGGGGCATCACTTTCATCTTACCCACTCATTTTCATAATTAGCACAAATTTGCTGAGATATGTTTTCTCTTTCCTTCATTTCCTAAGATGTATCATCTGGAGTATAAATTCCCCTTATAGACTCCTGCAGAGCAAAAGTCACAACAAGAATTTTCTTCTCCAGCCTGACGGTAAATAACTTTGAAGGCAAAACAGAGTTAAACAAGGCTGAATTTCTTTTTTTATTATTTTTTTTTTATTTTTTTTTTACAAAACACACGAACACAGAAAGGCATTGGCCAGATTTAGAATGCTACAGACTTTCACAGTTGTTATTAGTACACAAAGACACATGCCATCTCCATGTATCGGTGCTACTTTCTATATTACTATATATTCTATAATACAATATATTACTTACAACCACTATTACTTGCAAACAAATCATGCCACGTTAGTGTTCTTGAGTTCAAGGTGGGCGGTTTAGTTTCGATGTTCCCTTTGGTTTTCCCTTCCTAAGGGCTCGAGTAATAGCCAATGGTGCTTGACGTAAACCCGGAAAACTGAAAAGCGCGCTTGGATTCAATTTTGAGACGCAAGTCAGGTCAGTTTGTTCGCAAACACAAATAATACTTAAACCTTTGCGCAACTAGAATTCGTCAAATTGCTAATTTAAGTGTACGTTTAGGACGCGGCATTTAGGTTACCATGTCCGAAAATCCTTCAGCTTGCAATGACTGGGCGAGAGCCAAGTTAGACTACTGAATGTTAGTTTGTTAGCATTGTAGCAAGGAGGGGGTAGTCAGTAACGGTCAAAATTGTTTTGTAGCCTTACGTTATATTTACATCACTCTTATTTTATGTGTCACGGCTGATCGTACATTGATGAGCAAAACACGTAACGATGATAATGTTACACTATTTCTAACAAACCAGCAGAGTGTAACTGTAACTCTGGTAGGCTAACTTGTAACACTGGGCAAGTATGACTAGTTTGACGTAAACTACTGTCGTTTTACACTACCGCGTAAGTTTAGTAAGCAGATGTGGGGGGGGGGGGGACTTCCAGAATAGTGTTGTCTGTTGAGTAAAAAGACTTACCGGAGCAGGTTTTAAATGCGGAAGGTTTCAGCCTTGAAGCAATGTGTGAACCTACTCTTTGAAGTGAAGGTTAAATTAAATCCGTCCTTTGTTATGGTCCAGTTGCTCCATATCGTAGGCCTATGTAGTGTCTGTATTAGCCTGCACACGCCACTCATATTAGGCAGAACGGCTCTTGCATCTGTTTTGGGTTTAAAATTGACTGTTGGTGTTGATTCGGAGGCGATAACATTGTCACTATTGCGTAATATCCGTGTCAACCCTCTGGTGCGTTATGCCACATTTGATTATCAGAGGTTAACATAGCTGCCATCCAAAGCAGCTGACCAGGGTTTGATTCCTGGTCAGTGTAAGTGGTTTTGAACTGAACTCTCTTGTACATACTTCAGCTTTACCCTTTAATCAATTTATGATGTCACAAAGTTATTGGCTAAACATATGGCCTACACCGACTAATCTGTCATGGAGGTGCTCCTAAAGGGGCTAATGGGCCCTGTGAGGCAGGACCTAGGGAGAGAGCTAGTGACCAGAGGTGCCCACATCTATTGCCCCCTGCGTTGACTGGGTGTCGCAGGATTCACCACAGCAAGGGAGGTCAAAGTTGTGATAACCAAGTCAAGTCTTTTATTGTCAGATGCACAGAACAACATAGTCAGACTGGGCACTGAAATTCTTATGACATTCTTATTTGCCTTCTAACCCTTGGTGATAGAAAAAGGAGAAGTACAGCACTACACACACCACAGCAGTAGATGAAAATATAATGTTCTTGGCAATTTGTGTCATGTTTTCTTACATTACCAACATCAGAGGAAATATTTCAAAATGCAATCTACTCTTGCCTCCTTTAAAAAGGGCCGAGCAAATCTGTTCAGTTCATTTTTTGCTGAGCCGTTGGCCACTAACCTTGCCACAAAAGCAAGAATGTGGGGCTTCTGATGTCGGCCATCTTGTCATTCAGTGCAGAGAGGGACCTTTCTTCCTGACCCCCTCCTCCCTGCTTGTTGGCGTTGATCAGACCGGCTTGTTTACAGTGTGTTAGTGGGCGCTTGACGCAGGCCTCCCACGGGGCCAGACAGGGGTTAATTGCTGCTAAAGCGGTGGTCTCGGCCCACTCCCCAGCACCACTGCTCCATTAGAGATGACACTAATGAGGCAGTGCAGGGAGGACACCCCTGAGTAGAGGGACCGCATACAACACAGGAGGTGGTGGGGAGGTGGTGGGGAGGTGGTGTGGGCTGGATGGGCAGGAGCAGGGCTGCTGGGGCTGGGGTGTATGCTGATAAACCAGAGAGCTCTGTGGACTGGGCACTGGTCTCAGAAATAATGCATTTGGCTCATGGGAATAGCTGCAGTGTGTGGAGGAATTGTTTTTCCAAAAGCACACACAGGCTTTTGATTTAGTGTGTTTATTTTTTCTTTGAGATCATGGTTCATGGAGATCATCATCGTTCTGTTCCTACCCTAGGGCCTCATGTACAAGCATGGCAAACGCCCAAAAACTTTGTGCATGCCATTTTTCACTCTCTCGGCCGGATGTATCAAGAGTTAAAGAAATGTACATGTAAGCCTGCACAAATGCTAGACAATAGTGAGTCTAATAACAAACACAGCTTCAGGCTTATTAAAGGATATTGCCAATGGCAGTATAGAAAGTCTCAGTATTCAAAGAGACCTCCGGGGCATCGCTAGGCCTATTTTGGGGGGGGGCATTAGTATTATTTCCAATAATACAATATGATAGCCGCTAGAAACAATGGGGAGTGTACTTTTAAACTACACCCCATTGTGTCATCATGCAAATGTAACATTAATGAAATCATATTAATGATAATAAGTCTAATGAAGGCTACAATTAAAATGATTTTTGTAAGTAAAAGAGGTAACAGCGAAAATAATTATGCTATGGTCAATGTGTTGTGAAAATCAAGTTTTGAACCTTGTTTACATGTCCATATGGTGTCTTTTATATGATACGCAACATATCATGAGCTTAATAAGCAGTCAGCGTCATGACTGAAGATTTCTGCCTTGGATCTGCAGTGCACCAAGACCGCCTTAAAAACACAGAAACAGATAGCCTGGATTTCATACGTACCAAACCTAAGGAACTTATCCCATCAGGAAGGATGTGTAAAGTCTGTTTACATGTATGATATTACTTATGATGAGCTAGTTGGCTTTCTTCAGACCTTATACGATGTTCAAAACTTTTCTTTCTAACGGTCGGCACATGTAAGGGAGCTATGCCATCACTAGGGGCATCTACTACTCTACTTCTTGACAACAGGGGGATTCCAGACGGTACAGGATTATCCATATGTCAGCCAGGTGTAGAATGTTCCGATATAATGTGGCTGAGGAAGCTAACATTAATGATCACGTTGCAGCAAGTGTGGTTGTGCAAATGATCTGTGATGCAGAAATGCGACTGACTGATATAGTGGCAAGGTGGCCTAGATCAACTCGTGATTCATTTATCCTAAGTTGGCAGGGTTTGGTGGCTTGTTGGGTCACAATTAATTTGATGTCGAAATGTTTTAAATTTATGTGTGCAGTTATTTTGATAGATTTGTAAACTGCCTATCAAGACTCCGTGGATACCCAGTTAAAGAGGTGGCTGCTAAACCCCATTGGCCACTCACAGACAGGCCAAGGATTATTTTGTGTGGTTCTTTGACCCCACCACACAAATCTGCTGTAATTTCACAAGTCCTTCATTCTAGCTCCGTCTCACAGGGCCCAACGGTCCCCTGTTGGCGCACCCTCATGATGCGGCATAGTCATTGTAGGTCGTATGTTTAGGCAGTAACTTTATGACATCATAAATTGATTAAAGTTATTGACCATAGTCAATTATTTTAAACCAGGCCTGAAGCACCTACACAAAGACAACCTGCATTGACTAAGAAGAGAACCAAACCCACCGAACCAAACCGAACCTACAGTAGTACTGTGCCACCAATACACTTGAACATTAATTTAATCCTATCGCCTCGGAATTCCATACCAATAGTCACACTATTGACACAGGTCCGTAGCAATAATGCCAATCTTTTTCCCACGGAATGCCAATCTTTTCGCCTTAGTCACTTCGACAAAGAAAGGGTGCGTGGAATTATGGGTGTGCGTCATTTTTCCAGTGAGCTTTCCAGTGTTGTGTGTACGCTATGTCCAGTGTGTACGCCATGTTTTAGTAGGAATCCTACACAAGGTTTTGAACATGATGTCCCTGGTCCACGTCTAGATGGTGTTTGCATATTTATTATTATTTATTGCAGAAAAAGTAGCTAGTAAATAAAACTAGTACAGTATCTACTTGATTTGTTAGCATCAGTAACACAGTAAAGAACATCATTTGAGGCATTGAAGAAGAACATGCATAGATGAAAGGATTATGACTACTATGTTCTATATCAGTATCTGAGAGATGGCAGAGTGACCATCAAGATGACCTTTATTGGCATTTAGGTGTACGTGTGTTCTCCAACGCTTCCTGATCTGAGGTCAGCCTGTCTCTCTCTGTTTTGTGATCCTAGTGTCCTGCACCATGAGCTTTGCTCCGAGCCCGAGCCCGTCCTGCCCCTCTGGTGTCCGCAGCATCCGGGAGCAGAGGGAGCGCTGGGAGAAGAAGAGGAGCTGCGCTGGCCGGGAGCTGGTCCAGACGGAGCAGCGCTACTGTGCACAGCTGGAGCTGGTCACCACGGTCAGTGGACACCACCTGAGACATTAGGATTCTGTGTGAAAGCACAGAGGCCACTGGTCACTTTATTAGGATTAGGACACGAATAACAACCTATATCCAGCCATCAGTGCCATGGGGTTTTTCTATGTAATGATGTTCTCCCAACTGCATCTCACCCACGTTTACTGCTGTGTATGGTGACCTCTATGACCCATTGGCAGCTTTATGTTTATCTTATTACGCCCTTCTCCAGTTGTTGTGTAATTACCTTCCACTACACTGCACTGTTCACACCAGCCACCACCACCCACATTTCTTTTCATATAGTTTAGCATATGTGTTATATTAATGAATCGTTTGATTATCTAAAGTAACGCCAATTTATGAGAAATTGCATATTCTGTGCTGTGCTCTTGTCCACCCCACCCCAGCCCCCTGGTAATGGTGAAGTAGCTCAACTCCACACGCTAAGTTGTGAAGAGTAATTGAGATGTCAGCCATGCTGAAGTCTCTCCCCTCTCTCAAGGCCTCTTTCTCTCATTGTTCCAAGGGTATCTCTATAGAAGGTGGCTGGCTCAGCAAGATGAAGAGTCATACACAAGAGGTTCAGAAAAAGATTTAATTTTCCCCTCCTTCTGTTCCTCTTCTTTTCTACAGTACTTTGTGGAGATTCTGAAGGCCAAAGGAACCCTGAGGCAGGACATTAGAGAGAGCATCTTCAGTTCAATTAAATCCATTCATTTGGTAAACCAGTAAGTGTGCTTTAAATAATTAACTGCATATCTTCTCTGTGAAGAGGGTGGGGGAGAAATGGAAGGGTGTGTGTGTGGCGGCGGTGGGGGTGTTGGGCAATTAATAAGTGTCTAGCATGAGAGCAAAGTTTCAGATGAACTTGGAGATTGTCTGGCTTTTCTTGTCTTATGATATTCATACAAATGGGACTGAGAATTGATGTTGATCTTCTCCGAAGGCCTTTGGAATGTTTCATGTTGCCTTGGGGTTGTGTTATTCTTAATGCCTACCTCTCCATCACTTCTGTTTACTAAGGCGTACTTTTGAAAAACACAGAAAACCTCTGACATGTTAATGGATTTACTCATCTATTGCAACCTCTTATATAACCTCTATAGTTACTTTTTGTTGGAGGGTCAGTTTGACAGGCTTCAGAAATCAATGTGCCTGGGCTAGAGCTTACTCTTTTAATGGGCGAGCCTTAGTACTAATTCATGAGGCCCAGTCTTTGGGCCTGTAGACTTTCTGCTCGAGGGAAGTTTGGTACGCGAGCCAGCCGGCCAGCACAACAGAAACTGCAAACGAAAAAGCCAGAGACGGGAGAAATGAGAAGGAACAGATGAAATAACAAAATTGGCCTCAAGTGCAGCCTTGGCATTGATCTGCGAGCTGGTTCTGGAGAAAAAACAAACAGAAAATGAACTCGCAGGTGTCCAGAAGTCCATGCTGGTTAATGGGAGGATCATCAGAGTGCCATGGATAAGCTGGCTTTGGCACTGAGTTCTGATGAGGCAACACACGTTCTGATGCACTCAGGCCTCACACATCTGAGTAAATAATTACTGGCAAACGAGCAGCTCCCATGTCCTGGCTTCCAGTGGCCCTAGAGAAAACAGATCTGCAAACAGACTCTAGCCTGGCCGCATTAAATCGAAGTGCTTGCTAGATTTGCCGTTGCCTGGCCAATGAGTTTTGCCATTTTTGGAAAGACAATTCGGGAGGGAGTGAGGTCTACCTCATCAGACTTGACATCAACCCAGGCGTGAGTTTCTGCACCATTTTGTGGAGCAGCACTCCAGATTAGAGTTTACGTAGTCTTTGGAACAACAGGATCTGGAGGCTTCTGACAGCCAGGGAGGGCTTTATCACCGACCGTCTGATTGAAAATTATATTTACAGTCTGAATAATGAATCACAGTGGCTCCCTAAGGCTTCCATCAATGCAAGACTGACAGGCATCCTTAGTCTGCTCTCCCCAATGAAGATGGAGAGAGGAATCTCCAAGTCTGATGTATTGGTTAAATTGGAAACCTATCACCATGCATCATCATTATGATCAGTTATTGAATCTGTGAGGTGGTGTGTGTGTGTGTGTGTGTGTGTGTGTGTGTGTGTGTGTGTGAGGGAGGGTGAAGCGCAGTGGCACCCATTCAATTTGGATTCACTCAGAAATGGTAGTGCTCGAGTGATGATTAAAAAATCATCCTGAACTGGAGCTACCTCTTTGGTGGATTCTTACTGAAGCACTCATTGAATGGTAGAAGTGGTCAGTCCGAAACCAGTTATTTTTGTCTTCATATATGCTCCTGTAAATATTATAGGGGTGCTTTCAAATCTCTATCTCTGCTGAATGACCTGTTTTGATGTCTAAGATGTGCTAAATCAACTACTACCACTGTAGCTTGGAAACCACACTCACAAAACAATACATATATTCAGAGAAATAAACCGACTACTTTGGCATGGCCTGGTAAAAAAACGCCCAGGAAGCTACAGTCACATGCACGTGAGCAGTTGGGGGTGGGCGGGGTAACTAGATGCCATTGACACCTCCTGTTTTGTTTGTGTACTCTTGGGGTAGTACCAACTGTAATACATTCTGATTTTATTAAACAGTGCTGAACAGTAAAGGGAAAAAAAATAGAATATATTGATACACCAGTGCTATTCATCATCGTTTGGCTGTTCATGGAGTGCTGGGACCAGGCATGGTAGGAGCAACCCAATTATCCCTGACTGCTCCATAACAAACCATAATAACAAACTTGAAAGTGCTGTCACTTTACAGAGTAAGTAGCACAGAATCAAAACCATATTTGAAAGATGAATATTCCGAAAGAGTGCGTCTAGGGGGTTTCTTAATGAGAGTAAATGTGGTATGAAAATAGATCAAAAAATATCCCACATGACGGAAGTCGGTCCTTGTCACTGTCAGAGGGAGAAAAAGAATAAGCCGTCTAACCAAATGTTACACTCTGCACTGATTTTAGTTCTGAAATGAAATGTCCTGTTTTTCTTTATTCTGTGTGTGTGTGTGTGTGTGTGTGTGTGTGTGTGTGTGTGTGTGTGTGTGTGTGTGTGTGTGTGTGTGTGTGTGTGTGTGTGTGTTTCATTGTATGTATTGTGATTGTAGTGCATCACTATGTGTTTGTGTTCTTACTTAACTACCTGGTGACAATAATTAGTATTCTCTTGCTCCAGCTCTCCACGCATGATGTTTCATAGGCTGTCATTGTTTGGCTGAGGCCATACCCGCCCCAGATGTTGCAATTGCTAAGAATTAATGTGGATTAACATAATGTAGGAGGAATGCTAATGTTATCTTTGTCGTCTTCCCGATGGCCCGAGAAGAAAATTGCCCTTAAATAAATATATAAATATAATTCATAATTTTATATTTATCATAATAGCCTCTGGCTGTATGGGGGCGGGGGGATCGGCAACTGATTTTTCCCTGCCCCATGCCCTCGTTAGAACTCTCTTGGCGGTGCTGGCTTTGCCTTATTACAAACAGAGGCTACCTTGGCTTGCAACTTCATTAAAATGTATTTAAATCAACTTCAGCAGCAAAGTGCTCCCTCTTCAAGCATGTAACAACGTTACATCTCGGGGAACATCATTAGAGAGAAGGTGTGCGTGTGTTTGTGCGGCCCTGTGAGTGTGTGTTTGTGTCTGTGCATGCACGCCTGTTTGTGTGGATATTAGCGTCTCCAAGTTTGTTGAATATGCTCCCTCACAACTGTCAACACGCTCACCGACTTCCATCCGTGCGGATGCCTGTCTGCATTAGCTCTGTGCCTTTAAAGCCATTGTTTTGTTCCTGTCTCTTGGTGAGCATGTTCTCAAAGAGCCCCGTCAGTGCCCGCAGGGGGAGGCCCACTGCCTGAGTCCCACATAAACACCCTATCCACCGGGAGCAGACCTTAGACGACACCCCGCACGATTGACTACCGACAGCTGCATCTGTCAGGACTGTCACCTTTGAACTCTGCTTAACCTCCTCATTATTTTTTACCTAGAAGGCAGGGTTACCGAAACTGTGCCGTGGCAATTATATTATTTATCTGATTGCAGAAAAAAAAGAGACATGAGTTGGCAGTGTGAACTTCTATTCGCCCAGGTCATATTGGTACATGAAGGCCAGGAGAGGCTGTGTAAGGCTTAACTGTTCCCCAGTTAATGACTCTCATGAAGATCCCTGAGTACCCCGCTGGGTCTGGTGTATATATCTCATGAATGCGTTGTGTATATCTCATGAATGCGTTGTATATATCTCATGAATGCATTGTTTGTCATCAGGACTCTGTTGGCTCATCTGGAGCAGGGCAAGTTTGGTCTGGGCTTTGAGCAGTTCTGCCCACAGCTGCAGCATTACAGCACCTATGCTGACAACATTCAGAATGCAAACAAAGTCCTACAGGTAAGAGAGCTAAGACTAATGATATTATATGTGATACCCAACTGCAGATTACCTTTTTCTATGTTTGTCTCTTCATTGGCTTGATTTTTTTTTTTAAAGGGTTTAATTAAAATCTATTGTTCTGAATAATGACTTGTCAAGAAGACAAGGAGCCCTTTTGTGTGTTTTTCCTTTACAGTTGGAGGATTTAAATACGACTCCGCATCACAGTTAACTAATGCTACCAGCTGTCAATATTTATTCATGAATATGCATTCATCATGGATCTATGCTAATGAGTTCTGTTGCTTTCCCTCTCCAATTAGTCCCATCCTATTAGGCCATTATGTGCAATTTCTCCCGGAATTACCCCTTTTCTCTGCCGCTAGTGTGCTGTCTTGTTATGTCAGTCACTTGAAAATCTATTAGGGATAAACATTGGAGACCACTCTCGGATTAAGGCTGTGAGATGACACCTGCAACCTCTGTGTCTCCAAACCACAGACCAATTGTACCTTTAAATCTCTCACCTCTGTGTAAGTCCACAACCCCCATCAAGTTGAGTGGAGATGAAATAGCACAGGGGAAATCCATGCGCTAATTAGCTTCTCCGTTAGTTTAAATCCTTACACATCCTCGGTTATAGATGGCTAATCAACTGATTTGTGTTAGCAGGCCCCGTTTTGACATGGTGGCTTCAGGTTGATCTGGTCCCAAATATAAAGTAATTCATGTCTATGTTTTCGGTGTGCGTGTCTGTGTTGACCAGAGTTGTTTGCCATGAGTTTGAGTGAATGGTGTTTACGGTGTATTCCTCGCCTCGCAGCTTCTCCACTCTCTGAATGAAGACTTGCTCTGCTGCTAACATGTGCTCTTATTTATGTGCAGGAAGTCCTGAGTCTCAGTGATATTAATGTGTTAATTAAGAGAGGCGATGTGTCTGCAGCAAATTGACTGATCCCATTGATTACTGACTGAGCTACACACGTTTGCATCGATTCCTTCACCGGGTCTACATGACCGTAATTGCTGGAACATGGGGCTTTCTGCTGGCAGCAGTATATCGCTGAGAAGCACGTAGTCACCTACGCTACATAAGACCCCCACAGACCCATGCCTGCCTAAGTCACCATTTACCATGAGCATCTCGTGGCATCACGGAGGACACTGGTTAGAATCCGTCCTGATGTCATTTCTCCAGTCCACTCCCCACCTCTTCTCCTTCTCATTTCCTGTCCCACTCTTCACTTACCTATCAATTAAAGGCATAAAAAAAGCTTTAAATAGCTTTAAAAGTTTTGAATATGAACATGATCAAAGTAACTCTCACAATCATATAGATGTTCACCGCAACAAATGTTCAACACTAATAAAACTGTTCGGTTCTTCAGCCTTCAGTAGACAACTCCTCTTAGTAGGTCTTGGAATTGTTTTGTTTTGAAAAACAACAAAAGGCACTGCTGAAAAGACAATCTAGACAAAAGAGAGGGGGATTTGTTTCCTGAACACAAAAAATGGACAGCCCGGACAGGGTTTGAGGTTTCATGGACTGATGCATCTAAATCTAAGATTTTCAAATGTAACAGAAGGCAGTGCCTATAGACTGCTGCAGAAAGTATGCAAGACTCTTTGAACCATGTCTCGAGTGGTCAGTCAAGCATGGTGGAGGATCAGTGTAAGGCTGGGTATGTGTTGCAACATCTGGAGTTTTTGATTGAAGGCAACCTGAAGTCTTAAATCAAATATGTATCACATCATGCCATACTTTTGAAAACGTTTAAAAATGTTGGAAGAACTCTCTATCCGCAGACAATAAACTATAGCATGCATTGATCACACCACACTTTAACAAACAGTTTAGATTCCGATGGTTCCCCAGTCCACGCCTTATCCTTAATTGTTTCGGTGATTTCCTCAGTCATGATAGCTGTAAATTGTAACCAATATCTGATGGGTCACATACATTTAAATCCCACAGCCACAAGTCATTATTACCCTTCCATTGAATAGAGTTGGGAAGAGCGAGGGGAATGCACCACGTTATGTTCAGTCCCATGACCAGGCCAAAACAAATGAGTTGGAAGAACATGGAGGTTTAAATTGGAGCACAAATTGCAGTGTTGGCAACATTTGTTCATGGTTGTGTGATCCAAGTGTTAGACTGAATGGTGGATGCGTTCACAAAAAGCACTGAAGAAATTCTTGCAGATCTCTCAATTCATGAAATGTGAGCATATATCCCTCAAAATGGAAGTTTTCTTAAAAGTAATGGATAAGTACACTAGACACTGATATTATTTTCAGGGGCGGTGGGGGATGTGGTACATTTTCTACGTTTCTGACTATGATGGAGAAATAAATACACATTTTGACTAAAAATAATGGGATGGCCTCTAAATGTTGTTCACGCAATAATGCTGTTTTTGTTTCTACCTTAGATGTGCTTTTTAAAGTGCCAGTTAAACGTTGTCATTTCCCTCTTCTCCATGTTCAGATTCAAATCAAGAAGAACAAAGCCTTCAGGCGCTTCAAGAAGCTGCAGGAGTCGCGGCCTGAGTTCCGCCAGATGAAACTGGAGGAGCTGCTCCCTCTGCCCCTGGAGCGCATTCAGCAGTGAGTCCCCTGGGAGCGGCCGTTACACCAGTGCATCATTTAATGCATCATGTACACGTTAGTGATTCTGTGGCTGGAATTGATGCCCAGGTGTATGTGATACTTTTTATTACCCTCATCTTAACATAGGTTCATGTTACATGCCCTGCCGGGCAAAAAGCATTGTTGCGTGGGATTTGATGGTTTCATGTTTCATAGAAAGTGTATGTATAATTATTTGTTCCAGCGTATGGAAACAGAGTTCCTATTTGGAACTCTTCTGCATCTTACATGTAAACTGCTTGAACGAGATGATATGATATAAGGTTCCCAGATAGGAACATTTGCTTTTTTGTCTCACTTGAGGAAAAGTATATATCATATCCTGTCCCTGAGAAAATACTAGAAACTGAAGCGGGACTTGCAGACATTCTCACCCACCTGCTCCCTTGCAAGAGAAGGCCCCTTTTTTCTTCCTTTCCAAAACATGTGATCATGTTTCAACAGCATCAACTGCAGCATTGATATAGTCATTTTCTAAAATGAAGCCAGTGCATTTGGTTCTGCATCAGTGTCTTCTGACATCGGTGAGTCTGCCTCCTGTGATGTGACAAAAGTCCTCTGATTTGCTGTCATATCACTTCCCCCCCCCCTCGCGCTTGCACAGAGTGTGTGTGTCTCGTTGTGTTTTGAGATATGATTTTTGTTGAATTATAGGATATCAGGTGTAACAGCAAGGAAAACTGTCACCATTGGGTCGTGTTTTTCATGCTTGAATTCTCCTACGCTGTTTTGTTGTTTTTGTTAGTCGCCCTCTTCATCTCCCGAATTGTAGACTTTCAGCGACAGATGCAATTATTGTTTGAGATAGGACCTGAGCCAGGCCCTAGACTGTCCAATAACTGTCAACTGCCTTTTGTTTAGCAGCCGATTTTGTTGGCTTTAATTTCACGCGGTCTCAGTCCCCATAGTTAATTAGTGTAACAGGGTGAGAAACGGGCGGAAACATGCTTAAGAACCAGCAAAAATGACATGACATTGCTTTATCAAGCTGTGCAAGTCTATCTTAATTAGGCTTGCATGTCACCTCCACTTAGCAAATGAGATCTAAACATGAAAGAGGTAAGACGCGTCAATCTAGGCACAAAGATAATTACATTTTTATAGTCATCCGTCTTGTTAAACAGCCCCCCTCTCTTTTCAATTCACCCTTTCCACATTTTCCATGGGACTCTCTGTTTGCATTGAAGCAAAGAGAAGAGTTTTTTTTATTTATGTAAGACCTTCATTGATTGGTGCACTGCTGCATCGGTGTCTGTCCATGAGGAGAAATGCCCTTGAATTTAGCTGAAGAAATGGAAGGTATTTATGTTGCTATTCAGCTTCTTCTTCCGGCCAGCAGTGACATGTTCCTTTTCTTCAGTGCTCCTCCACTTCAGCCTTGATCAGTGCTTTTCTCCTCCACCACATCATCTCCCATTGATTCGGGGGCCTCTCCACAAAGAGACCGAGGAGGCACGGGGGACACATAATTGTGTGATGATCCTAAGTGGCGCTGTAGAAGTGCTCCGTTCAGCGAGAGCCCAGATAATAAGGAGTCTCACCTCTAACCGGGAAGCAGCGGAGATTGTTGTCACTTATCGCCTCTGAGGATGATGGATGGCTGCAGCCACTATGTCTGGAGCACTGGCACTTAATACGCAGAGGCGGGGAGTGGGATCAAAATCATTGCGCTTATTAAGAGGCTTTCTGAGGGGTTGTTGGAGCTCGCTGGCCGCAGGTTCCCTGGAGTCCCACTGGCCTTGACAGTGAAGGGCCCCCCATGCTGCTTTGAGGTGATCTTTAGACGGCGAGTAAACCACAAGTCCATCTGTCCGTCTGACTCATGGAGGTAACACTAGAAACCTCCACTAGAACGATGAAATTCATAACAATGGCAGATTTAAAACTGTAATCGATAATGAATTGCCATTCCCACTTAGCTGTCAATCGCAGCAAAGTTCTGTGTGTCCTCATTACCAAATGAAACAGTACGTTAAGGCATACGGAGAGCGAACCTCTGCGAGGCATAAAGTAATCAACACAGATTTCCAGTATAGTGGTTAAAATAGAGCATTCATTCATGGCACAGTTATAGTTAAGCTCTCATGCCAGTTAACCTAGCTATCTAACTCTAAATGAGGGAGCTATCTTAACAGTTGCTAGGGTGTGTAAATATGCCATAATCAGTTGCTAGGGTGTGTTAATATGCCATAATCAGTTGCTAGGGTGTGTTAATATGCCATAATCAGTTGCTAGGGTGTGTTAATATGCCATAATCAGTTGCTAGGGTGTGTTAATATGCCATAATCAGTTGCTAGGGTGTGTTAATATGCCATAATCAGTTGCTAGGGTGTGTAAATATGCCATAATCAGTTGCTAGGGTGTGTAAATATGCCATAATCAGTTGCTAGGGTGTGTTAATATGCCATAATCAGTTGCTAGGGTGTGTTAATAGGCCATAATCAGTTGCTAGGGTGTGTAAATATGCCATAATCAGTTGCTAGGGTGTGTTAATATGCCATAATCAGTTGCTAGGGTGTGTAAATATGCCATAATCAGTTGCTAGGGTGTGTTAATATGCCATAATCAGTTGCTAGGGTGTGTTAATATGCCATAATCAGTTGCTAAAGGTGGAGTTGTACCATGCCTATTTAACACTTACACGACTGTGAAGCATTCTAGGAGTGGGTGGGGTTGGGCTGTAAGATCAGGGTGGCAACCTACAGTTTCATGGTAACAATGCCTGGGTAACAAGGCCTGGGAACAGTGTGGGTTCTATGTCTCATGGCAGAGAGCCAAGTCTCCATTTTTAAGAACAGGATAGGTTTTTCGGAGAATAAGAAATTACTCTTTAAGATGATCATTTTGGCATTTTAAAATGTTTTGTACTGGTGCAAAGCAGATGTTTATTGGTTTGCAACTGTGTGACGAGGAAAATTCATAGGTCGGTCTGATTCCTTTTTCAGATTAGTTCTATTTGTTGTCCTGTGAAAAAAGCCAAGCCAACACATCAAAGCACCTCCACTGAAAGATTTTCACTGAGTTAGGAGTGGATTGTGAGTGGAGTGGAGTGAAATTGGTGCTGATTGTTATCACGCCAGACGTCAACAGGTCATAGCCACTCAACTGTGTCATAAGTAGCTGAAAAGGCAACCTGGAATAAGGAAAAATACTCCGGCATCAGTTTTCACCATCATGAGAGAGGGACCTGAATTCAAGCCATTGTGAAGAAGGGGTCTCTTTGATTAAAGTTTTGTGTACCTTACATTTGTTGCACACTTGAATAAACAACGTCCTAGATAAGTGTGCTGAAATGTTGTCTTAGTTTATTCTGACCAGCATAGAAATACACATCACTCCGACATTTCATCTTCAGTTCTCCCTCTTCTCTTAAGTTTCGTTTTTTGCTACACAACACCGTATTAGCTAAGACTGCATTTCATCCAATCACTGCCACCTAGTCCTAAAGCAACAGCATGAATAACTAGCAGACCTCAGCCAAACCCAATACTGCCCCATAGCCAACAGATGAGGCCAAGGCCAGCCCTATCTCGCAGTGTTTAAGAAAACAAAACAAAAACAGTCCTTAATCCAGATCCAATATTGGCTGGTATATTTTTGCGTAATCCTGCTGACAGACAAAAACATACAGCAACGAAAACATAACTTCCTGGTTGGAGGTAATAACGCAAAAAAGTCCATGTGGTGGGGACACAAAAAGTGCAATTATGGGGGTGGATATCAAACATTAATTGAATCTCCTATCGAGTGAGTGATCAGATCCCCCGTTGACTGGTTAGAAAAGAAAAAGAATCTCAATTTAGTGGAGGAAAAAGAGCGCATCATCTAAATTTGATAGCTTTCACATTTATTATACCAGACAACCTTTGTTATCCCCTCTCACAGTAATGAAATTAAATTTGACCGTAAAAATAGTTTGTCTTTCATTTTCTGAGCAGTCTATTCTCATTTGTCGACCATACTATGATTTCTCATTCTGTTTGATACCTCCGAGTTTACAGGAAGAGTAATAAGACGTTTGCTGCCTCTCCGAGCAGATATTCATTTCTCATACCTCAGAAGCAAACGTTGTGTTGAGTAATTATGCAACAGCCCAATGCTGTGTTCAATAACCCGTGCCGAATTCTGACGGCGCCTGTTGTCTCTTAATTAGGAATTTGAATTCTTAATGTGCGTATTTAAAGGAAAATAATTAGACACTTTTCTTCTTCTCGCCTCTTCCTCGCTGATGTGTGTGTAAGCAGCAACTGACCCAACATGTCTGTGGGTGGCGGGCGAGGGAGGGAGGGAGGGAGGGGTGGTGGTGAGCGAGCAGAGGCACTGAGCGCGTTTCCTATGCATATTACAAAGGATCGAGCACAGGGAGGCGTCTAAGTCGCTAACTAGGCCAGCACTGCTTTCTAATACCACACTCCTCTTCATTAGAATATCTGAACTGTTATACATGTGGTTCAGATGATGTTATTGTCTCGTTATTTTCTCTTTACTCGGGCACTAATGAGTGGGACAGGACGGCTAAACGAGGGAGTTCAGTTTACATTATTAGGAATGTGCCTCAAAAAGGCTCATTAGACGTATCTGGTTTTGTTACGTGAAGTCTCTAATTAGATTGCCTTTGCCCCCCTCTTCTTAATAAGGGCACCGCGTGGCTGGTTATGCCTGTAATTTATTTGTAACTACAAGATGAGACGAGGAGAAAAGGAAGTGAAATCATTTCTTTTTTAAAGCACTGCTTAATTGAAGTCTTAATTGGGCCATGTTTGGCTTTTCCTTCATTTCAAACAAGTAATATAACACTTTTCCCTTTTTGCTCCCCCCACATGTAGAGGACTTGTATGTAGGCTTTAATGTTCTCCACATAATGCGCTGTATCAGCTAAGATATAGCTTTGAGGATCGCCATGTAGTGTTGCTGCTAGGTGTGGGGAGCGGAGGGTTTGTTTAGACAAACAGCAAGCACAACCGCTTTTCCTGTCATGAGTTTGTGAACCTGTCACCCAGTATCAGCGCCTGCTGACATATTCCAGACTCACTCTAGTGTTTGTGTGGCGCTGAAAGGCAGACGGGCACCTGTGTGTCTGGTGAACCCCTCCCTCCAAGACAGCTCACTGAGAGGGACTTCTGTCTGCCACTAGAAGAGAGGGGGGGGGGGGGGGGGGGGAGACAGACACAGTGGAAATCAATGTCTGTTGTCAATGAACTCCAAGGTCACTCTGATGACCCAGGTTAAGCATTCTGAGATTGAAACTGTTCTCAAAATGTACTTTCGCTATAGAGACTAGCTGTGATGTCTTTTCTTCACTGTCAGTCTGGGCCTGGAGTATGTGTTTGTTTTTCTATCTGCCATCTGTCATTTTATGAGAAGGGAATCGAACCTGGAGTCACACCTCACGGAGCTAATTGTGAGTTCAGCCACAACAGCGGCATTAAGAGTTTAGGCTTTTTGTTTATCCGGCTTCCTTCTGTTAGTGTGGCATGGAGCAGGTTCCAGGTCTTTGATCATTTCCATAGCAGATAAAAGAATATTAAGGACTTAGGAGATACATTAATGGATGAGCACAATCAGGGTTTTTCCAGCCTGAGCTCTTAATATGGCGGCTTTGGCAGATATCCCGCACTCCCACCACTGAATAAACATGCTTTTTATGGAGCCACACGTCACTCACACTCATCATGTGTGTCAACGATGGCGGGAATGTGATGGGGAAGGAGGGGGAAATGAAGACGAGAGTATGGATTGATGGTGGGGGACTGGTTGGCTCTCCCTCTTCACCCAGGCCTGCTTGCTTGAACCTGCCCTGTGAAGTAGAGTTTAAAGAAGCGAGGTGGCATGTTCCTCTCACACCCCTCCCCCCTTGTCATCTTCAGCGCTGATGACGGGTGATGCGGGCGCTGCCACCAGTGTTTACGTTGCGTCGACATGACTGCAGGGAACGGCAGACAGCACTCCCTGGCATCTCCTTTCCTGCGCCCTGCACTCCCCCCCCCCCCTCCCCCAAGTTAACAAGCCTGTGTGCCCCCCGCCGTAGCGGAGCTTGCCGCAAATCGGAATATTTAAGCTCAACTTTCTTTGCCCTCGGGGAACGGCAGTCTGCCTCATGAAGGGGAGCTGCTACCCAAGGGGTGAGAGTGCAAGAGCAAGTGCTGGCTCACAAGGCTGCGCCCAGTATGCTAATAGTAGGTGAGGCAAATAAGCCTCGTTAGTGATTATTACGATCATTTGCCATCCTTTTTATGATGCTTCCTCCACCCATCAATTCCACTGAGGCCCAGCGTAAGTTGCTTACATTTTCTTTAGAGAGAGAGAGAGAAGAAAAAAAATATAGCAGGCATGTTTAATTCCTGAGGATCCTTTGGAGTTTTGAGGTCTGGTGAAATTTTTGGTAAGTTTAACGTTACACGGCAGGCTTTTCTACATCACCCAACCCTTTAATTCTCCCCCACCCCCTTCCAAGCTGCTTTTTCCCTCCCTAAAACGGTGAAATAAATAACCCTTTCTGCTGCACTTGATTTGGAATCAGCTTGTGATGGGGGTCATTTCCTTAATGGAGCCCTTTATTTGGCCTGTCATTAATAACCTTTATCTTCAGATGGTCCCACAATAGCACAATTATCAATATTTAATTTTTCCTGCACAGCAATCCATCTGCAGAAGGCTACGGTTTGTGTGCGGAGTTTAACACTGGTAGATACAGTTGGATGTTTGTGATCTTCTCTTTTGGGCAGGCATTTCAATGTCTGCCGTAATGGCCCATCTTGTGGAATCACAGTGAGAGAACAGAAGCCAGTTTTCATTTTGACCAGCAGTGCAGTGCAGTGTATGTGTGTGTGTGTGTGTGTGTTTGTGTTTGTTTACCTGCTTGTGTTTGTGTTGGTGTGTTTTCAAAGGTTTGGGCAAAATGTGTCTCCATTTGTGTGTTTGATCTCTCCCTGACAGATTCTTTTCTGTCCTCATGCAGCTGCCAAAAACAATGCCTAACTCAAACTGCATCCTGTTTAGAATGAAAAAGCCTACCTGCTAACCCTAAGCTCTGTTCTGCGCTTATTTTTAGAAAAGGGTGTGAGGCATTGTCCCGGTTTGTTTATTTTGTGTCTTCTCTTAGGTACAAGCACTTTCTGCAAGACTTGACAGAGAACACAAGTCCAGACAACCCTGAGTTTCAGCAGCTTTCAAGTAAGAGACTCCATCAACACACACCTCTCCAAACAACCTCTCATCTTTACGCTGCTCTGACGGGGAAATGGTGATTGGTTAACCTTGTGCCATTTCAGTATTCTTGTCTTGCCAGCTTCTATTTGAATCTGCAGCATTGGGATAACAATATAGTTCAGTGTGACATTCGGTGGTGCTTTAATTTTTTTTTTTTCTCCTGGGTTGACTGCAAGTAAAACTTATATTTTGGGTAGCTTACCAGTTGTGTGAAAGTAGGCTGGTCTAGGCTTGTCAGTGTAAGTGATGGCTTTCATTGTCTTATTTCTTTTGACAAACAGGAGTGTTCAGTCTCTCTGTTATCTCTCATTAGCCATTACTGTCACAGCAGACAGAGCTCTTGGAGGACTCGTGTATGGTAAAGCCCAACGTGAGCCTAAATTCTGGATGTGGATTTTGACATAATTAATTGGGCACAGATCAGAGGATATCAAGTGTGCGATATATAAATAAATAAAATCTTCAACATCAACAGAAGCTCGATAATGACTAATTTCTATCGTCAAATAAACAGCAAATCCGGCTTAAGCGCCCATGTACACAAGGAATTATTTATGTGTATCAATTAGAATCTCATTGGTTGTGTGCTGCTTTTGCTTACAAATTAAAACAGCCCCTGATTCTAAGATGAAGGTACGTATCCAAATTTGCCCCTCCATTGCCTCTTCGTCTTCTCATTAAAACAGCTTTTTAAAACTCCCTTGCTTTTTATTAGAGTGGAATAAAAAAATAAGTTTCTGTACTTAGCCGGGGCGTATTGTAAAGGGAATTATTTAAAAAACAACCCCAGACAAATCACATTGTATCTGATTAAGTGAACCAGCAGTGAGAATCACAGGAGACTTTGTTGTTGTTTTTCATACTCGGCTTCTCATGTTTCTTTTTTTGGTCTCTTTTGTTTGTTTTATTTTGGTTTGTGCCATTTTTTTTCCTCTTGTGTTTCAAGTGGAAAGCAGTTGTTTTAATTGCGGTAATTGCTGCACTTCTGCTTGCCTCGCCTTGAACCGCCATCTCATGACGCGCTCTCTGGCTCTGCCGGAGGTTAATGTTTAAAAGTTAACACTGGAGAGCTCCGGAAACAAAGTTCTATTTAAACACACTTGATGAATGAAATCAGCATGCTGATAGCATATGTCCATGGAATATGTCTTTACATTTTCCCAGTTTGTTACTGCCTCAGCAATGGCAATGGTTATACATTTAAAATTGAGGAAAATCTTCAGTTTAGTGGACCATCTCCAGACAAATGCTTTAGCTTGGTTTACAGTGTAGTTGTTGTGAAGATAAGCAGCTCAATTAAGCTGGGTGATTATAATGGCAAGAGGATGCTCAAAGCAGTTTATGCAGAGTTTACATTTCAAGGCTATTTGCTACACAGCTAAAATGCAATGAATTTTAATATAAAATGTTTTGCTTGTTTTGTTTTTTAGTAATGATTTAGTAAATGTCTGTAGTAAAAGTATTACTGGCATACTGTAATTGGAAATATTATTTGACCGTGTGTGTATGTGTGTGTACAGATGTTGAACAGGCTATTGAGGCTATTCTCATTTTGATATTCAACCAGATATCAAATTTGTAAAAAATGGGAAAGCACTTCACTCAGTGGAACTGAAAGCCAGCTATACCGCATTGGTCTCAAAGGTAGCTATACCGCATTGGTCTCAAAGTTAGCTATACCGCATTGGCCCACCTAGTTTGGGATGTTATCTGACACTGCTGGGTTGTCTATTCATTCTGGTATAATTAAGTATAAAACATACTTCATGTATGTCAAAACAACTAACAGAGTCCTTTTCGATTTATATTCTGCTGCAATGTTGGTGTTTATTGAGAACCACTTAATATCATTGCATAATGTGTGCCGTTTCTATTATACAATATTATATAGAATGTACTCAGGCTAGTTTAAACTCTTGGTTGAGAATGTTGGAAAAGTAATTGGAGTGGTTTATGTGTGAGGCCAAGTCTTTCTAATATTTGCAGTACCAGGCAAACGTTTTAGGCAATTTGTTTTAGCATTTGTGAAAAATATGAGTACAAATAACTACGTATAAAATGCAGTAAACTTAATATTTGGTGGAGCCTCCCTTTTGTCTTCAAAACAGCCTAATTTTGCCAATAGGTACACTTGAACAGTTTGTTAAGGTGCTTAGCAGAGGTTTTTTCAAGCCTTTTGGAAAACTATGGTTTATTTAGACTGTCTCTTCACATAATCCAAAATTACACTGGTTTCTGCTAGTTCCGAGCCGATGTCTTTTTTAATCTGCAATGTGGTCTGTTACCTTCTTACTCTCTTTCTTAACGGCATATTCACTGGAATACTTCACTATTTTCAAAAAGAGTGTTAATATAAAAAAAGATATTTCCTATTGGCACACTAATTTTAATAAGGATAGAAAATAACTGTCTAACAAATGTTTTTGTGAAACAACTGAAGTTCCTAAAACTTTTGCACAGTACAGTAAGTAGACATAGAGTTTATTATTCAGCTAGAAGTTGAGATTGAGTAGGTGTGCTGCTACGTCCTGTCTGAGATGTCCATGTTGATGGTTGCAGGGGCAACGAGGGCGGTCTCTGAGGTGTCCCAGCGTATCCAGGACAACGCCCGGAGCCACGAGAACCACCTGCAGCTGCAGAGGGTGCAGAAACTGCTGAAGGGACGCAAGAGTCGGCTGCTGGCTCCAGGTTAGTGCTTGTGATCAGCCATTCCTTTTATCTCCTGCTGAAGACTTGCCTCTCTCCTTCAGCTGTCTGTAGGGATGGAGAGAGCGAGAGGGAGGGAGGGAGGGAGGGGAGGGAGGGGGCAAATAAAAAGCGGAAGAGAAGTAAGTTGTGCAAAGAGGGGAAATGTGTAATTTCACAGACATTCAACAGCCTGTCTGTAATCGATCGAACGTGTGCAAAATGACTTGAGATCTGTAATTTTTGTTGTAAGCAATCGTGTCTTGACAACAGAATGAGTGGAATGTATCAATGGATCCTCTGCACTAATTGGCAAGGAGGACTGTGCTCTCTCTCGTCAGCTCTCTGCCTTTGTTGTGTTGCGCTACTTGTGGAGCGGTGGCCCTTTCTTCCATGTTGTTTGTCCCAAGGGAGATGGCCACGTGTGCAACAACAGATGAGAGAGACAGGCAAAGAGTGTGAGAAGGACAGAGAAAGTAAAAAAAGAGGGAGACAGAGGCAAAGAGGGAAGGAGCCTCGTTGTGAATGCCTCAGCCTGCCAATCTCCCCCAGGACCAATTAGCGTCTCTCCTCATCTTGTGGGCCGGCAGATGAAAAGGAAGCTGTGTGTGTGTGTGTGTGTGTGTGTGTGCACAAAGGTGGTTAGGAGGCTGGCGATGAATACCCAACGAGCTGCGGGTTGATTTCCTGCTGATGCGGATGTGGGAAGTTGAAGAAGCTTGTGCTCATCCCAGTGATCAGACCCCCTGAATTCTACTGAGAGCCCTCTCTTGTCCAATCTGTTGAGCCCCCAGCACCCCCCCCCCCCCCCCCCCCCCCCCCACACAAACCTTCTTGCCACTTCTTTCCCTTATACTTCAGAAGTTCTGCCATTCCACTCAAGACCATGCCCATCTCTACCCCCACAGCATCTAATGTGGGTAAAAGAAAGCGATGCTATACAGATGAGAGGCTTTTGAGCCCCTGAAACATATTAAGTGGCGCTTCAGGAGATAAGGAGGGGTCGGGTGGGGAGGGAATGGCAATGGCAGAGAGGAGTGGCGGGGGGGGGGCGACAGGGCTCTGAGACGCAAAGGCTGAATCAATGGGACATCGATACGCCAGACAGACTGTCTGTTTCCTTGGAGTCCTGGAAGGGCCGCTGGTGGCACTGTGGTCGTCCAAAGGCCCTGGCGTGGCTCACAGCCTCGTGCAGACAGATGGCCAGCGGAGGAGAGCTGAGCATTGATCAAGTCACCACCTAGCTCTCATGCACCATGAGCAGCAGATGAGTAAACATATAGATCTGCCTCGGGAGCTAGATTTCCTGACCACCATTTCTCAGCAAACCGTTTTTTTCTTTTCGCAGAGAACATTCCAGAAAGACAGAATTTGTTTCATTCTAATGCTGTCTGCATTGTGCACCGACTCGTATGTGACCGCTGCCACTTCCAGCCCTTAACGGTGGACTTCAGCCAGGTTCACCACATCAAAGCCGTCCTATCAAACAAAGTCCACTTCAAATTAACAATGATCATGCTTGCGGTCACCCCCATCATCCCTATAGTGCGTCCTTTTAAGCCTTTCATGATCTCTCGCCTGGCCACATGAGGAGGACCTGCTGGCTTTGTAGTGCAACCTTTAGCACCTCACAAACCACTGGGCCTTTGTAGCTGACCAAAGGTGCTCTTTGACAGGGGAAGTTGAAAGTGCTCGACATGGAGAGGGGAGCTCCAAGTTCCTGCTCTTTGAACCGGGGCTCTTGATGGTACAGACAGTCTCTCCCTGGATGTGTCACTCTCAGGCAGGGATGAGATGGAGAGGCAGAGGGGGGAGATTTGATGTAGAGTCTTCAGAGCCTCAGTCTGCCCTGCTGCACCTGATTTCCCCAAACACAAATTAAGGAGAGGTCCACATTGGCCTCCTGCAAAAGACTTTCTCTGACGGGTTGCCGTTTGACTGATTGTTGGGCTGTCTGAAGTTGGGCCATGTTGTGGGATGCTGATACTGAAGGCAAACTTATTTCAAACACACAGGAAAGGATACACTACATAAGGTTCAATATTCATATGTATGCATGTTAGTGCTAGAAGTAGACATTTGAGGAGTCTGACTATTTATTTGAGTCAATCTGAGGGAGAGGTCCAATCAGTGTATCCAATGTATTAGAGGCATGAAATCTCATTTCTGAGGACCACGTGGGACGATGTCTCTTCATTTTTACTACATATTAAACCTATGACATTTTAAAAGCAATATCACCCCAAATTGACCCCTGTTCTAATCATGGAAAGGTTGTCTGTGTCTGAGAACTTCCAATTGGATCCCCTCAGCTATGGCTGTTCCCCAAACGGCAATCACTCAGTGTTGGAGCAATTAAAGAACCGGTGGCAGGGCTAAAATTTTCATCTTATCTGTCCAAATGTCAGCATTTAATTTATTAACCATCAAATGACTGTCAGTCACCAAGAGGAGATTCTTCTTTGGAAATCCTTACATTTTCTGTCAGTTGCACACACATACACACACACACACACACACACTTCTTTCACACTTCTTGTTTCCCATGCTCCTATGTTTTAGGAAGATGGTATATCCGCGAGGGCTGGCTGAGAACTGTGCCCCCTAAAGGCATGGAGACCAAACCCAAGATGTTCTTCCTGTTCTCCGACATCCTGCTGCTGACCAAGCCCTGCGGCTCCCTGCGTCCCTCAGACAAGTTTGAGTGCCAGCGCTGCTTCCCCCTCAAGGAGTGCACCGTGGACAAGGTGTTCGGCCACACCAAGAGCCAAGGGGGCCTTATCAGTGTGAGTGTCTCCGTACTGACTGCACTGCTTTCCTATGGGTCTGAGATTCTAGACATAACAACAGTCTTAATATTTACAAACATAATGGCAACGGAAGCCTTCAGTGCCTAATAGGCAGTGGAGATGTTACCTGATGCAACTTTCATTCTACAACTTAACCAGTTAGGTACATACATTCATCCATATATTTCATAATGCTTCATGATACCAGGGGAGTTTACCCAACTGAGAGGCTAAAAAATAATGAAGAAACTGAAAAGATAACTGATGATTGTTCAGCCAGGAAGTTAAGCCATTCATCAGATTTTTTTCTCTCTCTTCAATTGATCTCAATCTGTCTCTGAGCAGACAATAGCACCTCTCCATCAAGCACAGAGCCCCTATGTTACAGGCATTCCTCCAGGGTCAGATGATTCATTGTTTAAATGGGAGTTTATCTGCCAGACTTATTATGAGTGCTGGAGAGCTTCATATCATTTCTTTCTTTCCCTGCTAATTGCCCTGATTCCTCATGTGAGGAGATAAGACTTTAGATTTAATGTGTGTTTACTCCTCTCGGCTTGATCCTTTTCCAGGTCTCCATGCACATGCTCCATGCAGGCTGTGTGACAAATTATGTCTAAATAGTGGCTGGTGATTCCCGTCATGAAAGATTGAACCAAATGTGGTGCTGTGCTCCAAACGAAAGCGTTTAGGCAGTCAGGATTTGGTTTGCTTTATCAATATTAACTTGGTTTGTGCTCCTTCATACAAACAGCTTCATGCAAACCCCAGTTTATGTCTTGCCATTGCCAGCAAAGCCCTTAACAACTTTGAACTTCATCCAAATTTGAGATTTGGATTCCAAAGAAAACTGTTTAGTTGGTCTCTTAATATTAATATTAGTTTACATGCTCACTAAGTCAATTAGTGCATGTGCAGATTGAATGTGGCCTCTTGGCTGTCATACCGTTTCACAAACGAGAGAGTTTTGCCCACTCAAAGATCCGTCCAACCCGTGAGTTTTTTTTTTATACACAATTGCGGTTTCCTTGACAACAAGCCTCAACAGGCCGTGGGTCCGCTGGGGAGCATCACTCAGGGGCTGCTGACGGACGGTGGTCCAGTGGAAGACTGCTGCCGCTGCCTCCCATTATCCATCAGATCCATCTCTTCCTCTGCTCCAGTCCATACGTCTTGCTCAAGCGCCTGTCGCCAGTACCCTGTACTCTCCAGCAGCCAGGCAGCTACACCATTATCTAATGGCAAGAAATGACATTTCATTAGCTTGTTATCCCATGGAGGCTCCACATGCATACTCAATAGCATTAGGCGTAATTTCTCATAAGGACACATTATTGATCCTCGGAGCCTCCACCCCCCCCCCCACCCCAGCCGCACCTGGACAGAGGGAAAGAGGCTGTCAGCACTCCGGGGCCCTCCTCATCTGTGCCATGAAGAATTAAAGGCAAATTAAATTTGACAGCTGGAAATGCCATGGCAATCTATATGCAAAGTTCGCAGCCAAAAAAAAAGAGAGGGAGACTGGTGAAAATGTCCCCCTTTTTTCGCCACGCACATGTGGAGAGAGAAAAGCATTTTTTATTTAGGGGGGAAAAAATCTTTTTCTCTTTCCATCATTCTTGTTCCTCCTTTCCTTTCTGTCCTCTGTCTCACACCCTCCTATCCTCTCCTTCTCTCTGCCTGTCCCCCCCCCCCCCCCCCCACACCTCCCTTTCCCCTTGCTACTTGAATATTTTTCTGCATCCGTGACAGATTCCCTTTGATGTATAAATAATCAAGCGAAATTATGTGCAGTGAGGAGGCACCATGCTCCAGCGTTCCTATTATACAAAGTCATCTCTACCTAAGAGGGTCAGATTTTTTGACAAATCCCTAATTACTACGCAGCCATAGAAGTGGAATCTATTTGTGCATAAATCAAGTCATGCGTCCCCCGAGTGGCTGGTACCTAATACTGCGCAGCGCCTATTTTGGCCTCGTTCACTGAACTCTGTAATTAGATAATGCTTTTGATGATGGTACATTTGAAATCTTAATCCATTTAATATATGAAGAGCCCCCCCACCCCCCACCCCAGCACGGAAAAAAGGCCTCCCTATTTGGGCAGGTATCAGTTCACTACTTTGCTACCATACATCAAAACTCCAAACCCAGTGGTACTAAAGATTCAAGTTGATGACTGATATGCTCTCAGTAGCTTGGGAAGATTCCCATTATTCCCCTCACCTCAGGTAAATGTGAGGGGTCATTTAAAATGTCCTGGACCCTAATTATAATCCACTCTAATGGGATTCTGTTGTAATTATTCAGGGATAAACCCTCCCTTTATTTGGGTATGGATGGCTGGCGTTTTCTTGTTTGACATGTGTAATCTTGCTTTAAAGTCTCTCTAATATGGATGAGTGATGGTAATTACTGTTGACTCAACGGATGAACCATCTGATATGAGCGCTTCAGGAGGAAGGAGAAGAAAGGAGCCGAAAACGGCCTGTCAGTTGTACAGTACTGCTGATCATTTGACTGTCATAACACCTCTGGTCTTAGACGCCAGGGACGGCGTGTCAAGAGGTGACCACAACAGTTGCTCTAAGCTGAACTACCAACATTTCTTTTCAGGAGTTTATTTTAAAATGTAACATTTCAAATCAACATGTTTTAAGATGAAACAATGAAAGTAATATTTTAAGTGGCTGTATTCTTGCAAACATATTTTTATGGAAGTAATTTCCACAGGTGTTGTGTCTTGTTTGGTGTCCATATGTCTTGCATGCAGCATTGTCATTATCTGTCTGTAATACCACTCCCATGTATTTAACTGTCTTGACATTTCTTCCAGCTCACTGTTTGTAATTTAACTGACAGTCTGCACTGAAAAAAAGTCCTTTAGAAATGTTGACAATCAGAAAATCTTTGAGGTCGAATTTTTTTCCACCCTGGATTGGGATGCCCTCTAGTGTTCATAGAGTATCATTACAGTGTGTCCACTTTATTCACAGCAGTGTATCAGATGAGCTACATTGTGCTCGCATCAGCGCAGGCAAAGCCATGGCAGCATTAGAGAGACAAGAAGCTCGATGAGTAATGATTGTGAGGGAGACAACTGTCTGATCCTTGAAATTGATCCCTTAGAATTCTCCACTCTTGAATGATGAGTCCAGTTCCTTCTGTATGCGGCGACACACAGTGACCTCTCTCTCTCACTCTCTCTCTCTTTCTATTTTTTTCTCTCTTTCTCTCTCTCTCTCTTTCTTTTTTTCTCTCTCTCTCTCGCTCTCTCTCCTGTCTTTCCTCTTCTTCCTTTCAGCTGACCTTCCCCAAAGCCAAACTCATGCTGATGTCCAGCAATCAGGAGGATATCAACGACTGGTATCGCAGCCTGTCGCAAGCCGTTGGGTAAGTGCCACGAGCCGAGGCCGGGGCCGTCTGCCTCTCAGACGCCAGCGCTCCGGCTCACAAGCATCGATCCCACCGCCAGCCACCCTCTGCCCTCGGCCTGTCACAGTAGCCTCTGTCCTCACCGCAGCCCTGCAGCAAAACAGGTTCAGTCCAGTGGTAAAGTTGGCGCAAGTGGCTCTCAAAGTAGTGTCTAGGTGTCTGGGCTAATGAGTTTGCCATGGAGAATGGAGTAAGAGGAGGTAGAGGTCTGGTCCATCATCATGTCACACCGGGGGGATGTTTCTGAGCGGAGCAGGGCCCCACTTTACTTGAGACTCACGGGAGCACAATTAGTGGTGCCCCACAGTAAGGCTATTTGGAGTGACCAAGGCCAGGGAAACTGACAGCTCAAATGAATAGCACAGCTGGTGACTCTGTGTGAGCCAGAGGTGGCGAACTGAAGGGCAGCATTTGACAGGATGTATTCACACTTAAAAGTGAATTAGTAAATTAGAGTGAGAATGAATGAATGAATGAATGAACACCGGGATTGTATTGTAGGAACATGTACTTAACACTCACTCAGCTCTGCTTGGTTTTATACACACCGTTTTTGAGTAACCTTTTATTAATTCATCTGCTTTTGTTTTGAATTATAGTATGGATTGGTATCATATCACTTACCATGGATCTTAAAATCCATAGTCCATAGCGATTGTTTATTGGTTCCGAAAATATAATGGCTTCCATTCAGAAATGAGTGTCCAGTTCCTGTTTTAATACAGGATCATGTTGTAGCTCTTGCTTGTGGTTGAGAAATCCAATCCATACTCTTAATGCACATTATTGCATTCCAGAAATCTTTATGTTATAAATTATCGACTTGTTGAGTTATCTTATTCCTTTACACTGCCACACATATGTGTGGTCCATACGACCTGCAAAAGCATGCAGTCCACTCCTCCTAGTACACAATCTGTGCAGTATTTGCAGATCAAGGTCTATAGGTCCACAAAAACGACCACTCCATTGCTTCATGACCATCTACAATGGGAGTGTTCCTTTATCTCTCCGCAGGCAGCTGAAGTCCAAGAGCACCATTGTGCACCGGAGAGATGACCTGTGCAGGAGGCCCCTGAGATCATATGAGGAGACCCAGCAAACGGCTCCCAGTGCTGCCCTGGCATCAGCCCCAGAGGACCAGCAGACCACAGCAAGCCCCCAACCACACGGCAGGAAGAGGAACATGGTCAGATCCCTGCTCTATGAATAGAAAAGCGTATAAATGCAGTCATTAGCATACTTTAAGGTTTGAGAGTAGAATATCGAGTGGTCCAGTAGGTCTCTGAGCGTTCCTGTGCTCTCCCCAGGTGCCAAGCGAGGTGGGAGGAGGCAGTCAGATCCTCACCAGCTCCCAGGCCACACCATCACAAACAGCTTCTAACGCCCCCAAAAGAATGAAGCTCTCTGATGCTCCCAAGGCAGGGTAAGGTTCTCACATGAGCATTATTGTATTTCTGTTGATTTATGTTTTATATTGACTTTCCTTCCTTCCTCAAAGATGTACAGTTTATGTATGTACACCTTCTTAAAGGCGTAACATCAGCACCAAGTATTACAAGATTTACACTGAAGGTACACAGTCATGTCATTTCTCCCATCTAACTCCAGGTCTCAGGAGTCCTCGGGTTCCAGCTGTGTGATTCTGTGATGAGATGAGAGGCTTAAGAAGAGCCGGAGCTCAGGCACTACACAGAGGTGTTTACCGAGATGTTTATCAGGTTATGACTGCTTTACAATCAGTACAAGCCACATGGGCTCCTCGGAGCTCTGAAGTATATTCAGATGATTCGTATTTTGAGCCTGTGTTTTTATAGCTGTGTTATATACCAAAGACTAGAATTGGGGGGTAAATATACTGTGGAAAGACTGTTACAGAATTATTTGCTTTTCAAATGAAATGGATCTGCGATTCTAGCACCAGCAGCGTTTAGTCAAAGCATTTGACAGCAGAACACTCCATACTCCATAGTATGATATTTCACTTAGTCAACACAAATGACATGTCTATACAACTACTTTTTTAATTCCATTTATGAAGCTGTTTATCATGTACTTACTTCTAACACAATGCTTGCCAATACTACTTACTTATGGAATACTCAAATGTCTTACGTGGTCTACTGGGAGGAAGAAATGTGTGCAATAGTTGAATGATGTGTGACAGCAACCTACCTTTTTTAATGAAACTACTCAAATAAGTCACTCCCCATAAACACTGATGACTGTGTATCCACTGGACCAAATATTATTGTATTTATACTCAGCAAAATATAGCACAATGATTTTATGTTGCAATATCTTATTATATGTGGAGAAAACAAATCTATTTCCATTGGGGTTCACTGCTTTTAAATGTAATGGGGTCACAAATCTATAGGTGCTTTTTATAACAATGTCTCATTTACTTTGGACATATTGCTGAAGAACTCTGAAAAGCAATAAATTCAGCGTTATTAATGGCCAATTTCTTTTGTCTTGTTTTCTGTTATTTACGTATTTTAAAGATTTAAAGACAGCTTTGGACATTAAGCTAACACAAATTACATGAACGCACGACGTTAACAGGTTTTTCTGCTTTTGACTTGCACTGACTTTGACTATTAACCATCTTTTGGATAGATGGCACACACAGACAGAGGAAAACAAACAATTCTCCCATTCAATCCTACTGTCCATGGTACCTTGTGCTAGTCATAAGTCCTGTTATGTGATTTTAATAGATACAACAGTTGCATCAGGTCAAATACAGGTGGTCACAGCAAGAACAACTAAGTGGAACTATCAACCATCAACAGGAAGTAAGATCTGAACTTAAGTAGTGTGTAAATATCCCCTACTTACAGGATATATATCTAACCTGAAGTCAAAGCAGGCTTTTATCCAAATCTTTCACAAGGCTGCCCTCTTTTGGTTTGTTCTTGAAAAGGCAAGTTTATACTTCATAGATCTCAAACAGATGATACCAGCCTTTTAAGAAATCAGATGTGCTGCTGCAGTGTGGATAAGGATGACTGCTTTGCTGTATCCACTAACTCCAAGTCTGAAATACAGAATATAATCTAAATGATCAACTAGGAGACAAGAAACGCGTTGGGGAAGGTGTTTGTATTGCACTTATTGAGTATACCCAGTGTGGGGAAGTGCAGAATGTTTGAGGATTTAGGTTGTCTTTTTTTGTGCCACTTCAAGACCACTACTTGTATTACTACTTGCCATAATTGCTCTTGTAGCTGAACCAGGGTAGGAGGACATTGGGCCTCACACAGGACCCACACCGCTAGTTAACCACCTCCATGCTTAAATGTCCCCTTTTAGAACTACATGGAACATTCATCCCAACATCACTAATAGAGAATGCCTTGAATACATGCCAGATTTGACAGAGTTGATGGTGGCAACAAGCAGCTTTTACCAGGTCTTGTACCACAATTTTTATAAACTTTAATATATATTTATGTTTGTACTTCAGCACTTATGATCCAATCCTCAGACGTTCCTCCAGTCGAATAGCCTAACTATGAGTAAAGCTTGGGGTGTTCTGGCTGCAGGTGAAGACTGACACTTAAGTTGTTTTGACATACAGTATTTCTAGTTGTAACTCTAAACTATACGAATGCACAGACCTTTTTGAAAGTGGATGCTTCAATCTCTGCCATCTGAGGGTCTAGTCATCTTTTGTTGATGGTTATGAATGAAATATTTAACAGCCACCAGTTGCTCAAAGCAAATATCAGCATTCAGCATCCTCAGCTGGATCTATATTGTGAATTAAACTGCCAGACTTCATGTCGACATAAATGTCTACTCTGTCAAAAAGTAACTGACTTTTATAGTTTCTCTGTATTAATAAACTACCTTGTGAGAGAATCTCTGTGTTTAATTCTGTGCTTGATGTTCCATTTATTGTGTTAAATGCATAATCGAGTGTATGTGGCTCTCTGTTGATACAGTAATTGCGCACCCCTACCTGTGTTGTGTCTGCGTATAAGACTGTCTGCCCACCCCTACCTGTGTTGTGTCTGCGTATAAGACTGTCTGCCCACCCCTACCTGTGTTGTGTCTGCGTATAAGACTGTCTGCCCACCCCTACCTGTGTTGTGTCTGCGTATAAGACTGTCTGCGCACCCCTACCTGTGTTGTGTCTGCGTATAAGACTGTGCACCCCTACCTGTGTTGTGTCTGTGTATAAGACTGCGCACCCCTACCCTCTGTATCAGTCCTCTGAATGCTCTCAGAGTTGCTCCATCATTACAATATTTTCACATGGAGAATTACTTTGCAACATACTGTACTCCAGTGGACAAAAGCTACATAAAGTTCAGGCCAGAAGACTTCAGTGGCAGTGACGTGTCTATCAGGTAAAAGCGTTTGTCGGTAGGCAAATGGCAGCCTCTTGAATTGACAGCCCAAAGGAACCAAAAAAGGTTAACAAAAGATTCCTTGTAAGAACTGAGGATAACTCTTTAACTAGCTTGTTGACTGACTGTGTAAAGGTCTGAAATTGAAATTGAGATGGCTGCTTCAAAAATATTTTGAGGATGTTTGTAGATAAGGCCCAAAAGTTTCATTGAAGATTGAAATTGTGTTCAGTGTGTATGGTTAACGTTAGCTTGGCGTTTCTATTCCACATTTACTGTGTTCATTGTGGTCTGGATACATTACATTACATACTGGGTTTATGGGAATCAATCCAAATGAGAGAGATCATCACATTTACATGTATTCATTTAGGCAAAGGCAACACATGATGTAGATTACAGCCCAAGAAGGAATGCATCTAGGACTAATGCACTTCTTAGAAATAAGTGATGGATCATTTAGGTTGAACTCTGCCAGATACAAGTGTACACTATTGTATTTGCAGAGAGTAAGGACATTGGACAGGAGCTACAAAAGAAAGTGTAAGGCGATTTCACATTTCATTTCATACAATTAAGTGCTTAGTAAACTTCATGTCCAGTCAGATTTGTGAAGACAGGGATTCAGATCACTTAATGGAGTTCAGTACCTCCTTTCACGACAATGAGACTTCAGAGGAGAAATGTACCTATCTTTAAACGGATGGCATTTCCAGACATGATTCATTACCATATTGTCCCCAGAGAAGAGGAGGATAGGCCTGAATGGTCAAGATCAGACAAGTAGATATCAAGCTGATTGCTGCTCTATAGGTCAGAATTAATGACTTGAAAATGATTTAATCAGTCAAAGGAAGTCAGTGGATAGTGATTAAAAGTCTAATAACATGCCTTGTTCTGCTGATCCAAGGCCCCCTGGGCCACTGTTTTCTGGATCATCCACTGTGCCTGCAGACCTGCTAGAAAGGTGTTGCTGTTATCAAGGTGAGTGGGGGTCTGCTAATCTTGATCTTATCTAGGGTGAAATGGCATGATTTAGAAACCAATGCTATATTACAAGTTGCAGGATTTATCTTTCAACCATGTTAGAACATCTGTGAGGAAAACTGATATCCATACAAGGCTGTTAAGCCTTCTGTCCAGATGGATCAAGACTGTTGAGTCTTCTGTCCAGATGGATAGACAGGCATCAGTTCTTGAGGCAGTAGGACTTGGACATCACTACTTGCCATGACTCTTTGAATGATCGCTCTGTGAGGTAGGTCTCAAGCCAACATGCCAGTTCAGAGAGTGTAGAGGATGTGTTGGGTCAGTGGTGAAGTTTGCTGATAAGTCAACAAGACAAGAACTGATGACTTCCATATTTTGCCACGGCAAACGGGATCGTTTCAGTGCCATGGTGACTCTTGAAAATATGGCTGATTTGGAGCAAACACATTTTTCTGTGAGAAATCTGTGAAGGGAAGTCCAGAGAATTAGCCAATGATGGCTGCCATTTTTTTTTATGTAAAGAACACAGCAACGTTGTCAGCAGTTGAAGAGGTGACTGGTGGAGGAGGTCGAGCAAAGAGGATGTTGATGTTGACTGATTTGCCAGTGGCATCGGCACTACTCATCTTGCTATGTCAGGATGTGGTTTGGACAGATAAGATGCTGGGAGGAGTAATGATGATGGAGGAGACTGATTCCCACTGGAACTGTTTGCATGTCTAGCAGCATGTCTGGTCATATTAGGTCAGGAAAGACATGAATGTTCATGGATAAGCAATACACATTACACAATACGCCATTGTCTGGAGCAGAAGACAGAAACTGTCCATTCATGTTCCCTGGTGGATGGTAAATGGCAATCAGATGGAGTTTGACTCAAGTGGTCATCGTGATTGCACAACCCTAAAATGAGGTATAGTTCTTGAGAAGCATGAAGAGAGTGAATTTCCATTGAGAGAGCCAGGTACTGCTGAGATGACCGGTGGCAAGTGCTGCCGTGTTTTCTGAATGAATCCACAGACATGACTGAGGATTGTGTTGCCTTTTGGAATACAGGCCATTTCTACGTTTGCAGAGAATGACAGGGATATGCTCAAATCACATGGTGTAGAAACAAGAAAGGTTAAGGTAAAGTGACGAGCCATTAGGGTTAATGAAAACGTTTGGAAGGGGTCCAGCTGGTATCCTTGCTCAGTAGACTCACATAGATATTAACACAAGGGGCGGAGTTATCAGTGGAGATGAGGAGAGGGGAGCAGGAGATCACAGAGGTCCAATGAGCGAGGAAACAAAACAGGATCCTACACAGAACTGTTGGAAATTGAATGACGTTGGCCTCATAGTGTAAACCCCCCTTTTCTCTTCCCTCACAAAACATATTTCATGTATTCTTGGTTCTCATGAAACATGCCACATTGAACAAAGCATAGATTTAAAAAAAAAAAAACACGTCAGCTTTCAAAAACATGATCAGCAAAGTATCACTATGTGTAAGCTAGGTTTGCTAAAGGGTAATTATCAGTCACTTAGCAACTTCTGTTGAATTTGTTTGTTATGAATTTTATGAAAGCCCTTAATTGCCTTAGATTATAGAGGACAAGTGCAGCAAGAGGTAATCCATCCATCATAATTGAGGTCTTTTTAAGTGACATTTGAGTGAGTGAGAAGCGAGTGTGCGAGTGTCTCCCTATACAGCCCCTGCTCTGGCAAAACTACATCATCAAAAACATTGAGATCCTCAAAAAAAATTCCCCAGTGATTTTTTCAGCACTGATCAACAAATCTGTACAGTGCATTCAGAAAGTATTCAGACCCCCTTTACTTTTTTCATATTTTGTTAAATTGCAGTCTCATGCTATCTCATCAATCATCAATCTATCATCAATCTACACACATAATGACAAAGCAAAAACCGGATTAGACTTTTCTTTGCAAATTCATTATATCTCTGTACTTTGCGCTCAACCCTGACCAGCCGCCCAGTCCCTGATGGTGAAAATCACCCCCACAGCATGTCACGGTTGGGTTGGTATTTGGCAGGTGATGAGCAGTGCCTGGTCCTCCAGATGCTTAGAATTGAGGCCAAACAGTTCAATATCAGTTTCATCAGACCAGATAACCTTGTTTTCTCACAGCCTGAGAGTCCTTCAAATCTTTTTTGCAAGCAGGCTTTCCTGTGTATTCTGTGAGGAGAGGCTCCCGTCTGGCCACGCTGCCATAGAGCACGGATCCGTGGAGTGCTGTAGTGATGGTTGTCCTTCTGGAAGTTTCTCCCATCTCCACACAGGACCTCTGGAGTTCAGCCACAGTGACCATTCGATTCATGGTCACCTCTCTTGCCAAGTGATTCTCAGCGGGGATGGCCATTTGACCTGCTAACCTTTCCTCCACAAATGTACCATTTACCGCATATAACACCATTGTACAGTGTCCAACTGATGGAGGTGACAGTCCCCTTGGTAATAATAGATAGCGAGATGATTCTCTGAGGATTGTGTAATTGTACAATAAGAAAGTTACCGGAGAAAAGTGGAGATCCCTAAATTATATGGTATAGTAATGTATGCTGTATTATGCCCACTGAACAATTAAACAAGTTTCAGTGGAAAAAAGTGCCTTTAAAGCTAAAATTACCCCGAAGACCTGTTTCATAAAATATAAAGACAATGAGAAAGTCTTCCATTTTATTTAGCTTTGCAGAAAATACAGAGATTTTGTAATTCCATTTATTCTAGAAATCAGAAATGGTCTTGTACATGACAAGTACATATGGCTATATGTTAGTTGCATGGGTCAACTAAATCTGAGAAATGCTTTGACATGAAATGCACATATTCCTTCTGGCCACTAGATGGAGACAAAGACGATATGAATCACTTCTTAACCTTGGTGGCGTACCAAACAGGGTCAGTCGAGCTGCCCTCATTCTGAGAATATGAGAACGTTTACGAGATGCATTTGCCATGCATGACATACACTTAATATTTGTGTTGCTGTCGAAGTAACTCCTCTCTCTCTCTCTCTCTTCTACTACACTTATACTAAAAGACATGACTTACTGCTCTCTCTCTCTCTCTCTCTCTCTCTCTCTCTCTCAATTTCAATTTCAATTTCAAATGGCTTTATTCGCATGAATGCGCGATACATTGTTGCCAAAGCACTCAATACAACAATATTAACAGCAGATAACAGCAACATTAGTGATAATACTGATAACAACACACACACACACACACACACACAAACACACACACACACACACACACACACACACACACACACACACACACACACACACACACACACACACAGAGAGATCAGCATTAAGGGAAAGAAAAAAATAAAAATAATAATAATGATAAAAGATAAAAGTAAATGAATAAATAAAACAAAACAAGGAAGTAAATACATAACCAGAAAATTATGTCTCGTGGCTGTCATGACAAGCTTTTACGTATTTCGCAGATACATATATTAAATCTGGGTGTTCACCCAATATATATTTAATTTTTTTATTTTTGTAAAGTTGATTAAAATTTGGGATTATATTTTCAAATTTTGGGAAGAAGACTGATCTAATTGGTTCAAATTTTTTACAATTTAGAAGGAAATGTTCTTCGTTTTCAACTTCTTGTGTGCAGTATTCGCACAACCTCTCCTCCTTAGGTCGCCATGTTTGTTTGTGGCGACCTTTTTCAATGGCCAATGTGTGATCACTGAGTCTGTACCTAGTGAGTGTTTTTCGGTTCTTTATGACATTTAGATAGTTAGCCACTTCATATTTTCGCTCTAAAGATTGGTATGTTTCTAATTTATGTTGTGTTTTAATCATATTTTTCCAATAATTTATGTATTTTTCTTTTTGTTGTGTCATGATTTCCTTAGGGTGTATTTTGTTGGGGTTAGAATTAAGGTTGAATACTAATTGGCTGAGGGCACTTTTTTCCAGATTCTGTTCTTGACACCAGAGGGCTTGATGATTGTATGATTTCGGGTCACTAGATTTTAAATGTTTATAAAATTTGACTGATCTTTTTTGGATTTTTAATAATAAGGGGAATTTACCTAATTCAGGTAATTTACTCTCTCTCTCCCCCTACACAAATACTAATAGACATGAAGTACTCTCCCTCTCTTCCCATACACTAATACTAACATACATAAAGTAGTGCTCTAAGAATTGAATATGTACTGCAGGGGAAAGAATGATCAAATGTGTTTGTTAGGAGAAGAAATACGTATATTTAAATAATCACAAACTCATCACAGTTACAATACAAACGCTCTGAGTGTTAAATGCAGCACTGTGATGTATGGGCAAGGCAATATAACCTTGTCCCCTGATCATTGACATGTGTAAAAAAAAAAAAAAAAAAAAAAAACATAGTTCACCAGATAAATTCACCTCACCAGATCATTTTGGTTAAGCAATGACTTTCACTATTTATTGTATTGCACTTTAAATACAACGTCCTTTGGTTTGCAATGCTTTCAGTTTGATAAGCAGTTATTCCTCAAGGGGGCAGTAGAGCCCTCTCCAATGCAATCAGACAATAGTTGTGTCTTCAACCATGTAAAATTTCAAATTTTGTATGTATAAAATGTACAACATTATAAAATGAAGTCCTCTATTTTACCCTTCTTCATTTTATTATTTGACTCAGTAAACAATGTAAATGCATTTGTAAACAAAGACTACAGATCCATGTTTAGCAGTCTGGGCTCTGTTGCTTCTCCTGTTCTTCTGTTGCTCTGTCTTTAGTCTGGAAAAGGCAGTAGACTTTAGGCTAGTTCTCATTTCATTTCTTTTTTTTAATGGTTTGATTGATGGTTTATCACCAATATGAATGTGTAAGAAAACCAATCAATTCGATGGAAAATAAATCATTATTGCCTAACTAAGTTAAATATTGGGTCATTATTAACCATGGGTGGTTGTGTTCATTATTAAATCAAGGCTTAAATATATTGCCAACTTGTTTTTTTACCATATAGCTTACAAACATGAGTTGACCACTGAACTTAATTTTTTTCAAGGCTTCATACGCGTTTGCCTGATCGACATGAAGTATGAGTACACTTGGGAAAAACTAAATCTTATATATCCACAGTAATTTCGAAGGTATATTCTGCCCCCTAGTGGCGACCAAGGTTACAAAAAGCCTCTCTCGAGCTCCCACCCTCGGAGGCCGAGAGCGAGGCAGTGATCAAAAGCTTGTAGTCGAGGCGCTTAGAACAGAACTGACAGGGCAGCAAGACAGAGCGGGCCAAAGGAGCTCCGCTTTTCATGCCAGCCTCTGCTAAATCAAAGCCGAAAAACAAACCTAAGGAAACTAAGACCACTAAAACTGTATTACGACTCCACTGTTTAGTGTATTCGAACTAGGTTTCGCTGCCTTCCATGGAGCTCCTTTCTTTCAAGTGTTGAAGTCAACCAACCCGATCCATTTTGAGCGAGGATGAGCGTGAACAGTACGGGGACAGGGTCGGCTCCGTGCCGCTTCGCCCATTATTTCGTGGTATGTGGAATAGACACCGAGACTGGGTTGGAACCAGACGAATTGGCCGGTAAGCTTAGCCTATTTAAAAACTGCACAAAATGTGTTTTTTTTTTTAAAAACCAGCTCCGCTTGTTTGGACACTGGGTTTTTATTCTGGTGCTTCTGTCGAAGGCAGCATAGAGCTGAAAGACATTCAAACCATGAGAAGCTCGGTTTGTAAAGTTGTTTTGTCTAGTGTACTAAGAGAACTTATCGATTGCTGTACCCTACTATTTCCTTTGTTTTGCCCAAACTGTTCGATTGAAAGAAAGTTGAACGGTTAGCACACCAAACTCTCAACTCTCAGATGCAAAGGCGGCAGCCTTTGTCAACAATGTAACCACACACATTCCTAAAAAAATGTAGCGTTGGACTCATGTTGTTGAACAGTGGAGTAGCCTATTTGTATTATGCTAAAATTATGCCTGATCAACCTTTTGTGTAACAGAAGCTGCGTAATAATTGTGTTTGTGATGATGATCTGATATAGGTAGGCTAGTTATTATAGTGATTGTTTCGTTTGAGCTAAACATCATTTTACTCCTGTGAATGGTCTTGAAAGGTTTTTAGGTTTTCGCCATTCATGTGATATGTGTTCACTATTCATGTTACATCATGTTAAAAAGACATTCGCTTTCAAGGCACACTTTCTCCGTGTGGGTGTAGATCTGTATCTATGTTTGTGTGTACATGAGAAGTCATCTAAATAGCAAGTGAATCTTCTCAACTTGATATTCTTTACAGGTGGCAATCAAGGCATTTCAGTCGATTATGTTCAGGGAATCAGAGTTCAGTGGACAAAATAAGTAGTGTTTTTGAAGCTATGTTCATGCTATGTTCATACGTATGTTCATGCGACATAACTCTTAGGAAGAGGTGCTAACAGCATCAGTGACTGTCTCTAAGTATGAGGTCAGAATAGCTGCACTTTGACCTGCTGTTTGTTTACCAAGTGCAGAATGATGAAACTTCAACTGTCTAAATGATAGTACTTGGTTGCTCCAAACACTATCTGTTTTCTCTGAGCTGTAACAGTGTTTGGTCATCTCTGGCATGCTTGTTTGCCCCCCTTCTCTCTCTCTGTTTGGGATTGGGAGTGATTGGGGAGCTTTGATTGGGGGTAGTGTTATGGGTGGTGTAATCTCTGACTTCTGGAGGATTAAATGGTGGGAGTCTTCAGCCCCAGACAGTGAGCTAAATCTATAGGCCATGTTGGTAGTCATGAAGACTTGTGTTGGGGGGGGGGGGGGGGGTGCATTATTTGGAAAGATTCCTCTGTTGTACATGTCCGACTTAGAATCCCTGACAAGGGACAATTTGGCCTTCGCCACACTGCCCATGTGGGAGACGTTTGCTGCTATAGAGGGCAAACCAGTACCCCAGCCTGGCTGGCCCTGAGTTGAATAAACCAGGCCAGCGTGTTCTGTCTGCTCTTGTTTACACTAGCATGGCTAACGCAGGGCAGAAGCTAAGCCAGAGAGCAATCACAGATGTCATTGTCCCATTTCTGAAAATGTTCCTTGGCTTCTGAGCATGATGGTCAGCTACTCGTAATCAGTTAAATTAAATTAGCTACCTGACAAAACCCGGGGTATCTTCCCCTCTCTCTGCCTTAAATCCCTAGACAGACGCACATTAAGTTTGAGAGCAGAAGCATTTGAAAGGGTAAGGGTGGGATTAAGGCTGCCCTGTTGGGGGACAAAGCAGTCTGGCTGATGCCCGTCTGTCCCCTAAGAGCACACATCATCAGAATATTGAGGAAGGGCTTAGAGGAGCTCTAGCTCCAGATGCTGGCTATGGGACATGATCGTGAGACAGAGTGGACATGGGACATGATCGTGAGACACAGTGGACATGGGACATGATCGCCAGACACAGTGGACATGGGACATGATCGCCAGACACAGTGGACATGGGACATGATCGTGAGACACACTGGACATGGGACATGATCGTGAGACACACTGGACATGGGACCTGATCGTGAGACACACTGGACATGGGACCTGGTCGTGAGACACACTGGACATGGGACATGATCGTGAGACACACTTGACATGGGACATGATCGTGAGACACACTGGACATGGGACATGATCGTGAGACACACTTGTGGCTGCATCTGGAGCTGCCTGGGTTGAGATGTTGATGATGTGATTGTCGTTGGTAGCATATTGTGACCCAATCTGTTGGGGGTTGGTGTGTCAATGGGCGTTGCATGGCCCATTAACTAGACGCTTCTGTCCATGTCTCCTATCAAACAACCATTCCCATGACACTGCCTAGAGGAGTGAACAGCCTAGAGGTCATCAACAGTCACAAACACTCCCCCCACACAGAGGAAGGATCATCTGGTTCACCCCTTACAGACATACTTCCATGACTGACTCTACTTGTATCAAGTTTCTCATTGTTGGCCCTGTCTGTCTCACATGCCTATAAAATAGCTCAGTACTAAAGTACAGTACGCACGCGTGACCCTCATTCAGAGCTGCTGCTTATTTCTGGCTCTGCTCCACTGGGCCGTCACTGTTAGAGTATCTGGCCCTGCCTTTGTGTGGGGTGGCCCTGTTCCCCTGGCCCATTGTTCTGGCCAGAGGGGCAGATTTCCTGTGGATCGCTCGCCTGCATGGCTGCTTGTCGGGTATCTCCTGAGTGTTCGTTCGTGTCCGTGCTGACACGCAACCTCTTTTGCTCTAGCTCGCTCTCTCTCTCTCTCTCTCTCTCCTCTCTCTGTGTCTCTCTCTCTCTCACACACACACACACACACACACACACACACACACATACTCCAATGAATTCCCCCTTGTCCATACGTAGCTGAAACTGTTCTGTTCTCCACGGCATGAGAATCAGCGACATCATGCTGACAAGTTTGGGGTTTCTCTCGACCGTCTCTTACATGTAACCTTATTTAGCATTCTTTCACTCATGGTTATAGTGAGGTGGCATATGCCTAGGCTGCTGTGTTCATATTAAATAGGCTTGAGGTTTATGAACTGTTTTTGTAACTGCATATTTCATCTGACCTTTTAGCTAATTATTTCGAGCTGTTGATTATAGGAAAAGAGAACATCTACTGAAGTTTTAAATATGACCTTGTTCTTGTGGTTGGGCCACCTTCCATGTTTGTTTGTGTGCTGCGTATTAATGTGGTAGTTGTCCCCAGCCCCAGGGAGCTGCCAGTGTTGTGTTGGGGGACAGTTGCTTTCTCTTCCCAGCGCAGCAGCTGTGAGAGCTGTGCAAAGCCAATGTGGTGATTTGATTATGCAAACAGACACAGCAACCTTTTCTCACACGCACACACAAACACACACACAGTCTCTCTCTTCCTTTCTCTCTCTACCCCCCTGTCTGATTTTGTGTGGCTGTTGTAGCTGAATGCTAGCGGCCCTGTGTCTGGAATGTCCTCTTTACATGGCTGTCTGGTCTGGGCCTGCGGGAAGGGCAACAGCACACGAGGCAATGACCCTCATCTGTGGTGTCTTGTGAGGAAATAGGTTTGACCATAGCATTTTATAAGGTGGGCTATGCCCCTCATCTGTGGTGTCTTGTGAAGAAATATGGTTCGACCAAAGCATTTTATAAGCTGGAACCACATTCCTTCTGTACATTCCATTTCCGACATTGGAGATAAATCACTGCATCGCTGTCTGTGTATACTAAGACCCCCCCAATCTGTCAGAGCTTGTGTTTGCATTCAGAGATGGTTGCCTTTATTAGTCATGGTTCAATATTTTAAGAGATCCCAAAGGCTTTTAAACGACTACTTGGTGAATTGCCTTTTATTGGGTTTGTATATTAGACCAGAGGGGTCCGGAGGTGCTCAGTTGTGTCTTTCTCTAAGGTCCCGTTTATGAGACTGGATGGAAATGGATTCAATACTTGAAAGCTTTTGAATAAAGGAGTATAAATAGTGTCATTCTGGCACAGCGCTGGAGTGTTGTACTATGATGTGCATTCCAAGCGCAGGGCATTCTGTGCTGAGGAAAGAGGGAATCTGTAAGGTGAGAAGCGCAGAGCTATTTTAGGAGGTGAGGCTGGCCGACAGCCGGAGGAGAAAGATACTTGCTTTAATGTTTTATGCTCGCTGGAGGTTCCTCCCTTACCCACCCTGTTGAGGATACCAGCACGTAAAGATGTTTGCAGTGCTTTGCATACCACAAGAATATCGTCATGCTGCAGTAGCTTCAGTCTCAGTTCCTACTGCACACATCCGGGCATAGCCTATTCTCCTTCCTCTTGGTTCTGCAGGTGGTTCCTGTGAGACCCTCAGCAGGACTTGGTCCTTGAGGGACCGGTTGGCGTTCAGTGGGGGCCCCCCCTACCAAGCCGTCTCTGTCTCTTTACACCTGGGCCAAACACACACCTCCTATCTCCTCATTGACCCTCCTGTAATGAGCCGATATCAAAGAGACAGGTCAGTTTGCAGCTCTGTGATAATTAGGACCAAGGGTATTAGGTAGTCTAAACCAAAGCAGCACCATCGTGAGACTGCCATTGTCCTTGACATCAAACAGAACTAATAAACCTGGCTTTATGGACAGAAGAGGGGGTGAGGTGGAAGGCTAGTCTCCTTCTCCTCAGCTACAGTTGGCACGTTTGACTGCTCCACTGCAGAGAGAGAGCACAAAGGGCTCTAAGAGGGCTTTCAGCCCAGGCCATCTGTCTGGAATTGCCAGCCTACATGCTAGCCTGCTAAGTAGCTACACTAATGTTGAGAAACCTCCACACTTCCACCCCACCCCCACTCCCCCCCCCAGGGACCCACAGGGAGTTCAATGATGTAAGGTTCTCTTTGACCTCCATACGGTCATCATTGCCCAGTGCACTTGGTCTCCCTCTGTGACACTCTGGAGTCTGGACTACAAAGAGAAAAGGAAGAGGAGAGAGGGGACCCTTGCCCATTTTGTAGGCACAAGGGTAGAAAAGTGCTCTCTTGTTGTATGTTGTACCGGGTGAAGTCTGTCTTCATGCTCTCCGCCGTACATCATGGTTGAATGGCCACTTCAGTCATCTTTGCCTTGTGTATTTTTTTTTTAAGGGATGGCAAAATGTCGAGATGGATAGGAGTTGACAGGCCTGGCTTTGTTAAGCCTGTTAGTGTAATCCTTTCAGATGGCTCCTCAAGGCCCCTCTGATCGCTGCTCTACTAAGCTGCCGAGGCCTGATCTAGGGTTCATCTCAAGATCAACATTTGACCTAAAAGACATGTACACTATAAACACATGCACACCCAAACACCCAAAACACATGTCACCCATGTGTATGCAGAGACTGAACCACATATGTGTATAGGGCCATGTGTATGCAGAGACTGAACTACATATGTGTATAGGGCCATGTGTATGCAGAGACTGAACTACATATGTATATAGGGCCATGTGTATGCAGAGACTGAACTACATATGTGTATAGGGCCATGTGTATGCAGAGACTGAACTACATATGTATATAGGGCCATGTGTATGCAGAGACTGAACTACATATGTATATAGGGCCATGTGTATGCAGAGACTGAACTACATATGTATATAGGGGCTAAAACCTTCTTTCAAGGCAACATCTAAACAAGGGTTCTCTCTTCATTGACATGATGTCAACCATCTCATTATAAATCCATTACTTGCATGGCCACAACGGCATACTTCCACCCGCTATAATGTGAAACCCAGCAATCATGTTTCCATGAGCTATCCATTGACCTTGGAGTGGCAGTGACAAGGGGCCCCTGCTGCGACTACTTCTCACATCACGTCAACGTTCATAGCGTTCATATTAAAGCTAAAATTGCCTGTCTTTAAGCAGTGGACCCAATGGAATTGCCTCAAGAGTATTGCTTCCTGCCAACCATGGGGTTGTCTTAAAAGCATTGCATCTAGTTGGGAGTCTTCTGTTTCCTTAGTAACTACCTTGTAATCATGATTTAACCACTTCCGGGGAAAAAAAAGAGTTTCCTTAAGATTTGCATCTAGCTGAGAGTCTGCCACTTGCCTAGGCGCTCCTAGATAGCCCTCTTATGGAGCAGTTAATCATGTGATGTGCTATTGACATACGAATGCCTGTCTGCCCTCTGACCTCCCAGCCCATATGCTCTGTCTCGCTCAGCTGCTGATGGGTGGAGGGGTTGGGGGTCACATGGGGCCCACAGTACAGGAGTGTGGCTGTGTGGGAAACTCCGTTCTTTTGTGTTGTCATCAGTGGAACATAGGTTTGCACACGGTCTGATCTGAAGATCTTTGTCAGATATCTGAACACTATGGCCACGGTCACAGGGGCCTCTGCAAATGTCACAGTGTTATTTCAGCCCAGTATCTGATAGAAATGCTGTTCTGATCTGTAGAGATATTGAGAGAGGTGTCAGCATGGTAGGACTTGTCACAACCTGTCATGACTTAAACCTGGTTTGACTTGCCTTTCCCTTCACTCAGACATGTTTTAAACCTGGTTTGACTTGCCTTTCCCTTCACTCAGACATGTTTTAAACCTGGTTTGACTTGCCTTTCCCTTCACTCAGACATGTTTTAAACCTGGTTTGACTTGCCTTTCCCTTCACGCAGACATGTTTTCCCAGGTCTCTTGTTTCTCCGGGATGACTGTGATGTGTTTATGTAGGCGGTGATGCTAACTCATCCAACACTGAGAGAGCCACGTGGGCTGAGATCATGAGCGGTACCAAGCACTCTCATCAAGGCAATACCACTGTGACTCATCTTCCGGTTGCTTCCACGGATCCTGCTTTGCACGTCTGGGTTGGCACCGGTTTGACTGCATGCGAGCGCTTGCCAGGGCTACACTTTCTGAAAAGGCTCAGCAGTGAATATGACATAACGCACCTCCTCTCCACTGGCGTCACGCTCAACGCTGGCCAGACTTTCTTCCAAGGGACGAGGGCCTCACAATCCTCTGCTCTCTCCATCATCACACTTTTATTGATGTCGTGGTCACTGGTCAGTGGGAGCAGCAGGAAGATGACATTATAGACAGACTGGGCCAATTGACCGAGATCAACTTGTGATTAGTACCAAAGAGGGCTTTCTTTGGATGTTTGTTCATAAGAGAACCCAAAGCTATAACCATCTGACCATGACCTCTGAAATGGCAAACAATCATCAGCCCCACATCCAGCCACAAATGATCCCTCCACATTTGGCTGCCACCTTGATTCAGTTACTATGGGTAATGTGTCACTCTGTGTGTAAACAAAGCTACTTATGTGCCCCCCTTGCTATTCAACAAGATGTAATGTTGCTTGCTGCCATTTCCAGCCTTCCGTCAGCAGAATCACTGGACGCCATAATAACCCTGTGCTGTGTGTTATGTCACAGGCGCTGTAAATCTGCTTACATAATGGAAGTTCTCCATCTTAACGGCACCGCTGGGCCTCCATCTCACAGATTACTCCAGCCGTACATGAGAAACACACACACACACACACACACAAAGCTCCCATTACAGGAATATGTCCACCGGGAGTGTGTCCCTACCATTCAGTGGCATAAATCAGGCATAGTGAATTGCACGTTCAAATCAAAAGGCTCATCTCTGTTCACTATTATGTCATCATTTGTGTGAGTGGATATTAGAGTGGTGGAAATGCATGTTCATGAAAAGAGTCATTGATGAAGGCCTATCTAGAATCGGGAGGTTAAGCATCCGACTGGCCTTCTAGAATGTTCGTACTGGGCAGGCTGCTGCTCTTAGAATATGCTTCATATTCATTTTTCATATGTTTCTGAGTTAAACCGCCCCCCCAGAGGTGTACAGTCTTTGTGGCAGGGGCCTGGGTAATAACAGTCCTTTTCACAGGGTCACTGTTCTGTACAGCTGTGTGTGTGTCTCTGGGTGTGTATTTGTCTCTGGATGTGTGTGTCTCTGGATGTGTGTGTCTGGGTGTTTGTCTCTGGATGTGTGTTTGTGTCTGGGTGTGTGTCTCTGGGTGTTTGTCTGAGTGTTGGTGGGGTGAGTGACGCAGTCTCGATCGTGTTGACTTTGACCCTTGACTGGGTTCCAACTCAGCAGGTGACCCGGGTGCTCTGATAAGCCTAAGTAAACATTCCCTCCAGTCAGGACGTCTCTTCCCAGCTGATAGCTCCCACTGTCGCAAGCAGGTTGTCTCAGTTAGTAAACAAAACATCCTCTAAACAATCAGAGCCATCTGATGTACATCAACCAGCTATGTTCAGCTATGCTTTTAACTGTGTTCCCCTGAGGCAATGTCCACCAGAGACATGAACGCATTCTAGCAGTTGAGGCTGGGCTGATGCAGGAACAGTTTCCTCTCTAGTTAGGCATCAGTCAACCCTTACAGAAATATTTTCTAGACACATTCAAATGCTACGTTGTATAAATAATGTACAAATATATATGAACACTCACATGGTTCTAGAAAATAAAGAGTGTGACAAAGCAGAAGAAAGGAGCATCAAAAGGTATGATCGTTTTGTTTTTCATGCCACAGACAGAGATGGATGAGAGTATGAGGTAGTGCTATTGTGAGGCGCTGAGTCTGCGAGGGTCAGTGAGTGGTGGTGCCAGTCTAGGGAGCGTGGGGGAGTGAGGATGGCACAGATGAGAGAGAGAGGAGATGATGCTGCCAGGGTCAGAGTCATTGTAGACACACCACAATGGGCTCATTGGCCTAATGAGACCAACTCTGATCTGGAGTCAGTCTGTGCCTGCACCCCACACACAAACACACAAATACACACATGCATTTAGACTTTAAGCACCATCAACAATCCCCACAACAAAGCCAGCCTGTTGCATTGATTGAGTTTAAAAGCGAACCAGACTTGAACATTTTCAGTTGAGGAGTGCACTGAGGCCAGCCAGCCCAGAGACAGTCACACGCCCCAGAGAACAGAACGCTCCCTTGAGGGTTTAAGACTTGCGTTTGGATCATGTGGTCCTGAGGGCTAGAGTGAGGCTTCACACACAAACACATCCTTCAGTCTTCTCGTCTCTCGCTACACCACTGGAAAATTGCCCCTCTGCGATGCTTCGGCTGATCATTTCAGCTGATGCTCAGGGTTTTTTTTTTGCTCCCCCTTTGGAAAAAACATTTTTTTTGCCAAACAAACATGAAAACATATTATATAACAACTCACTCTGGCGCTGGACATTGGTGCTTTTTAACGGTAGAGAATCTAGACGCTCCCAGCCCTTAATAGCCTTGGTTGACATTGCCAAGAAATAATCTCAAAATGAGGCAGCTAAAGGTTTAAGGCATTTAATGAAGTTAAAAACATCCAGTGACTATAATGTTGACAACAAAACCAACTTTGCCAGTGTGTTCTGCTTCTCTGTGTGTGTTTACATCAATGCCTCATGTTAGGGGGGACCATTCCAGAAGACCACAAGCCTATTTCACCCATAGTGTCACCCTCCAGTTTAGGGCTAAGCAGATTTCAGCGTGGCTGCATTATGACACTCCATGGAAGGGTGATTATGAAGGGTAGAGAGGAGCAGCTCGCTAATGATGGACTACCGGAGCAGTGATGGACAGCAAATTGGCTGGAATTAAAATCAGTCCGCGTAAGGCCAGCCATCATTTTAGAGCAGAGCAGAGCGGGAGGGAATAGCAATATTTATCTAATGTCTGTCTCTTTCTGCCTGGCGCTTGATTTGCATTCTTGTGTGGAACCAACTAGAAAGGACTTGATAGAAACATGAAATGCCGCAGAGGAGTGTCGTCTCCAGTCTTTGTTCACTCTGTGTGCCAAAGCCAGTGAAGGGTGGTGTCAAACATGCCACAGCTTCTTTTACCCAGTGAATGCTTTGTGTTTTGTTTTTTTTCCCTCTTCCCTCTTCTTGTAGTTGTTGCTTTCGTCTGTTGAAGACCCAAGTGCATTTGTTTGTAGAACCTGAGAATTTTACAAATAAATCCCTTCAACTCTACTATCTCTGTGACAGAGGAGGCAAGCTAAAAAAAAATGCCTAACATCTGTTATGCAATCCCTCTAGAATCTAGATTGTACGTGTTCTGTCTGGACTCTTAATTCTCTCCCACAGTAATGTACTGGTCCGTTTTGCTGATGGCTTTTTGACCCGCATCTCTGCTCTCCCCGATGGCTGAAGCCAGCAGCCTGGGGGGAAGTGAGGGTCAGAGGGAGAGATTAAGATAAATGAAGGTCTATGAGTAATGGTCAGGACACAGATGTGTGTAGTCATCTTGTAGGATGTTCTTGTGATGGGAAATCCATACTTTTCATCTCCATTGTGAATGGTGGATTGACAGTTGCCTGCATTGATTGTTACATAGGTGAGCGATGCGATTACTTGTTCAGCAGATGAAATTGGGCCAAAGTATGCAGGTTGTAATGCTGTAGACCTGTAATGAGGCCTGAATGGAGCTCCAGATTGACGTTGTGTGAGATCATTTTCATCTTCATATCTTGATTTGAATAGCCAGCACTCTGGGCTTACTTTGCATACCATGGCGGCCAGATTGGTGGCTGGTTGCGGCTGGAAAAGACCTGAGGATTAAACTAGCGATTAGCCGTCTGCTTTTCTCACCAGTCTGGACACCAGTGGGATAATGAGTGATTTGGCGCTACATGGCTAGCTCTACATGGAAGGGCCATTTATTTTCTTAAGTTCTGAAATTAGGCGTGAATAAATCACCATTCTTTTATGTCCTAGCTGGAATAGCCCCTGCCAGATTCCTGTCATTTTTGCTAGCAGCACACTCCCATAGTTACATGAACTGTGTTTTTCACCGTAAGACTAGATGGCAGAAAGGCATTTACTAAAGGAAATAAGGGGGCAAGGCCAGTTGTGCTGATGTTAACGTTGGCTTCTCAGCAGACATATTTGGTCTTTTGACTAATCCCTCCAGTTCCATGATGAGTTGCCATGGAGACAGATGGCTCTGATGCAGAGGCAAATGATATGCGAGTGTGGAAGGAGTCCCCCATCCCCCAGTCACGGAGGAACACGCTCCCAGTCTGCCCTGATTTAATTACCTTCCTTCGCAAAAACACAATTGCTGTTGTCTGTCAGTTCCAGCGTCATGGGAAGGTATATGGGTTGGTTGTTTACCAAACGGCACAAAGAGCGCCAGGAGGGCTCACTTAATGGAGGCCGCTGTGTTTCCTCACGGACACGTGACCAAGCAGGCAGCCTTGAAGATGCCTTCCGTCGCATTCCCTGAAGTCTTTTTCTCAGAACCTTGGAGGACATAATGGAAATGGAGGGGGGGGGGGGGGTTACTCACAGGCCTGGCTGTTCATTCAAAGACTGTGTGGCCACTAAAGATGATGGATAGGATAGATGGAGATCTGTCTTTGTCAGATTTATCCTCTGTGTACTGTCAGTTGCTCCCTCCTTTAGCGTTCTGTGTATTTTGCTCCAATAGTACAAAAGGCTCATGTGTCGAGTATGTTTGTGTGTCTGCTACGTGACCGCATGGCCATGACTCTAGTTCCACAGCTGCACAACATCACACTGAGGAGCCATCTTTTAAGATGGGCACTGGAAATCTTGCACTAGATTCCCTCCCTTCTGAAAGCCAGGCCAAATGAGTGAGTGAGCCTGACTGTTGGGGGAGTAGAACCACAGGGTTGTGCCCTGTTCCTCCAGAACTGTTTGGAAAGGAAGTGTGAAGGTAAAGGCTTTCTACCGTCTCCTTTAGAAATGCTGGACCAGTGAGCTGAAGGGGCCTCTGCTGCTCCATGAGAGTGAGACTAGTGAAATGGCCGCCTGGCTCTGGCTCATTGCCCTGGGTTTGCAGGGACGTCAGGCAGAGCACTCACCCTGGGGGGGGGGGGGTCAGCCTCAGCTTGGCCTGCGTTTCCTCCCCTCATGTGATATGAATGCCGCAGCTATCAGCTTGTTTTTCTTTCCTCCTTCCCTCTTTGTCTATCCATCTCCCTTTCTCCATCTCACTCACTCACTCCCACACACTCACTTCCTCCCTCTCTCTCTCTTTCTCTCACTCTCACATTGCTGTGCTGTGCTCCATTTGTCTGTCGTATTCTCTCTCTCCTTCTCTCTCTCTCTCTCTCACTCTCACATTGCTGTGCTGTGCTCCATTTGTCTGTCGTATTCTCTCTCTCCCTCTCTCTCTTATGGGTATTTAGTGAAGAGCTGACCAGGAAGCAGCTGTCCCCCAGGCAGTTTGTGGACAGGGGTCTCTCTCCTCCGCGCAGTGGAGGATGACTGCCAAGAGCACTCCACATCTCTGAGGCTGGAGCTTTGCTAAATGATCCCCTCAGATCCCAATCACTGAACCCTCTCCCTCCACCCAGCCTTTTACAGAGATGCTCCATGTGATGATATGATGTTGCGATTAAAGCCTGCGACTGACTCGGTGGAATATTTGCGGCTCGTCCAGCTTTGCTATTTATATCCCTCTTTATCAGGGCTGTGGAACAGTAGGGGGTGTGTGTGTGGAACAGTATGTGATGTGTGTGTGTGTGCGTGCACTCGTGCTGCCGCTGACGGGGACAGCAGAGGATTCTGGGTAAGCAAAATGGTGTCCCACAGCAGGCGTGTGAATTGATGCCTGTCACTGTAATCGCTGAGAGAGAGAGAGAAAAAGAGAGAGAGAAACACGATCGCATTAAAGCTCTTCCTCAGTATCCCTGAAAGGAAATGTAGGCCAGCATGGTGCCATGAGGGAGGAAGAGGAGGAGGATGGAGGAGGAGGAGGAGGAGGAGGAGGAGGAGGAGGAGGAGGAGGAGGAGGAGGAGGAGGACTGTGGCTTGGAGTGGATCAGTCATAACTGGAATAGCAGAGCGATTGATTATCTTTATAATGGCTGACATCCACCATTCAGCAATAACAACAGACTGCCTTTGCCTTAGGGAGGCAGTTGCTCTATAAAAATAACTGCTGCAATTAAATGTGACTGAGCAAAATGTTATATCTTAGGAATTTCAAGCAATTGTGATTGATGGTGAACTAAATCCTTGAGGCAAGCTGAGGCAAGAAAGACAAAAATAAAGCTATTGGAAAAGGAAACCAGGTACTGTATGTGCAATAACCTAATGAAGGGAAGATGATTGGATCAGATGATTTTTCCCACCTAATCAACCCACCAGACTTCAAGCATCCTTTTCTCTCTGATCCCTAAGCTACTCTGCCATCTTCATTTAGTTTCTTTACTTGGTGTCAATCTGAGAATGATTGGGAGAACACACACACACACAGACACACACACACACACACACACACACACACACACACATAGCCTGAGTTCTAGTGAGTCATCTTCCCGCCCCTCCTCCTCATCCTCTCTTGCGAAAGGGACACAAACAAAGGCACCAGAATTGCAGGGTGATGACATCACTCTCCCATAGAGCACTGCTCAGCCATCACAGTCATTTGGGCTGCACTCTGGACGGGCCCTTTGTGCTCCGTACACACACACACACACACACACACACACACATATCCGGCTGGGTATAAAAGACTAAAGACTTGTCGTGTAAAGATAATTCATGATAATTAAGAGATTAGCAAATGACGAGTGCCCTCCGTTATGTGCTCTCTCTCTCTCTCTCTCTCTCTCTCTCTCTCTCTCTCCTGTCAGTGGACAGATGGCCGGGTGCTGTTGTTTTCAGATGGCCAGCCCTGGCGCGGTCTGTGTGGCTGCTCTTGTGTGGAGAGGTGGAGTGGCACACCGCCACCTGCTTTGGCACACTGCCGTCTGTGCAAGCCCCACCACGTAACGGAATGTGCCCAGAAACCCAACCAGCTTAGCAGAACCAGCGCCAATACTACAGAGGGGGTTTTATTGGGAGAGGGCAGAGAAGGAGAGATGATGAGTAAAAGAAGAGGAAGAGGAGGAGGAGGGAGAAACAGGATGAAATGAGAGGGAGAGCCCACAAGTCTCTCGTTGCTATGACTACGCTTTCAAACCAAACACACTTTAGTGACACCTTCTCTTGTTTTGTTTCAGCACAAAAGGAAGGCTTTTCAGACATTATACTCCATGCCTTGGACTTCTGATGAAGTGAGCTGAATAGTTTGTTTCTCTTGCCAAAGAGAACATAGTGCAACCGCACAGGGAAATGCTCTCTGCTCTTTATTGAGCTGATTATGACTGCCATTTCAAAAATTGGATTGATTTGCTGAGTGCTTTTCCGTCATTCTCAGACATCTGTCAAGAGCAGAGAGGGGACGAGAGGGAGAGAAGAATGAGCCTTTGAAAGTCTCTTTTGGGTCGGGAGTGCTGTTTCATTAATCACGCGTCTGTCTTAGTCCTGACTACGCAGCTGTCCACGCAACCTCCCCTCGCAGCACACTGCACATGCCTGTATCCAACAGACGCTGAAACGGCTGCCCTCATCACCCGGTTGTCAGGACTACAAAGCCTGTCAATCATGGCCTGTGCTTACCATGCACGCCGTGTTTGTGTGCTTCGTGTCTGAACTTTGAGCTCTGCCTGTGGAACATGGAGTCCATGAATAATGCAACACTGTCTGGGCCAAGGCTACATGTGTGTGTGTGTGTGTGTGTGGGCGTGTGTGTGTGTGTGTGTGTGTGTACGTGTGTGTGTGTGTGTGTCTGTGTGCGTGCGCTTGTGTGTGGGTGCGTGTGTGTGTGTGTGTGTGCGCTTGTGTATGATGCTCTCATGATGTGTAATTATTCTGTATTTATTCAGCAGAGGCTTATCTGATCTCCCTGTCAGCATATGTTTCTCTCTGCCCCCCCCCCCCCCCCACACACACACTCAGTGGTGGTCTTTTGAATGATGCACATCTCCCCCTCGGGACTGGATGAATTTATTTAGGAGTTACATTAACCCATGATCCCAGGGCTGTTCATATGCACACACACACACACACACACACACACACACACACACACGCAGACGTGCATGGGACTTTGCCTGGTGTTTGTATCAGGGGTGCTATGAAGAGAGCATTCAGCGGCTAGGTGTTGATGTGGAGAGGTGACTTTCTTCATGAGAATGGACTTCATCTCTCTTTGTGCTTCCCTCCTGTCTCCGCTCAATGCCAGAGCCAGTCCTTTCAAGTGTCTGGACGAGTGTGAAATTAATTAGCAATTCAAAGGCAATTCTCTCCACTCCTCCGCGGGAAATGGGCTCACCTCCGAGAAGAATGGAGAGGCAATGGGCTGAGGCAGTATGCACGTCTGCAGAAAGAGAGAGAGAGAGAGAGAGCGGGAGAGAGCGGGAGAGAGAGGAAGTCATTAACTCTGAGGATGCACCCCAGGACGTGCTGTTCCCCAGTCCCGTGCTCCTGGTGCTGAGGCAATATGTCTCTGAAGTATGAAGGCATCATATATGTGTGTGCACGTGTGTGGGATTTCCATAGTGTTTCATTCCCTGGTATGCAACTCCTATTCAACTAGATGGAGTTCTTTCTTTGTTATTGTGATGTGTATTTAGTGCATTTAAGAGGCTCAATTGAAGGTGCCTAATGTGTGCCTGATTCCGACAACCCAACCCCCCCCTCCCCCCCCGCTAGGATGTGAAGGTGTTTTACAGTCTCTCTCTCTCTCTCTCTTTGAGGAGTGGCTTTATTGAGCCTGAGTGTCAGTGATGGATGCTGTTCACGCTCCCAGCTGGCCCACGCTCAGCACCGGGCAGCTCTGGGCACACGCCCACTGCCAGCGGTCAAGATCGCCTCACATGCTCTACCACACACGGAGAGGCAGAGGGCACGGGGATGGAGGGGCAGTGCCAAGTGTTTTGCTCCTATTCAGACTCTGAAAGCTTTGTTTGATGGGAACTCGAGGTTGAGACGAGCTCACACTGGGTGGTGGGTAGAGAGAGAGGCAGGAGAAGAGAGGGAGTAAGATGTGGAGGTTTGAGCGAGAGGACAGGAGGGGGAGTAAGTGAAGTTTGGTGAAATGTCTTTATTACTCCAGTCATTTATTAGCTTCACGTGTGTGTCTGACTGGGCCTTTTATCTCTTTATTCCTGCTATCATAGGGCTGGGCTCAATGGCTGGCAGCCAGAGAGCAGTGCACACACACACACACACACACACACACACACACACACACAGACATGCATTAACACACACACACACCCTTCTGTTCTGCACCTGGCTTCCTAACCCCCCCACCCCACCCTGTCATCTCTCATGAGGAGGTGATGAGTGAGAGGACATGACAACCTCTGAATCACACATGAGCCTCTGCTCTCCTGTAATCCCCACTGCTGGCTGTGGCTGTGGATTGGCACGAATCCGACAAAACAAAACGTGTCATGATACAGGGGTAACGATTAAGTATATTGAATTTTTTTAAATCTGATTGTAGAACTGTTGCTTTTTGACCATTGCATAAAGAACACACATATGCATTCAACCCGAGCCTCAGTTTATGTTCCTATGTTGCAGAAGAGTCAAATGGCTGAAGATGCTGCTATCTAGCAGTTGGGAGTTTAAGCGTCACAGTAGCGAGACAAAGTGACCGGCTGACATTGATTTTCAACGCGAGTTGGCGATTTACGCCAAGAGACCCACTGGACTGGGTGAAAGTAGGAGAGAGGTTGGTTGTAAGCAACATGGCGAGTGGGAGTGAAGGCAGCCTGACACATGTTGCTGAAACCATAAATGGAAAAAAATTATAAAAGATGGCGAACCAAATTCGGTAGATAATGGTGTTTGTATATAAATTAAATTGATTTAGCTTTATTTCGTCCTTAGATTTCTTTTTAAATTATCGAGAAATAGACACTGTACAATCATTTGTGGGGTGTCTGCCAGCCAACTATCTTATGTAAGCATGTTAGCAAGCACCACTACTATCCTGTCCTGTCCTGCCCTTAATCACACTCCCTATTCAAGTTCAGTACTGACTCATCAGGATCTGCTCATGCGGTGTAAAGGCCAGTAGCATGTTCTGAGAGCATAAGTTTGATAGGCTGCGACTCACTACTCCCCTCGGAAGGTGTACCCGTTTTTGTTTTAGTTTTTTCCCTATGTGTTTACTAGCCTATCTGATAGGTTACAAATGTCTGCAGTCAGGTCAGTTGAGGACAAGATTCAGAAGCACGTATTAGTAGCCTGTATATTAATTTAACATCTTTCCCCAGTCTACACTACTGCAAAAACCCCACTGGCCTCCTGTAGGGAGATGTGTGATGGGGTGAGCTATGTTGGTACGTGTTTGTTCAGTTATGTCTTTATGTCTCAGGACAAACCCATTAGTTTGTCTCTGTTGTTGGGTTTCATTTCTGGGGAAGCAATTGCCTCATTCCTAGTGCTTTTAGTTTCATTGCAAAAAACGTGGGCCTGATGGCACATGATCAGGATGCCAAACTGCCGGAGGGGGGAAGAGAGGTTTGGGGAGGAATTCATTTGGGATATGTTTATATCACCAGGCCGACCAAATCTCATCCACATTTAATGGGCCTCTCTTTATCTCTATATCCCCCCCCCCCCTCTCTTTCTCTCTCTAGCCTTCACCATAGGGCAGAGCACTGGCTTGCCTAGCAACAAGACGTGTTAGTGTTGATGATGTTGCAGGCTGCCGATAGGTTGCCAGCTTTTCTGTAGCGCAGAATGGGAATGTAAGTCAAGGAGACGCTGTGAAATCAGCGCTTTACAAAAACAGGCCATGTGTGAAATGGAGTCAGCATCTGGAGATATTTTATTACCTAAGATAACAGTGTGTGTGTGTGTGTGTGTGTGTGTGTGTGTGTGTAAGGGTAGTGGGCATTTGGGCTGTTGTTTGCCCTGATAAATAGATGTGGTTAGTAGCCCTTTTCCTCTTCATTTATCAAGAGGCCCACTGCTTGGAGGCTTGTCTTGGTAACTCTTGATCAAAGTCAGGAGTGGTGTGGATGTGGCTGTCATTGGCCTGGCCAGAGCTGTGGAAGCAGAATGGATGTGTGTGGTACTAAAGCGAGGTAGTGTGTGTGTGCATGTGCCTGTGCCTGTGTGTGGGTGTGTGAAGACTGCATCAATCTGAGTCAGTCCATGCACACAGAGAATGAGGGATTTAGTGACTTTTCAATACATTGTGATGACAACTCTGAATGTATAGCCCTTTTGAGATATTTCCTGTGTTTATACACACCACACACCACACACCACACACACACACACACACACACACACACACACACACACACACACACACACACACACACACACACACACACACACACACACACACACACATCCATGAAAGCATAGATTTCCATGAGCGTGCATAAATACCACACACACACACACACACACACACACACACACACACACACAAACACACACACACTCCTACTTTCCCATGAGAGAGACAACTGGCACAGATGTGTCTTGAGCTCCTTGGATAGAGTGCAGATTGAGGGATGACCCCCATGGTAATCTAGATGTGGGCTTTAATCTAGTTATGAGGCCTAAGAGGGCTGGCAGTCACGGTCCCAGCCAGCACATGAAGGCAGACCACACACTAATCTCATGGCAACCTTAGACCTCTAGAGTTGTGTGTGTGTGTGTGTGTGTGACTGTGTTTGTGTGTGTGTGTGTGTGTGTGTGTGTGTGTGTGTGAGTCTGTCTGTGTGTGCACCATTGTTTGACTGTTTGTTTTTCATTACTGAGAGAGTGGAGAAGAAGGTAGAAGGAAGCTGTGATTTAAGAAAAAAATCAATGTATTTGTATTTTCAGTTTGAATGTCGGGAGAGGAGATGATTGCCTCTTTCAGGAGGGAAACTGACTCCTTGTCAAAATTTACATGGTGCCTCTCAGCATTCAGTGTGCAGTACTACACCAGGGTTGGCCCTCACCTCAACCCATCTGTCTTCTTCATCTCTTTGTCTCTTTCCCCCTCTCCTTCTCCTCCTCCCCCTCACTACCTACTATTCCCATAAACACCACCTGAATATGAAACAGGTTGAGACACACACACACACACACACACACACACACACACACACACACACACACACACACGCACTGCCATGCGTGCGTGCTTACAAACATGTCAACACACAAACCACGGTCGGTTACCACATGCATATTAAGCCGTTTTGATTATAAGGCTTTTAAACACACGCCAAATTCATTCCATTCTCAGTCACACATAGGCACAACACAGACGGCAGCCTGCAGATGTCACCTGCCCAGCCACACTGATTATGCTAAATGTGAACCTTATTATGTATTCGCATGCAACCACACTGATGATGCACATTGTGAACCTGATTATGTCTTCATTCACCAGGCAGAGATGCAATCATGTACTACTGTAACCTATGCTTTTTTCCATTAGACCATTTTTCCTTTTGTGTCTGTGTGTGGATAGTTTCCATGGTGTAGTCCGCTGTTCTCTTCCACTGTATGTGTGTGTGTGTGTGTGTGTGTGTGTGTGTGTGTGTGTGTCTGTGTGTCTGTGTGTCTGTGTGTCTGTGTGTCTGTGTGTCTGTGTGTCTGTGTGTGTGTGTGTGTGTGTGTGTGTGTGTGTGTGTTGCTCCTAGAGATGAGTGAGCGGAGGCCAGACTATAGGGGAGAGAGGGAGTAATCGATCCCTTCGTTAGTATGGGCAGGAGTGCTGGCGTTGTAAATGGCTATATATAAAACAGTCAATCATTGTTATGTCTTGCGTATCCCCGTAGCGTTCTACATCAGAGTGTGGAGCCAATGGGCCTCGTTATTAGCCCTGTTCAATAACACATCAGCAGCCAAGCCAACTGACCGACAGCAACTTATAGACTCTGCAAGGTCACTGCTGCTGAATTAAGGACCCACTTGCATGTCTCTGATATCCCGTGAATGATGTAAGAAATATTCTTTGAATATTACATAAACATGGCAAAACATTAATGCACAATATTCTCTATTCACATGACTTATCAAGAGAGGCATAGTCTGAGTGGGTAGTAGGTGTACATTTGTGGGAGTGAATTCAGATGACTCGTTTCTTTAGCTCCTAAGGGCTTGATCAGAACCGGCCACAGATTGCAGGAGGAGGAGGAGGAGGAGTAGGAGGAGGAGGAGGTGGTGGTGTGTCTGGATAGGCTGCTGGGGCTGGGAGCGCTCGAGGTTTGGGCCAGTCGATAAGAGTTGTCTGGAATCCAGTTCAGCCGCTATTATAGCATTCTAATGGCCCTTCAGAGAGACCACAGGCAGGATTCCAGAGTCCATGGACACAGACAGACATACACCAAAACTGCATTGAGGCTGATCATAAACAAACACACACACAGTTCTCCCATCAGGGCTGTTTGGCTTTTAAATGTCATGTTGGAACAAAGTGACACAATGCAGGACATGCTTCAAAGTCCAGAGCAAACTGTGACGTGTGACAAAGGAAAACAAAGCCATGAATGTAGCGCTGGTCCTTTTTATATACGTTTTCAAATGGGACATATTTGCATCTTTGTTACAATGCAAAAAGGGCAGGGAAGTGAAACCCAACCCAACACAACACAACACAGCCTGGCTGATCATTGAGGGTTGCCTAACTGCCAACCAGGCAGAAATGAACACAATGTCTAACGGGACGAAAGACATTTTCTTCCCAACACAAAGGGTGCCATTTAGCCATCCTACCTGTTTAGCAGGCGACAAAGCAGCAGCAGCAGCAGCGGCCGCACGCATGCTGTAGCACAAAGCATTCACCTCAGCCTCTGTCTCTGCCTCTGGGAGGTGTTTGTGCGGCGCGCTCGCACATACCAACAGGAGAGCAGCAAACAGGCGCGGACAAAAGGAGACACTAAAAGCCTCATTGTGCGTGTAGAACAAGCAGTTTAATCCCGAGCAGACTTACGGAGCCAGAACGAGACCTAGAGATAGAGAGAGAAAGAGAGAGAGAGAGAAAAAGAACAAGAACAAGTCAAACGAAGTGAGGAGATGAGAGGAGAAGAGGGAAATGGATGTAAACATGCTAGCTGGCTGGCTGTATAACAAGAATAATGCTTATGCTAGCTGGCTGGCGGTATAACAAGAGTAATGCTTATGTAGGTTGGTGTTCCTGTAGTGTGCTGATAGTCGGCCATGTGCACAGCTTCTCTGGCTTCCTCCTGATCACGTTTTTCCCCACTGGGAACAAGTGCGTGACCCATTTTGCAGTGTCCACATAACTGTGCACGGCCTCTGTGTTTGACACTGATGGTGTGTGAGTGCTGAGCTAACGTTACACAAGGAATGCCCCCTTACAGACATGCTGGAGTGGGATGTGCTGATGTGAGTGTGTGTGTGTGTGTGTGTGTGTCTTTGGAGGAGCTGGGTCGTGACAGGGGTGCGTGCGTATGTGTGACTATGTACAACAAGAGATGTTTCTAACACACACATACAGAGTTGCTGAGTTTTTGTAATTTAAAGAGTGATAGAAGGCAGGTCTTAAACATAGCAAGATGAACTTAAAATAGGAAGGCATGTTAAACACAAGCTAATGATTTGCAAAGTGACAGACCACTATCTGTGTGTGTCTATCTTGCCTGGACGGCTGGCTGTGTTTGTATGTTTATCTGCATGGTTGACAAGTTGGTGCTTGTTTATCAACTGCCTCCTTTTATAAGGGACCTTGTGATGGTTCATCTCTGCACACACACACACACACACACACACACACACACACACACACACACGTCTCTGTGATTCTTTCCTCTGGTCTGAAGTGTTATGTAATAGCGGCTGCCTTGCTGAGGCTCAGGGGAGAAATGTGGACAGAAGCGCTGATGATGCCATGACCTTGAGCTGATCCAAAGACAGCCAGCCAGCCGGCCCGTCCAGTCTCTCTCTCTCTGTCACTCTCTGTGGAGGGAGGGAGCAGGAGAGATGCCAACTGGGCCTGTCTGCCAGACCAGACCGTGTGTGTGTGTGTGTGTGTGTGTGTGTGTGTGTGTGTGTGTGTGTGTGTGTGTGTCTGTGTGTGTGTGCATCAGGTGTTGAGGCATAGGTAATGACTGCAGGTACATGGCAGGTTGGTGTTTAGTGGTGGGCAGTCAGGCTACAGCATGTAATGGCATGACCCCACTGTCATGTTAATGAGACTAGCACAAGGCCACATACACTCAGGAGAGAGAGGGGTTCATCAACACTTGTCTTTTCCACCCCACCCCCCCTCTCCCTACCCTTTTCAGCTCTCCCTCCCTCCCTCCTCTGATTTTCAATGAGTGTCCTCTGCTCAGGGCAAGGGCAGGCAGACTGCTGTTAGACCCCCCCCCCCTCCCTATGGAGAGCACAGCACGATATCTTACTCTCTGTCTCTCTCACACACACACACACACACACACAAAGCCTCAGGCAACAGACAGACTCTCAAAGCTAAGATGAAGGAATGTTTTCCTCTGAAACTAAGAAAAATGGATGCCAAACGGATATGCTAAAAACATGGCGACTCCCTCGTTGGTGGTCATCGAGTGCATGTTGCTGGGAATGTGGGGAGAGGTTGCTGAAGGTGTTGAGTCCTCTGATGGTGGTCATGGTGATCATGTCTGATGGTGGGGCTTTACAGGATGATGGTTGCGCTTGGCAACAGAATCACTGAGGGAAGCTGGGCTAGTTATCAACCAGTGGGAGTTTTATTGACTAAGATGCCGGTGTTGGGATCATATGGACTATGTCAAAATATCCTACCCAATTGAGCACAACACCTTCTTACTCATCACACACACAAACACACACACACACACACACAGACACTCACATACACACATACTCGGCATGGTCATATAGAGGTTCTGTACATTCCAAGGCAGATTGTGGATAAATGTGGGTATTCCTGAAGGCCAAATGCTTTTGTAATCCAAGATGATATGTAGAAACATTTTTGTGTTTGTGTTGCACAAGATGTGAACTTAAAAGATGTAAATGTAAATGTCAGCGCTCTGCATCACGCTTCAATGAGCCCTGCTCACTCACGCTCACTCTCATTTTCGCATCCCACGAGCTGCCATGGTAACGCTCCACTGCTCCTCACTAATATTTGTGTGTGTGTGTGTGTGTGTGTGTGTGTGAGTGTGTGTGTGAGAGCGTGCCTGTGTGTGTGCACCGCACCCTCTCTTAACGAGCACATACCCAAACACACACACAGGCACGCTCTTAAGCACACACTCCATGTCCATGCTCAATCATGCAATCATTGCCCTTTTTGTGCGTGTGTGTGTTTGTGTGTTTGTTTGACATTTTGTTTTGGTTCTGTTTTGTTGACATGCGCTGTGCTTGTGTGTTTGTGTTTTCTCTCTGCATGTGCCATCCTAGCTTTGTACCAATGGCTCGAGGCCGACCGCCAGGGCAAGGATCCAGAGGCGGCAGCAGCAGGTAAAGAGCTCCAAGCTAAGCTAAGCTAATAATCTTGATGCCTCCTGCGGAGAGAGGACAGGCATTCTCTCTGCTCCTGCTGTCTGTTTCTCTCTCTACCTCTCTTCCGCTCCCATCCCTCAATCCCATCTCTGCTTCAGAGGACTCAAATGCATCAAATGTGGTTTTTGCATCAGACACAAAGGTTAGAAGGGTGATCATCTGTATTAAGGAAATATAAATAAAAATGAGTTGTTTTGCACTTTTCAGTGAGGATAAATGAGGTGTGTTTTATGTGTGCATGCAAACGTATGTTAATTCAGGTCCTGGTTTTGACTCGCTTGTTTTTCCCAGAATGCTTAGTGCACGCTCCTCTGTTCTGTACAGATTTCCCTGCCTTGTTTTGCCGCTGGCCTGTTTTTGGGGTTTGCTGTGATGCTGAAATGTGGGTCAGGTTCCCCAGAGCTTGTTATTCCAAACCAGCTCCTCGGCAAGGCTGGCTTTTCCTCTGTCCCCCTCCCCATGCTGTGTTCTGATTGGTAAAAGAGACCTGTTTTATCAGCCCACATTTTAAATGGGCTTTGATTTGGGCTTTTTAAATGTCATTGTTATGTGCTCTATTTATCTCTGTCCCTTTTTCTATCCCTCTCTTTTTCTTTATCTCTCTCTCTCTCTCTCTTTTTCTTTATCTCTCTCTCTCTCTCTTTTTCTTCATCTCTCTCTCTCTCTCTCTCTCTTTATCTCTTCCACCCTTTGTTTCTCCTTTTCTTCCAGCCTCTGCCTCCATCTCTCACACACTTTTCCGTCTCTTCTCTCTCTCCTCCACGTTTTCCTTGCCCGTCGCCATTCCTCTCTGCCTCACGTGGGAGGAAAGAGGCTTGGTGCCTTTTACCCCCCCCCCCCCCCCCCCCCTTCTCTCACGGGAGCCAGAGCTCAGAAGTCTATTTAGGGCCTATCTGACCACAGCACAAGTCCAGGCAGCATTTCTAGACTTTCATAGACTTCATTTCCCAGGGAGAGCCTGCAAGAGTTCAGATCACCACACTTACATTTCAATACATAAAGCCTTTCTACTGGAATCAAATTTCACTCGCCGTTAGGAATCATTTTCAAACAGACCACCTAAAGGTGTGAAGAGGAGTCATTCACACGCATACTATGAATATGAGCTCATATTCCTCTCCTATTGTGGGTCTGATGTGGTTTTCAATCTCTTCCCAAAGGTCAGAACAGCTGCATTATTCATGCCTGGTAGCAGTGATACATGTAGACCTCACACACACATAAGCACACACACACACCTGAGCCTCCGAGTGGAACTGGTAACCAGATCCCCATCTCATTTGACAGTCAGTCTCAGCAGCCTGTGCTGGGAGCGGGACCTGTTTCTGTTCCCTCATGTTGTCCTCTCATCTGAATATCACTCCATCTACAGTGGGCCCTGACAGACAGACAGACAGACAGACAGACAGACAGACAGACAGACAGACAGACAGACAGACAGACAGACAGACAGACAGACAGACAGACAGACAGACAGACAGACAGACAGACAGACAGACAGACAGACAGACAGACAGACAGACAGACAGACAGACAGACAGACAGACAGACAGACAGACAGACAGACAGACAGACAGACAGACAGACAGACAGACAGACAGACAGACAGACAGACAGACAGACAGACAGACAGACAGACAGACAGACAGACAGACAGACAGACAGACAGACAGACAGACAGACAGACAGACAGCACTTCCACATCCATTCCATTATGCCTGTTTCTTCTCCTGTTGATGATCTTCCCCTTGAGCACACGTCTCCTTAACTATTCTCATGGGCTTCATTTTAATGTGTTTAATTCTCCTGTTTTCTGGACTGTCGTCTTCATTAAGGGTTCCTTTGTTTTTGGTCTGAGGCCCTGCTAGTCATTGCATGCCATGATCCTGACTGCACACTCAGTTTAAATGTGTGTGCAGTGGAGGACGGTTCCATCCCTCTCCTGTAGCTCTCTGTGTCTGTGTTCAGCTCCAAAACAGATCCTATCCCTGTGTCTTTGGTTTCCACCAAGGTTGTTTTGATCGAAGCATTTTGTATCTTTCCAAAGAGGTTCCTGCACGTGTATGGAGTGATGACCATAACTGAATATGAGAATAACAGGATAGTGTACATATTAAAGTGAAATCCAATTAGGAGCGGACTCTACTTGATGCTACCTTGTCGACAGGAAGTCTCTGTAATGTATGTAGGTCAGAGCAGGGATTATTGGCCGTGCCTCAGTGCCTTCGTCTTGTCTGACCTGAACACTCAGCTGTGTGCAAAGATGGGCCTGTGGTTTCTGCAGTGTTCATGGAGCACACAGTTAAGTGTGTATTTTAATGCTGCCCACCTAAGAGATTACCCCTAAAACACTGATTAATTCACCCGTGTGTGTGTGTGTGTGTGTGTGTGTGTGTGTGTGTGTGTGTGTGTGTGTGTGTGTGTGTGTGTGTGTGTGTGAGCAATTGTATAAGGGTGCAGCAATATCTTTTTTTTATCATCCATGTTGTTTATCCTTATCCTCAATAGGCTCAGTGCAGGTTTATAACTGTCGATAAAAGCACCAGTAAGGCAGTAGAACCCAGCGAATGTGACCCCAGGCGGGGTGCTTAAACACGGGGCACGGGGGACACGTCTGTTAGCCTCCGCCACTCCTGACTACTTTAGAGGCTCTAAAAGTGTCATTGATCCCCTTGTTTGATCACCTGGAGGGGACACATTTGTCTGAGTTAAGCCTATTAGTATCACCACCTTCTCCTGTCCTCATCCACCTTCCCCCAGATGACCCCAGCCCCACCACCCCCCTCCCCAACCACGACTGCACACATCACCAACAGACACAAGAACTGTATTAAACTCCAGCATGGATCACGCTGATTGCCAGTGATCTAAAATCAATCCGTTTGAAGTCCACATTTAATCACAGTGCTTAGACTCCAGACACAGGTTGGGCTATGGTGGAGGACTCGGTGATTCTCCCATAATTAAAGCAGCCCAAGCCCTGCAGGTACCTCACTCACATTAACCTCCTGGGGATCATCCTGACCGCTCTGGTCAAGGACAAACTTTATTAAAAATGCGAAATGAGAAAACAGTCACAAGCAGGAAGCTTTGAATTTCGATGCAGATTGTGATCAAATATTTATTTTCTCTAGATTTAGTGTCACTTCAAACTGTAGAATTGTACCATTCAGATATTCCCTTGTATGTATATATGTATATTGATCATTATTATGATGTTGATGTCTGAAATGCATTTAGATTTAAATTATCCACTGTGTCAGATCTCTAGGTGCAGCTGAAGAGTACTTACTTCAGACAGAAGACCTCCCAGTTCTACTTAATGACTGGAGGCTAATCTGTGCTTTCTCAGGCTCTCAGCCTCTGGCTGCCTGGCACACTATGTGATGGTGCCACTGGATCATCAGACAGGCATGTCAGGCTGCACATGTACAGACAGACTAGCGCTTGTTTACCAAGCCGGAGGCAGTGGGGACCGAAACCTTCTGTGGGAACTACAGGGGATTGGCACAGGACCTGCCCAGTGTGTGTTTGTGTGTGTGTGTGTGTGTGTGTGTGTGTGTGTGTGTGTGTGTGTGTGTGTGTGTGTGTGTGTGAGAAGGAACATGGGGTTACAATTTCTCTTTGCCAACCTGTAATTGTGAACCTTATTATTGCGATGCAAACATCCCCACTTGTTCGGGTCGCCACCCTAACCTTTCCCCCTACAGTGGTTTTCCCTTCTCTATGCATGCTGATTTCTATGTACATAGAGGAAAATGTATGTGGTAATCTTACATTTCAACCCATGTTGTTCTCCCAGAGTAATCCCTCTTAGGTTGTCTAAGACCTAAAGGGCCTCACTGTGTGTTGTACACATTCTCATTTACTGAACAGGAAGCTGTCTGCTGTCTGGCTTTGAATGATGAAAATTATTATCTTACTGTCTCTCTTTATGCCTGTGTTCTACCATGATTACATAAAGCGTCTTTGAGAATGCGCTATATAAATGTGATGCAGTATTATTATTATTATTATTATTATTATTAATAAGATGAAGATGATGATCTAACTGTCTCTCTTTATGCCTGTGTTCTACCTTCTTCACCCCCAGGGGAGAACCTTGATCAGAGTCCACTCAAAAGAACCTTCAAGTCCAAAGTGTTGGCCCACTATCCTGAGAACGTGGAGTGGAACCCATTCGACCAGGATGCTGTTAACATGGTGAGTGTGGAGGAGGGGGAGGAGTATGTGGAGCACCAGGGCTGTCCTAAGGAAAGCACAAAGGGATGCACGGAGCTAAATATAACCACACACAAAAAAGCACAAGGTATTGTACCGCACAGGAAGAGAACAGGGAAAGACTCTTATGTCTATAAGACTGCCTCACTAATCAGCACAGGAAGAGAACAGGGAAAGACTCTTATGTCTATAAGACTGCCTCACTAATCAGCACAGGAAGAGAACAGGGAAAGACTCTTATTTCTGTAAGACTGCCTCACTAATCAGCACAGGAAGAGAACAGGGAAAGACTCTTATTTCTATAAGACTGCCTCACTAATCAGCACAGTAAGAGAACAGGGAAAGACTCTTATTTCTATAAGACTGCCTCACTAATAAGCACAGGAAGAGAACAGGGAAAGACTCTTATTTCTATAAGACTGCCTCACTAATAAGCACAGGAAGAGAACAGGGAAAGACTCTTATTTCTATAAGACTGCCTCACTAATAAGCACAGGAAGAGAACAGGGAAAGACTCTTATTTCTATAAGACTGCCTCACTAATAAGCACAGGAAGAGAACAGGGACAGACTCTTATTTCTATAAGACTGCCTCACTAATAAGCACAGGAAGAGAACAGGGAAAGACTCTTATTTCTATAAGACTGCCTCACTAATAAGCACAAGAATAGAACAGGGAAAGACTCTTATTTCTATAAGACTGCCTCACTAATAAGCACAGGAAGAGAACAGGGAAAGACTCTTATTTCTATAAGACTGCCTCACTAATCAGCACAGTAAGAGAACAGGGAAAGACTCTTATTTCTATAAGACTGCCTCACTAATAAGCACAGGAAGAGAACAGGGAAAGACTCTTATTTCTATAAGACTGCCTCACTAATAAGCACAGGAAGAGAACAGGGAAAGACTCTTATTTCTATAAGACTGCCTCACTAATAAGCACAGGAAGAGAACAGGGAAAGACTCTTATTTCTATAAGACTGCCTCACTAATAAGCACAGGAAGAGAACAGGGAAAGACTCTTATTTCTATAAGACTGCCTCACTAATAAGCACAAGAATAGAACAGGGAAAGACTCTTATTTCTATAAGACTGCATGACTAATAAGTAGCAGAGCCCTGGTGTGGATGTAGTGCTCTGAGTGGTAATGCACTGAGTGAGACTCCTGCTGCTGCTGGTCCTATGGATGTTCCCCCCGGGGTTTGGCAGTGCTGCAGTGATGGCTCCTATTTCTCGCACTAGTTTGCACAACAGGAAGTAACACTTGTCACGCTGTCATTAGAGCTTAAACAACAAACACTGCTTAGTGTCTTATGATAAATGCAGAATGCACACTACGTCCTACTCACACTTCTGTACCACTCTTGGAAAAAGTGATATATACACACACACACACACACTCTCTCTCTCGCTCTCACACACACACACACACACACACACACAAAATCATCTGTACACGTTGAGGCAGGTAAAGGATGTCTGTAACATGACTCCGCTGACCCTGCTCTACATGATGCAAGGGCATTTTTCCATCCCTACCCCTCAGTGATGCTCCATTGCCGAGTTGCCTCCAATCAATTATTCACCTTGGCTTCTCCACTTACGTCGGCATGGAAACCGCACATTGTGCCTGTGCCTGTCCCTTCTCTGAAACGATAAACCTGAGCTTGCTAGCTCTGTGGATGACGTCATCGGCCACCCCTACCTAGTTGCCCAGTCTGGTGTGCACTGATGGGAGGGGGGAGGGGGGAGGGGGTGTTTGCAAGGCAGGGGTTAAACACATAGTCAGGCCTTTTTTTGGTGCTAATCACACACAGACCATAATAGATGGTTGTTTTCAGCTGATGTGGATGCCCCAAGGAGCAGAAATGCAGCTTTCTAAGCAGGAAAAGTGCATTAAACTGCAGCTGCAGCCTTCTAAGCAGGAAAAGTGCACTAAGCTGCAGCAGCAAGACTTTGTTTTTATTGCCACCAAATGGAAGCCTGACTCAGTTAGGTCCGTATGAGTTAAACAGGATGAAAGGAGTGCAGAATAGAGGGGAGCAAACTAGCCATCCTTTCTCAGCCCCCCATTTTCTCCCCGTCGCTCCCCCTCTCTCTCTCTCTCCGTATCCCTCAGCGCCGGATGCTGAATGGCTTAGTGATGGCCCAGCTCAGTCCTGAGGGGCCCTGGCTAAAGCCTCTGTGATGATTGCTTTTTATATTCTAATTCCACTCCTCATAAATCCTCTCTCTCGCTCTCTCGGTCGCCTCTTAAACGTTCCACTCTCCAGACCTCCCTCCCTAGGCTTTCTGTTCATCCCCATCCCTCCATCAGCTCTCTCTCTTTGTAGCATGATTCTCAGCTCACTCTCTTATTCTTGGGTTTGGTAACTGGTTGAAATGTCACAGGAGCAAAGGTCGGAATTGTGTGAGTGTGTGTGCACGTGTACGTGTGTGTGTGTGTATGTGCGAGCGTGCACGTGTGTTGGCGTGCACGTGTGTGTGCATGTATGTGTGTGCATGTCTGTGCAAGAGATGAGAGAATCCTGTTTTTCAAAAAATTGAATGGTCTCCATTTTTGGTAAAGTCTAGAACTCTGATTTGGAGAGGGGCGATTAAGGAGCCTTGGTATATCTCCCTGTCTGTCTCTGTCTCTCTGTCTCCCACCCTGTCTGTCTCTCTGTCTCCCACCCTGTCTGTCTCTCTGTCCCCCACCCTGTCTGTCTCTCTGTCTCTCTCTGTCTCCCACCCTGTCTGTCTCTCTCTGTCTCCCACCCTGTCTGTCTCTCTCTGTCTCCCACCCTGTCTGTCTCTCTGTCCCCCACCCTGTCTGTCTCTCTGTCCCCCACCCTGTCTGTCTCTCTGTCCCCCACCCTGTCTGTCTCTCTGTCTCCCACCCTGTCTGTCTCTCTCTGTCTCCCACCCTGTCTGTCTCTCTGTCTCCCACTCTGTCTCTCTCTGTCTCCCACCCTGTCTCTCACTTTGTCTCTCTCTGTCTCCCACCCTGTCTGTCTCTCTCTGTCTCCCACCCTGTCTGTCTCTCTCTGCACATTTCATGGAATCTGCTCTTTCCTCTGCACCCCCTCTGGTCTTCCTCTTCTTCTTCTGATAACGCACACACTGTGACGGAGGGCTCTTAAAGTGGGTCATATGCAAGTTAGGAAAGCGAAAAAGAGCTGCATTCATTCTCTTAGAGGAGAGATTCGTGTCTAAATTTGATCAGAGAGCCAAGTGCTCCAACTTTGGCACAGAAACTTTATTGGAAGATGCTCATAGAGAATGATTATAGAGCCAGTGTTTCATCACGGAGAGGCACATCTCAGCTGGACTTGCACTAATCCAATCTAATGTGCTTGTGCGGTCCCAGGGGGCTATGGCAGTTGAGTCTGGCTGATAACACTGCCCAGGCTGTCAAATAAACATAATCAACATAATAAGCCACATTTGTGTGTGTGTGTGTGTGTGTCTGTGCGTGTGTGTCTGTCTGTGTCTGTGTCTGTGTCTGTGTCTGTGTCTGTGTCTGTGTCTGTGTCTGTGTCTGTGTCTGTGTCTGTGTCTGTGTCTGTGTCTGTGTGTGTTACAAGCAGTGGAGATCTGTGAAAATCATGTTGGTGTGATGATCTTTTTTTTCTAACAAATCATAATTGAAACCCTTCTTTTTCTTTCCTTCTGTCTCTAGCTGTGCATGCCCAAGGGCCTGTCCTTCCGGACGCAGCGAGATCAACGGGACCCCGAGTTCCACTCCTTCCTGATCACGCGGGAGGACGGCTCCCGCACCTACGGCTTCGTGCACACCTTCTTCGAGGAGGTGACCAGCCCGCAGATCTGCGCCGCCATGCAGACTTTACACCAGATGCACCACGCCGAGCACGCCACCACCCCGTGCCCCTCTTCGTCCTCCTCCTCCTCCTCCTCCTCGTCTTCATCCAGCATGGACTCGTTGGCCAGCAGCGTGGACGAGGCCGACAGCTCCTCTTCCTCCGCACCGTCCCCGTCTCAGGCGCCGTCAGGCGGGGGGGGTCGCCCGTGTGGGACGTGCTGCTCGGGCACCGCCTACGACGCCTCGCGCGACACCCTCTACGTCTCCAAGGCCATGTGCCTGATCACGCCCATGCCCTTCATGCACGCGTGCCGCCGCTTCCTGGCGCAGATGCACCGCGCCGTCAGCGCCCAGCAGCCGCCGCCGCTGCCCCTGGAGAGCTACGTGCACAACGTGCTGTACGAGGTGCCCCTGCCGCCGCCCGGACGCTCGCTCAAGTTCCACGGCGTCTACGAGCCGATCGTGTGCCAGCGGCCCGGCCTCTCCGAGCTGCCATTGGCCGACTTCCCCCTGGGGGACGCCTTCCAGCTGCTGGGCGTGGAGAACCTGGTGCAGCTGTTCACGTGTGTGCTGCTGGAGATGCAGATCCTGCTCTACTCACAAGGTAAGACACGCTCGCTCACTCACTCACTCACTCACTCACTCACTAGGTCCTTTTGGCTGTGTTTGGATGGGAATGAGTCAACACAGGCATATCCCTGCTGCTCTCTCAGGCTTTGAACAGGAAATGAACGTAGCATTTAGTTGAAGGTTGAAGGTTGAAGGTTGAAGGTTAAGTGTGTGTGTGTGTGTGTGTGTGTGTGTGTGTGTGTGTGTGTGTGTGTGTGTGTGTGTGTGTGTGTGTGTGTGTGTGTGTGTGTGTGTGTGTGTGTGTGTGTGTGTGTGTGTGTGTGTGTGTAGGAGTAAGCCATGCATAGAGATGCTGCTCTGACTTGTGCACAGATCAACAGCTGGTGCTAGAAGAGGACAGGAAACGGTTTACTCCGTGAGTCAGAGTGAACTGCAGTGGTGAGGTGATGATGATGACCCAGGTTTACTCCGTGAGTCTGAGTGAACTGCAGTGGTGAGGTGATGATGACCCAGGTTTACTTCGTGAGTCTGAGTGAACTGCAGTGGTGAGGTGATGATGACCCAGGTTTACTTCGTGAGTCTGAGTGAACTGCAGTGGTGAGGTGATGATGATGACCCAGGTTTACTCCGTGAGTCTGAGTGAACTGCAGCGGTGTTGTGATGATGACCCAGGTTTACTCCGTGAGTGAACAGAATGGGCTCATGAATAATACACTTTGCTTTCCCATGATGAGTCCGTAATGGCTGGTCCTGTTCCATCCTTCATGGAAGATAAAGTCTGGTGCTGAGGTAGCTGGCCTTGGAGCTGGAGCTGGAGGTCCCACTGAGGAAGGAGAGGGGACTGGGGAAGGAGAGGAAGGAGAGGGGACTGGGGAAGGAGAGGAAGGAGAGGGGACTGAGGAAGGAGAGGAAGGAGAGGGAACTGAGGAAGGAGAGGGGACTGAGGAAGGAGAGGGGACTGAGGAAGGAGAGGGGACTGAGTAAGGAGAGGAAGGAGAGGGAACTGAGGAAGGAGAGGGGACTGAGGAAGGAGAGGGGACTGGGGAAGGAGAGGAAGGAGAGGGGACTGTGGAAGGAGAGGGGACTGAGGAAGGAGAGGGGACTGAGGAAGGAGAGGGGACTGTGGAAGGAGAAGGGACTGTGGAAGGAGAAGGGACTGTGGAAGGAGAGGAAGGAGAGGAAGGAGAGGGGACTGGGGAAGGAGAGGAAGGAGAGGAAGGAGAGGGGACTGGGGAAGGAGAGGAAGGAGAGGAAGGAGAGGGGACTGTGGAAGGAGATGGGACTGTGGAAGGATAGGAAGGAGAGGGGACTGAGGAAGGAGAGGGGACTGAGGAAGGAGAGGGGACTGTGGAAGGAGAGGGGACTGTGGAAGGAGAGGAAGGAGAGGGAACTGGGGAAGGAGAGGAAGGAGAGGGGACTGTGGAAGGAGAGGGGACTGTGGAAGGAGAGGGGACTGAGGAAGGAGAGGGGACTGGGGAAGGAGAGGAAGGAGAGGGGACTGGGGAAGGAGAGGGGACTATGGAAGGAGAGGAAGGAGAGGGGACTGTGGAAGGAGAGGAAGGAGAGGAAGGAGAGGGGACTGGGGAAGGAGAGGAAGGAGAGGAAGGAGAGGGGACTGGGGAAGGAGAGGAAGGAGAGGAAGGAGAGGGGACTGTGGAAGGAGAGGAAGGAGAGGGAACTGGGGAAGGAGAGGAAGGAGAGGGAACTGTGGAAGGAGAGGGGACTGGGGAAGGAGAGGAAGGAGAGGGGACTGTGGAAGGAGAGGAAGGAGAGGGGACTGTGGAAGGAGAGGAAGGAGAGGGGACTGTGGAAGGAGAGGGGACTGGGGAAGGAGAGGAAGGAGAGGGGACTGTGGAAGGAGAGGGGACTGGGGAAGGAGAGGAAGGAGAGGGGACTGTGGAAGGAGAGGAAGGAGAGGGGACTGTGGAAGGAGAGGAAGGAGAGGGGACTGGGGAAGGAGAGGAAGGAGAGGGGACTGTGGAAGGAGAGGAAGGAGAGGGGACTGGGGAAGGAGAGGAAGGAGAGGGGACTGTGGAAGGAGAGGAAGGAGAGGGGACTGTGGAAGGAGAGGGGACTGGGGAAGGAGAGGAAGGAGAGGGGACTGTGGAAGGAGAGGGGACTGTGGGGGAGATAGATGCTTTGTGAAAGAGGGGTGGCTGTGATAGATGGTTGGTTCAAAGGGCCTTGATGAGTTTCAGATTGGATTGGTCTAACCTGTCAGAAATCTGAGTGTAATTTTAGTAATGGCCTCCAGTAATGGCTTGTGATGAATTATCCATGGGGAGGCCCTATTAGGACGAGTGACGTACAGCTGCTGTTCAGTTAGCACAGGCCACAGGAGGAGGACATCCACCCATGTGCCTGCACCTCCCTGGCCCTCAGGAGGAGACATCCACCCATGTGCCTGCACCTCACTGGCCCTCAGGAGGAGACATCCACCCATGTGCCTGCACCTCCCTGGCCCTCAGGAGGAGACATCCACCCATGTGCCTGCACCTCCCTGGCCCTCAGGAGGAGACATCCACCCATGTGCCTGCACCTCCCTGGCCCTCAGGAGGAGACATCCACCCATGTGCCTGCACCTCACTGGCCCTCAGGAGGAGACATCCACCCATGTGCCTGCACCTCCCTGGCCCTCAGGAGGAGACATCCACCCATGTGCCTGCACCTCCCTGGCTCTCAGGGTCAGCTCTCCACTTCCTGTCTGTTGTTAAACTTCAAATGCAAACAGTTTAAGACGATGTTTAAAACTTACTGGTGAAAACTGTGCTACATGTTACAGCACACTTTAGCTTCCATCATTAGTCTAACTGTCATCCTCTCTGCGGGCTCTCTTCCCTCATGTGTGCATGATTGAAATCGCCAGAGCCGATATGGCTCCGTGCACTTGATGGAACGTTTTGTTTTTTTAATCTGCCTGCTTAGTGATGCCTTGTGCCATGCACTATTATAATTGTGAGTGCATAGGTTTTCATTCACTCTTAATCAATCAGATTCTTTGTTTACATCAAGGCTTCCACGAGTTTACCGTCTGGGACTCATTGGTTTGCCTAGAGGGAGATGATGTATGGCTGTCTTGTTCTGTCCCGTTGTAGGGACGTCTTAAGTACTGATGGAAAGGGCATGGCCAGGCCTAAGACAGCTGTGAATACATCGTGAGCACCTTGACTGATGGCGCTCTGCTCTCAGCCCAAGCGACTGGGTTTCCCCTGCAGGTCTTGTTTTTTCCTGAGTCAGAGCAGATGGGTATCTGTGCATCCGCTGAATCATAGTTTCACTCTCACTTCAGACTCTCCATTCTCGGCGAGAGGACCGCTTGACTGAGAAGAGAAAAAAAAAGGAGAAAAAAAAACAAGATCCCCAGAGAAATAGTCCAAGTTAAATGTTAATGCTGTCATTTGCATGCAATGAAGTTTCTTGAGGTAATGGTGAAAGATCTGCATTTTCAGAGGACGGTGCACCGGCCCCCTCTGGGCACATTTGTGAGCAGTCATAACACTCTGCAGCCACTCAGCCTGTAGAATTCAGAGTGTATTTTTAAAGTGAGGGTCGGGCATTATATATGCACCAGGCAGCGACCCCTGCAAGGAGTTTGTCTGAGGGCAGAGCGGATCAAACTGGGTCTCCTCCACAGTGTTTTCCCACTTTCCCTCCCATTTCCCATGCTCCTCTGCGGTGCCTTTGAAGTTGAATGCTGTGTTGGTGGTGGTGTTGGGGGAGGAGGCTGCTCTGTCAGGAAAGCTTCATGAATATTACATCTCAATGCAGACAGAGATGCAAACGCAGCCTAAAACCAGCCCAGCCCATCTGCTAATGAACCCCGCAGAGCCTCTGTGACTTCTACACAATGCCTCCCAAGCAGACGTTATCGCTCTATAATTATAGCTCCAGACTGCTGGGAGGTAAGGCACTGGCCTCCATGGGAGATCAGCCTGCGTGCCTCGGTCAGAGGATTAGAGGCATAGTCGTAGGCTCCACAGACAATATGTCTTTAAGCGCTAGAGCTGTGGTGCTGATTTCTCACTGTGGCACCAGGCTGTGTGTGTGTGTGTTTGGGTAGTTGTGTGTGGCACGGACTCTTCTGTTGTTGCAGTGTCAGTCAATGCGTGTGTGTGGCCCTATCTTTGGCAATGCTAGAATGGCCACGTTTCTGTGGGGTTTTGTCAGATGTTCCACAATATCTTTTCTTCCTTATTCCTCCCTTTTAAAGTCTGTTTCTCGTTCTTTCCGTTTGTCATTCATTCCTTCCTGTTACTTTATATGCCTCTCTCTCGGTCACTAGAGTCTCTGTGCTGTGGTACCTCTCTCTCTCTCTCTCTCTCTCTCTCTCTCTCTGGGGACTTGTCTTGACCTCAGTCAGCTGTCAGGGGATCCCCCTCTCTGTGACCACTCTTCCCTCTCCTTCATCTATCCCCCTCTTCTCTCTCTCCCTCTAAAGATGCCCTTACACTCTTCCCTCTCCTTCATCTATCCCCCTCTTCTCTCTCTCCCTCTAAAAGATGCCCTCTAACTCTTTCCTCTCCTTCATCTATCCCCCTCTTCTCTCTCTCCCTCTAAAGATGCCCTCACACTCTTCCCTCTTGTTCATCTGTCCCCCGTTTCTCTCTCTCCCTCTAAAGATGCACTCACACTCTTCCCTCTCCTTCATCTATCCCCCTCTTCTCTCTCTCTCCCTCTAAAGATGCCCTCACCCTCTTCTCTTCTCTTCTCTTCTCTTCTCTCTGGCCCATTAGTCATTCTATTCAGAGGGTTAGCCATAAAGACTCCCTTCAACACAGACAATGGGACACCCTGTAACATACCAGTGAATACTGAAATATCTCTTCTATCACACACACACACACACACACACACACACACACACACACACACACACACACACACACACACACACACGCTCACTCACTCTCTCATGCTCTTGCTTACTCTCTCACACTCACACTCTGACTCACTCTCCCTTTCTCACACACACACACTCACACACACACACTCACACACACACACTCACACACACACACACAAACACACACACACAAACACACACTTGCTCTCACACTTTCTCCCTCTTGCTCACTCTCTCACGCTCTCATTCTCTCTCACACACACTCACCCTCTCTCTCACACATAGACTCTGGAGCAGAACCATCACGTCTGTCTGGTAGATGGCGCTGTGATTAACGCAGCTCTGCCCCCTCCTGTTTAAGACATATTGCCTCCATTAATTCTCCGGCGGGGTGCGGTGGTTAGTGATGACTTGTTGGGTGGCTGCCTGTGGAATGAAGTATGAGGGATGCTAACAATGCCTAATGGGGAGACTGGTGAATGGACCGGGGCCTCTGGTGGAGCCAAGGAACAACAGGGGGATTTGGAGCTAGCGCTTAGCTAATGTATCTGAAGGAGGGGGGACCTATTCATCTAAAGTCCTTTAACCTTCTTGACAGCACACACACACACACACACACACACACACACACACACACAGGACAGCGTCCAACCATACAATGAATTGCTTCTGCATTGTCTGCAGTGCAGGTGGCCTTGAAAAATACAATGCATTTTTTGATGAAAGATTAGCAAGTCAGTTTGCCAGCAGCACAGCCAACCACAGAAATGTATTTCCCAGGATTGAAAATGGAATAACTGAAGCAAGGATTCTCATCTTGTTCAATCTGTCCTTAATCTACTCAGGGGGACAAAGAAAGACCTGATCATGTCACACACCCGATCAACCCACCTCCCCCCCCCCCCCCCCCCCCCCCTCTCTGACACACACACACACACACACACACAGACACAGTAATATGACAATAGTGATTCCACTGGGAACATTGATGGAATGGAATGCATTTTGAAAGCCGCAGTATGGACAGGTAATACAGAGAAGCAGAATGGAATGAAAGTGGAATCAAAACACCAGAAATGTATTAGTTTCCCCCAGAGCTGAGTGGAGATCTGTGTATGATTGTGTGTGTGTGTGTGTGTGTGTGTGTGTGTGTGTGTCTGTGTCTGTGTCTGTGTCTGTGTATGATTGTTCGCGTGTGTGTGTGTGTGTGTGTGTGTGTGTCTTTGTGTCTGTGTCTTGTGTGTGTGTGTGTGTCACATTCACCATCATGTCTCCTCTCTCTCCCCCTGCTTAGACTACCAACGTCTGATGGTGGTGGCGGAGAGTATCACCACGCTGCTCTTCCCCTTCCAGTGGCAGCACGTGTACGTGCCCATCCTGCCCGCTTCGCTGCTGCACTTCCTGGATGCACCAGTGCCCTACCTCATGGGCCTCCAGTCCAAAGACGGCGCTGACCGCTCCAAACTGGAGCTCCCTCAGGAGGTACGGTCAGCTCTGGCTATGCTCTCTGTTCTCCCTTCGGTCTCCTTCTCTACGTTTCTCTTCTACATTGTGTGCTTCCTTTGTTCCCCTCTTTCCATGTTTTGGTCACATTCCATCTTTATTTCATATGCATGGTGGACGTGCAATGTCACTGCCAACTTTACTCATCACCTCTGTCCTCAGTGAATAGCATCATGATAGGCTTATGATGTGCCTGTTCCATTTCAAAATGAGTGGACAGCTTTCCCCTCCATGTTGCACACAACATCATCTGTCCAGCACCACTGTTACCCAGAAACACACACCCCCAGCTGAACCCTGGCACCTCGGCTGCGCTGGCAGGGATAAGCCTACCAAGCCGTTCCTTCCGGACAGCTCTCTCCGACACGCTGCTCTCCATGGGCCGGCTAATCCCCCCCCCCCCCAACCGTATGAATTCTAGTAATCTGCAGGGGCAGAACAAGAGGCGCTCCTGAGAGCCTCTCTTGGCACCCTTAGTCTAAATCACATTTCACACCCTCTCTCTCCCTCTCTCTCCTCTTCATCCACCCCACAGGACCCCTCTCTCTCCCTCCACATCCACCCCACAGAACCCCTCTCCCTCCCCCCACATCCACCCCACAGAACCCCTCTCCCTCCCCCCACATCCACCCCACAGAACCCCTCTCTGTCCCTCCACATCCACCCCACAGAACCCCTCTCTCTCCCTCCACATCCCCAAACAGAAAGTCCCCACATGCCAAACGCCTGCTCCACAGTTTGAGGCCATAAGTGAAAGAAGAAATTACATAATAAGTGTTATAAAACAATTGGGTTCTAGCGCGTGTGTGTGCGTTTCTGATTGGACGAGAGACGTTCCATGCTATAGGTTATTCTTCAACATACCTACAGTTACGGGACTTTTCACAGCTAAAAATAAATCACTCCGCGATGAAACATTTGCATTGATGATAACCGTTAATTCAAAGTTTTTAAAATTCCAAACCAAGACGTTGACAATGGAACTATTTTTTGTTGCGGAGAAACAATGGCGAAATAAACCATTTTTAATCAATAACTTCGTGTTGAAATGTTAATTTGTTGACTGTAGAATTGTTTTATAAAAGCAATATAGCACTCGTGGGAGTGGGGTAGGTAAGGGATAATCCCACGGGTGTTGTTGCCTATGCCACTCGGCCGGTGGCTACGGCCGAACACCACCCGTGGGATTATCCCTTACCTACCCCACTCCCACTCGTGCTATTTTGCTTAATTATTAAGAATCATTTATACACATGTTATCATCTCACAGTGGCAAAGTTTCCCAACTCATTTGGCTCAGAATCCTTCAGGCCAGTGTCTGCATGCCTCCAGAGTTCTGAGCAGAGTGACTGAGCCAAGGCTTTTCGAGGAGCAAACAAGTCCAAAATAAACCACTGCCTTCCCAAACAAAACATGACTCAATGGCTCGTTTCAACATGCCTGAGATGGTCGCCTCTCCTGCGCTCTGATTCGCCGGAGCCTGTGTCCCCTCGTCTGGCCATGTCACAGCAGATCTGTGCTCTGTGACTGCAGATGAGCCACTCGCAGGCCTCCACACATGACTCCGATTTCAGCCCAGTTCCAGCAGATGAGAGAGAGAGGGAGAGAAAGAGAGTGAGAGAGAGAGAGAGGGAGGGAGAGAGAGAGAGAAAGAAAGAGAGAGAGAGAGAGAGAGAAAGAGAGAGAGATTGCAGGCAAGAGAGCGATAGAGAGAGAGTAAAGGGCCTCTAAGCACAGGTCAGAGCTTGCACGCAAGGTCAGCACTGGAACAAGGAGGGCTCGGGCAGCAGCTTCACACACACACACACACACACACACACACACACACACACACACACACACACACAGCCCCCCAGAGCGCTGACTTGGCCGAAATAGCTTCCTCTTTTCACACCCTTGGGGCTGTTCCTGCTCTCCGCTGTGTTGCCAAGGCTGCAGCAGCCACCGGCCAAGGTTGGGGCCAGAGGTGAGTGGCTGATGTGGGGCAGAAGGGATGAGATGAGATGGTGTCTGGAGGAGTGGGCTGGAGGAGGAACGTGGGGTCTGCCCCAACCCCCCTCTGCAGACCCCTGCTGTTGGATGAGCAGAAAGGCTGGAGGGTTGAACATGTCCCTGTTCCCCAGCTCTCACTCCTCACTCCTCACTCCTCACAGCTCACTGGTGCTGCTGACATGAACACGTCTCACACTTCAGAGCTGACAGGCCTGCTGAACTGCGACGTGACACACACACACACGCACACCAGACACACAGACACGCGCACACACACACACACACACACACAAACACTCAAAATAACACAACATGCATCAAATTCCTGTCAACTGTTCCTGCTACTGGCCTCTAGTGTATTTTCACATCCAAACACGTCTGCATAAAACGGCCCCTTTCATACACACACACACACACACACACACAAACACACACACACACACACACACACACACACACACACACCGGCACGCAAAACCTCAAATAGCACAGCATCCATCAAATTCCTGTCAACTGTTCCTGCTACTGGCCTCCAGTGTATTTCATTTGCAAACGTGTATGCATAAAACGGCTCCTTTACATACACACACACACACACACACACACATACATACACCACACCACAGAAAACACCTTTAAGCAGCAGGGGTGTGTAGGTGAGTTGAGGCGCTGAGAGTATGACAGCTTGGCTTTACTGTGCACTGACAGCATAAGCAGCAGAGCCCCTATGCTTGAGTGAACCTTACACTGAGCCTACAGGCAAAGAGGAGCCACACAGCAGCTTCAGGACGAACCCAGCATTAGTTTACAGTCCTACACACACACACACACACACACACACACACACACACACACACACACACACACACACACACACACACACTGCTGAGCCGTGTCTGTTCCAATTCACCTGCTTTCACCTCCATTTAATGCTTCAGTGTATCATCAGATTATTTCCACCCCAAACACAAGCCATAGGGAAGAGAGCGGCTGGCATTTGTAGGTCAGTGGCGTGGCTTTCCGGACTGCAAATCCAGCAGGAGTCCAGAGGTGTCTGGGCTAACATTCAGATTAGCCTTTATTGTAATGTGCCCTTGGAATGGTGTCTGTGCCATCTGAATATGAATTCAGTGATACCTTTACGCTTTTTGTTCACCCTCCATAATAGAATCTACAGTATATACCACACGTTTAGTTAAATGAAACACACACACACACACACACACACACACACACACACACACACACACACACATGCATATTTATCACCTCCTCTTGCTTTCCCTCCAGGCAAACCTGTGCTTTGTGGACATCGACAACCACACCATCGAGCTCCCTGAGGACTTCCCCCAGTTCCCCAACAAGACTGAGTTGATCCAGGAGCTCACAGACGTGATGCTGCGCTTCGGCCTTTCACCTGAGGGCAGAAACTCCCCCCTCACCCCCAGCACAACCACCACCTCCACCACCACCACCTCCACCAGCCGGACCTCTAGTAGCCCCAGCGTGGGGAGGAAGACCGCCGTGCTCAAGGAGCTGGTGGACGACAGCAGGAACGGGAACCTGGGCCGCGAGGACATGGCTGTGCTGGAGCTCCTGCAGGGCAACCCCACCCTGGAGCGCCTGCAGGCCCTGGCCAAGCGCACGGGGGTGACGGTGGGCCGGCTGGAGGCCCTGAGGGGGCGGGTGAGGGACGTGGAGGCGGACGGGGGGGAGACGGGGGGCGGTGGGTCCGGGCGCAGGTCGGCGGAGGACGAGCAGGAGCTGCGGTGTGCCAAGTTGAACGTGCAGCTGAGGGAGGTGTTCGCCAGCCGCTTCGCCACCATGTTTGCCGACTACGAGGCCTTCGTCATCCAGAGCGCACCGGACCTGGAGTCCTGGCTTACCAACCGCGAGCAGATGCACAACTTTGACAAGGTCAGACACAGACACACAGACACACAGACACACAGACACACAGACACACAGACACACAGACACACAGACACACAGACACACAGACACACAGACACACAGACACACAGACACACAGACACACAGACACACAGACCCCTTGCGAAGAGACATACATTGAGGAGAAGAGTGTCCTCAGTTCTTCTCTTCTGTCCTCCTCTCTGGCCTTGTCTGAATGGATCCCACAGAGAGACACCTGGGGAAGCTGCAGGCTAGTCCCTCTTAGTCTCCACTCCTCAGGCAAAGAAGAAGCTGTTCTTTAGAGATAAATGGGGTTGCCATAGATACAGGAGAGAGACTCGCTCAAACACCACTTTAAGCTGACCCCACTTAGACAGAAGCAGCTCAGAAAGTGCTTTCTTTGAATCAAGTATTGAACATGGATTTCTCATCCACTAAGAATCATTGCAAAGCCAATGGCTCCCAGATGAGTCAACAGGGACGAGTTTCATGTTGAAGAGCTGGCGACAGGCAGGGAGACACTGTCTGTTCTCAGGGGAACAGGAAATGATTGAGCCAAATTGTTGAGGTTGTATGAAATTGGGTTTATTTATGGCGGGGACAACTGTGTTTGTACAGGACTAGGGCTGTTGTGTATTGGAAATCTGGCCAATGTTGACTTATGATGGTGATATGATTCACTGTATTGCAATTTTTTTTTCTATTTGAACGAAAATTCATTCACACCACTATATGCATAAAATCTGTCAAAAAAAACTTTTTTAAATCAATATGAACAAGACTGCTATTTGGCGATCGAAACTAAAACACAACACAAAATGAACCACTGTCGGTCACAAATATTTGCATGTAAACTATTCATTAGAAATCTACACTGTTTCATGAGAATCTATACAGGATCACAAAACATAATATTGCAAAGTGTATGGATACTGTGTGTGTGACTGATCAGACACAGAGCAACTTTAAAGTGTGGTTGACCTGTGTGGTTCAGCTCTGAATCCTGACATTGTGTGTGTGTGTGTGTGTGTGGGTGTGTGTGTGTTCGTCTGTCTGTGTGTCTGTCTGTGTGAATCTGTGTATATTTTCTTCCCCTCAGGCTTCCTTCCTGTCGGACCAACCAGAGCCCTACCTGCCATTCCTGTCTCACTTCATCGAGACGCAGATGTTCGCCACCTTCATCGACAACAAGATCATGTCCCAGTGGGAGCACAAGGAGCTGAACCTGCGCGTCTTTGACGGACGCATCGAGAAGGCCCGCCTCTTCAACGTGCGCGCCCCGAGCCTGCGCTCCTCCTGCTACCAGAGGTGCACCATACTGGAGGAGTCAGGTGAGCCCCACACGTTCACACCGCAGCCTTTCACTACAGCACTCAAACCCCTCTGCTTTTGATTCTACATGATTACCTGAAAGATGTGCAGTGTGCAAGTGAATCACATTTACATTTAGTCATTTAGCAGACGCTTTTGTCCAAAGCGACGTACAAGGGAAGTCAAGCTAAGAGTAACAATAAATACTTCTTTACATAAGAAATAGTAAAACGACATAAAAAGCAAGAAGGCATTCTGCTGAATAGAGGTGATTCACAGGATTATGGGAATTGTATGCATGTTTGTAGAGTATCGGGTGCATTGTGCATAGAATGTGTGTCAGTCAGTGCGGAGGCGTAGACAGAGGAGGCTGCAGAACTTGGAGAAGGTTAGCTGAATGATGAGGCAAAATAAATGTTGCTTGGCTTGCGTCACACCCACACCAAAACAGACTAAAGGGCAGACTGCTCCAGGATGCTCTGATAATGAAAGAGAGAGAGAGAGGTGGGAGGAGAGATGTGAGGAGGGTTTTAATGAAGTCTTTCACACAGGTGAAGGTAAAAGAGCAGACCACAGAAGTGAGCTAAAGTGAGGCAAAGTTGCATAACAGTGTCCTTCAGCTGGAGAGGGTGCGTGGGAGTGAAGTGCTACTGAGAGTATGTACAGAATAAAGTATACATATAGAGTACAGAACACACTCCGGCACAGGCAGAGGCTCTGGGCAGTCCCTTTAAAAAGAGCCAGTCAGCTGTTTGTGTGCGTGCGTGTGTGTGTGTGTGTGTGTGTGTGTGTGTGTGTGTGTGTGTGTGTGTGTGTGTGTGTGTGTGTGTGTCTTTGAGAGTGGCTGTGCTGGTCTTTTGTCTTAATTAAAACTCATTTGACTTCAGCTCATTAACTTCACTAATGATGTTTGCTGAATCTGTGAGGGCAAGCCTTGCGTAGGACTGCAAGAGCGCATAGGTAAAGAGGCTGTGAAGGAGGGGCCATCTGGGCCTTCAGCTGTGTGGGTGTGTGTGGGTGTGTGTGTGGAGGGCATGTTCTTGTAGCACTGGTATTTCATCATTCCCAATTAAAACTTTCTGTAAGTTGCCTTTGTTAATACTAAGGGTGCTGCATATCGAATGGTGTTTCTGTACATCTTGTGTAGAAGTCAGGCAAACTTTACAATTTCTAAAAACCTGGGTTGCAGGCTCATTAAACCTTCTTCAAGCACAGATACACTAACATATGTACTCTTTCTACACACACACACACACGCATACACTCTCTATCACACACACACACACACACACACACGCACATGCTTTATTATCAGTGGCTCAATTAGGTCCTCTACTCTGTAATGTAGGCGGTGCAGAAGGCAATAGTCCACTCAGTAAAGAGCATTAGGGCAGAAGTGAGACTCCAGACTCAGAGAGAGCGTCTACCTTCCCCTGTCTGTCTGACCACCACCTCTTAGTGCTCTCAACGGAACATCCAGTCACATCCATCTGCCTCCAACAACCACACGGATGGAGCTTTACAAGCACTAATGGACTGGAGCCCCTGGTAAATGTCTTTGAGGGGAGAGGGGAGAGAGGAGAGGGGAGAGGGGAGAGAGGAGAGGGGAGAGAGGAGAAAGGGAGAGGGGAGAGGGGAGAGGGGGAGACGGGGAGAGAGGAGAAAGGGAGAGAGGGATGGAGGCCAAACATAAAACCAGATAAAGAGGCTGGATGAGGGGGAGCAGGATGAAAGGAATGTACAGCATGTCTTATTATGAATTGTACAACACACGGCTTTGATGCTCTGCCAAGAGTCCTTGTGGGGGGGACGTCGTGTGTGTGTGTGTGTGTGTGTGTGTGTGTGTGTGTGTGTGTGTGTGTGTGTGTGTGTGAGAGAGAGAGAATGAGAGTGTTGGTGAGAATATTGAGGAGCTTCTCCTGCATTGTCACTGCCCTCTCTGGTGTCAGTAGCTCCATGTCGTTGTGAAGGTCAGACCTAACCCTCCATCAGGGTCGGGGACGCTACTGCCATGTCTGCTGTCCTCCTAAATGCACTATTGATCCCAGCCAGTGCTCTGCAGGCAGAGATTAACGCTTAAATCGAGACGCACCCTCGGCTAGTCTCTCTGTGGCCCGCTGGCATCAGGATGCTGTCAGGGAATCTGGGTTTGAGCGGCTCAAAGGCTGATATTTTCTCTCGTGTCATCATCATGTCACGCTTGAAATGACAGATTGATTGCGGTTTGATTTGGGTGCTAAGCCTCTGTCGCCTCCCTCCCTGCCTCTTTGTCCACCTCCACCCCTCCCCCTCTCAGCCCAGGCCATCGAGCAGCGGTTGATGAAGATCGATCACACGGCCATCCACCCCCACCTGCTGGACATGAAGATCGGCCAGGGCAAGTACCAGCAGGGCTTCTTCCCCAAGCTGCAGGCTGACGTGCTGGCCTCTGGACCCACAAATAACAAGTGAGCCCCCGCAATCCATCATCCATCACCCCCGCAGCTAGAACTACACTAGTCTAAACTCTCATAAATAACTATGCAGCATCGTGCATTGAAACATGTTTGGCTGGGTTATTCAGTTACCATACAGAACTAGAAAGACTAAGTCACGGGATTTTTAGCTGTGTTTATGTACGTATATCTCATCTTGATATCTGTTAGATTCTTATCTTCAGGCAGTTGTGTCAGCCATTTTGTTTATGATTGCGTGTTTGTCAACAGGTGGTCAAGTCGCACGGCCACATCACAACGCAGGCAGGACAGACACCGACATCACAACGAACACCTGGGGCTGGACAATGACCTCAAAGAGGTATCACACACACACACGATAAGACCATGGCACTGTCCAGATCTTTCCATTTCATTTTCCCATTCTGTCACCTGATGTCTGAGTCAGATAACTTCTTTGTATCTTTATGGTAGTTATTTTGTTTTAAATAACCTTAGTCCTCTATTTGTCAAGTCAGCTTTATTCCCCTTTTCACAAGACTTCCTCTTTCCTGTTGTTTTGGCCTTTCCGTGGCCTTTCTTCTGTTTAAAGTTCTCTTGTCTGAGCGTGCTGTGTGTTCATCTGCATGCTGCCTGTTCTTTCTTCCTTTTTTTCTTGTCCTGTCTTTCCTTTCTTTTTGTCCTCGCCGTTGCACGTCGCCTCGTTTTGTGCTGTTGTGGTGGTTTGGGCCATACCAACCCCACCAGCAGGTGGAGGGGTGTCTGGTGCTGCAGAACTCTATGGCTTTCTGGGAGTGGGACAAAGCGCCACCCCCGCCTCTAAAACCGCCCAAAAAGTCCGTCTCCGCCTGCTGCCTGGTATGTGAAGGGAGTGTCAGTGTGCAGTTCACCCCCTGCCCCCCTCTCCCTTCCAGCCCCCCTCACCGCTCCACCTCCCCTCACTCACACACCTGCCTGAGGGAGCTCACACATTATGGGTGTCAGTGGCTAGGGCGCACCTGCACTTGTATAATGATCAAAACAGGACCAAAGAAACCCCTCATTTCAAAAAGCCCTTTGGGGCCTTCATTTAATTCACTCCCATCAAAGGACCTCAAGTCACATTGGAGTCTCTTCTAGTTGCACAGCCATTGTCTGAGGGCTCGGGGACTTTGGTGACGAGGGCAGTGTGACCAGATGATGAAAGAGGGAGACGGAGATGGAATCTTAAAAGGGAATAAAAAAATGAAAACCTAGATAACTGTTCTGTATCAGACAGGGAGGAATACAAATTAACACCCAGATAGATGATGTCTCAGACAGGAGGAATAGAATTGAACATCCAGATAGATGATGTCTCAGACAGGAGGAATAGAATTGAACACCCAGATAGATGATGTCTCAGACAGGGAGAAGAAAAAGGAAGAAAAGGTGGAGCAGTAGCAGACTGAGAGAGAGAGAGCAAGAGGGAAAAGAGGGGGAATAAGAAGAGGGTAGACTGCACAGAGGTGTATGTTGTTTGGTTTAGTTTTTTGGGGGAGGGGTGTCTTTATTTGTTTTCATTTGGTATATTGGTGTGACTTTTAAGCAGTGAAGGACATTTAGAATTGTTGTCCACAAAACAAGCTAGAAACGTTACAATCTTTGAATTCAATTAAATTCAGTGTCAGTCACGTAGCACCAAAATAATACAATTCTCCCAAGGTGCTTTACAGAGCCCAGGTCCTGAAACATTTCCACAGCCATCAGCATTTGAGAGCAAAGGTCACACTAAGAGAGAACATTTGGTTAGTAAACATCAATTTGATAAACAGGTAAAGAGATAGACTTAGGCAAAAAATGAACAGTAGTTAATATGGCCACATTATCAGTATCTGTATTGGCATTACATGATATATAAGAAGAGGGAGAGGCTGCCCGGCAAGGTTTATAGGGATTTTGGGAGTTCTGTTCATTTCTGTCATATTTTGCATGTGGATGTGAGTTAGGATAGCAGAGACATGTGAAACTATGGAGTTATATGTGAGGAAACTGAAGCAATCTCCTCTCAGCTACTAGTTCAAGGTCAATTTGTAGCTGCAGGGATCACATGTAGAATAGAGCCAGGTACCATAATGTCTTCACTCTTTGTTTTGTTTATGTGTGTATGTGCATGTGTGTGTGTGGGGGTGTGTGTGTGTATATATATATATATATATATTGCACTTCTCAGTCACACAACCTACATTCTTCAACAGATTTCCCCCTCCCTTCCTTCTAAATGTTTAGTACCCATTTCAGGCCTAGTATAGACGGAGCCTAGAGTCACTGAATCGGGTTCATTTTTCGCACAAATCTAATCTTTTAATTTTGTAAATGGAACCTGGTAACGAGAGATTTGCGTAAGGACAAACCCATCCGATTGGGATGAGCCGGCTATAGTACATACCCCACGCCTGTTGGTGGCGCTTTAGCGCTGCTACAGACAATTGAAAAAACGTAGAAGAAAGGACAGGAGCACAGCACATTACACAAGACATTCATGATCCAATTAGCAACGTTTAGCCTAACCAAATAGCCTACATTTAATCTGCACAGTAATACATTATGGTGGTTAATAAAATCAGTGGTCAGAGCAGACTATAGGTTATGCGAAAATGAATTCTATTTTCTATTGATAATAAAGAGTTTGGAACAGTGCAACATGACATGTCTGTCATCCCATTTCCCATGAGGCTTTGTTCCGACCATTCTACATTAATTTATGAACAAAAAAGCAAATTAAATCGCTGGCCAATTTATATTTGTGGTCATGAAAGTTATGTAACGTCCGAATAAAAAGAATTAGATCAAGATAGGAGGATAAACAAAAATCAGTAGGCTGGATTAAAGAAAGTGAGTTCAAGACACACCATGAGTGAGATGTAGAGAGACAACAAGTGTTATATATATTGGTTGGAGATCGCGATGCGATCACTTTCGACAATGACATCATCAGGTTGCGTGAATCTGTGCACACGAACACCAGCCCCCGTACCGATTCAAATCTACTCACTTTCTCCCCCCGATTCGAATTGTTGCAGATACCGTGTGAGGATAGAGAGTGTTCGTCTAAATGATAGGGCTATCTGTATTAGTTTAATTTCGAACGCAGACAAACTCGGCTCCGTCTAAACAAGGCCTCAGTGAGGACATATGGCAACTTGTTACACTTACTCAACAAGACTTTAATTATATTTCTCTAGAAACTTTCAAAGGTGCTTGTGATACTTCTTTGAAGCTGAAAACCAACTCTGTTTGTCTCTCTCCTCCCCTTGTATGTCTGTCTGTCTGTCTGTGTGTGTGTCTTCCTATCTGTAGAAGTACATGCAGGAGGCTCGTGTTCTGGGGAAGAACCTGAGGCAGCCCAAGCTGTCTGATCTCTCCCCAGCTGTCATCGCTCAGACCAATTGGAAATTTGTGGAAGGGCTTTTAAAGGAGTGTCGCTTGAAGGTGAGGCTGGAGTCTCTCTCCCTCTGTTACACAGGCATAGCCACACACACAGAGACACACACAGAGACACACACAGAGACACACACAGAGACACACACAGAGACACACACAGAGACACACACAGAGACACACACAGAGACACACACACAGCGACACACACACAGCGACACACACACAGAGACACACACACACACACAGAGACACACACACACACAGAGACACACACACACACAGAGACACACACACAGCGACACACACACAGAGACACACACACACACAGAGACACACACACACACAGAGACACACACACACACAGAGACACACACACACACAGAGACACACACACACACACACACACAGAGACACACACACACACACACACACAGAGACACACACACACACACACACACACACACACACAGAGACACACACACACACAGAGACACACACACACACAGAGACACACACACAGAGAGACACACACACAGAGACACACACACACAGAGACACACACACACAGAGACACACACACAGAGACACACACACAGAGACACACACACAGAGACACAGAAAGAAACATGCCACCTCACGACCACCAGATATGGATGTGATATCTCACAGAACCTTAAGCCCACCGTAGCAGAGGATGTGCCCTTTGCGTGTTCAGCCCCACTGCATGCTGGCTGTGTATTAACTCTGACAGTTGCGTGTTCAGCACCCTTGCATGCTTGTCGTGTACTAACTGGGAGAGTTGCGTGCCACAGACCAAGCGCATGCTGGTGGAGAAGATGGGCCGGGAGGCGGTGGAGCTGGGCCACGGCGAGGCCAACATCACGGGCCTGGAGGAGAACACCCTCATCGCCAGCCTCTGTGACCTGCTAGAGAGGATATGGAGCCATGGCCTACAGGTCAAACAGGTGAGGACACACACTCACACACTCACACACACTCACTCACTCACTCACACACACTCACACACACTCACACACACACACTCACACACACTCACACACACTCACACACACACTCACACGTTCACACACACCCACACACACTCACACACACTCACACACACTCACACACACTCACACACACTCACACACACTCACACACACTCACACACACTCACACACACTAACACACACACACTCACACACACTCACACACACTCACACACACACTCACACACACTCACACACACCCACACACACCCACACACACCCACACACACCCACACACACTCACACACACTCACACACACACATTCTCACACACATTCTCACACACATTCTCACACACATCCACACACACTCACACACATCCACACACATCCACACACATCCACACACACTCACACACATCCACACACATCCACACACATCCACACACATCCACACACATCCACACACATTCACACACGTTTTCACACACCCACACACCCACACACATTCACACACATTCACACACACTCACACACATTTATACACATCCACACACATTCACACATTCATGATGATCTTTGGCAGTCAGTCCTATGAAAGAGATGCTGTTGTGTATGAAGGCTAGTGTTGCCAGCTGTGTCTATGCCGTCTCTATGCCGTCTCTATGCCGTCTCTATGCCGTCTCTATGCTGACTCATGACCTGTTTTCTCTACCGTCTGTAGGGGAAGTCAGCCTTGTGGTCACATCTCCTCCACTATCAGTCCAGAGAGGAAAAACAGAACTTACTAGCAGATTCACCAGGCAAGGCTATACACCCACCCACACACACACACACACACACACACACACACACACACACACACACACACACACACACGAATGCATAACTTCACAGAAATCACATGTTGAAGTTTGCATGCCCATTGCCCACACACAAACAACAAACACATGTATGCACAAACACACTCAGACATTTATCCACCCACTTGTTTCCTCCACCAGTTCCACAAACTGAAGGCATCTTTCTCTTCCCGCAGGGTCAAACAGTCCAGAGAGGCGGAAATCTGATTCAGGTCTTGGCCTAACAACGCTGCGCGTCTCTGTCATACAGGATATGAGGTGTGTATGCTTCCTGTTTACACACTCCATGGTGTGAAAGATCACTCATATGTGCATAAAGTGCACTCATATGAGATGATGTGAAGGGAGAGAGTGTGTTCCGGTTGTGGGAGAACTGTCTTTATTTGATAGATGGTGCACAGATGTCTCCATATCTCTGTTAATGTGCTGCCTTAATAGTTGGCTTGGATGTTACATCCCTCAAAATGACCTCTCTCTCTCTCTCGCTCTCTCTGACTCTCTCTCTCTCTCTCTCTCTCTCTCTCTGACTCTCTCTCTCTCACACACACTCTCTGTCCCTCTCTCTCTCCCACTCTCTCTCTCTCACACACACTCTCTCTCTCTCCCACTCTCTCTCTCTCTCACACACTCTCTCTCTCTCACACACTCTCACTCTCTCACACACTCTCACTCTCTCTCACACTCACTGTCTCTCTCACACTCACTGTCTCTCTCTCTATTTCTCTGACTTCCTCTGTCTCAATCCTGTTTCCCATGACTCTGTCTCCGGCCCAGGCACATCCAGGGTATGAGTGAGATTAAGACTGACGTGGGCCGGGCCCGAGCTTGGATCCGTCTCTCCCTGGAGAAGAAGCTTCTCTCCCAGCACCTCAAGCAGCTGCTGTGCAACCAGGCCTTAACCAAGTACGACACCGCTCTCCACACACACCACTCCAGCACCACGCTTATCACACATACAGCCCTCTTTTCCTCAGACATCTTTTCCAAACCAGGACGTTATGAGCTATGCACTTGTGCAGGAGCATATATGGATTTATGTAAAGGTTTCAATCCGTTAGTAAGAATGCCTCTGAGCGTGTATGTGGTCAGTTGCGTGATGTGTGCTGTGTGTTTGTGCCTCCACAGGAAGCTGTATAAGCGCTATGCATTCCTGCGCTGTGAGGAGGAGAAGGAACAGTTCCTCTTTCACTTGCTGAGTCTCAACACCGTGGACTATTTCTGCTTCACCAGCGTTTTCACCACCATCAGTGAGTACAACGGCAACACGAGGCCCGACGCCTACTACACGGCAGCCGCACGACCGCAACACGACCACACAAACACAACTGCCGCACACACCCTACCGCAAGTTTCTCAATCACAGCACACTCCTCAAATGCTACGTTGTGAAAACATGTACACAATTCTTCACAATGTCACAGTTGCCCGAAGCATTGCTGCATCGCTAAGTCTCCCCCAAAACTGGTCTTTAAAGCATTCCATGCCATAAGCAGAGCAGCACTAGAGCAGAATAGAGTACGTGTTAGCTGTGTTCACATTGTCTGTCTTTTCTCCGCCCCGTCATTCTCTGTCCTACTCTCCCACTAATTTCACATGTAATTGAGTGTTTAAATAACCATCTTTGTCATCGTTGTCCTGATGTACCTTTCTTTGTCCTCTTTTACACGGTCCTGTCCTGTCCTTTCCTATCCTGTCCTCTGTTCTCCCCTGCCACCTCTCCCAGACAGCTCCCAGCTGCTTATGTCTCTGTTTAGTGAGCACAGAGGCGACATTCCATCTTAAAAGTGTTCAGACAGCACACCTGGCCATAAAACACTCCTTTGCAGACAGAGCCCCCTTTCTCACTCTGCTCACGTCTCGGCACTCTTGTGTTGTTTTGGGATCGTGATTGGATCTGACTGCCGTGCACTGCAAAACAGGGCTGGCTGGCTGGCTGGCTGGCACGTGTGTGGCCCGGCAAGGTGGCGCTGAGCCGGTGGCGGGGAAGGCTCTGCAGAGGGAGGGAGGCAGGCTGGTTCCTCCAGGGGGGAAGTGATAACGTGCTTATCTGCCTCCTACTCGCTGTAGTCCTGTGGCAGTGCATTGCATTTACAATCTCTCGCTTTAGATGGAACAGAGACCTAAGATGCTATCGCAAGATATCTTGCCAAAGAAAACAGAAAGGGAAACAAAACCTGATTTATAACAACAGGCATATTAAACTGTGACCAAAACGCACTTTGATGTATCAACCGCAAAGAGATTTCAGGGTGCTACTAAAACAGCTTTTAAATAACCTTTTGTTTTTCTTCTGATTCATCTTTTCAGTGATCCCGTACCGTGCTGTAATCATTCCCATTAAGAAGCTCAGTAACGCCATGACGACGTCCAACCCGTGGGTGTGTGTGGCCGGCGAGATGGGAGACTCTGGTGTCATGCAGATCCCCAAGAACGTTCTGGAAATGACCTTCGACGTGAGTCCAGTGCACTGCTGCGTGATGCATGTGTGTGTGTGTGTGCGGCTGCCTCCGCTCTCATCATCCTTTATCTTCCTCACATCTCAACACACCCTCGTCCACTCCTGCACTCCTGAACAAACACTCAGACAGACACATTAGGCAAGGTGGGCTCAGCTGAGGAGAAATAAGCTTGATGGAGCAGGACAATATCATCTATCAACTGATAACTGCCTTGTGATTTATGAGTTTTTAACCTTGACGTTTGGATCAATACAGCATCAATAACTTAATGCTATTTGTTAGTAATGCCTGATAGATGGCATTTTAAAGGCAATGCACTATGAAAGGCAAAATAAGTTAGCAGTAATGAGTTGGTCAAATCTCCCTATAAATCTCCAGACCACCTAGCCCTGATTTATTTCCTGACACATTACACATAAGCATATGTATGAAGCCTCACAAGAGAACTGTGTTGAGCGGTGCTAAAGGTTAGGGACAGGACAGGTGTGCTTGTCTGGGCTGAAGATCCGCGGCACTCAAACATTCTGTTCTTCATTCTGTATCCATTAGAGGTGCACTAGGCTCAAATGTCCCATCTCCGTGTGGTTTGCAGTAATGTCTGGGTGATATGGTGGTGGGTCATTTAAAGTAATGTCCTTTATTTCATATTTATGCGTTGGTAGTTTATTTCTTAAACCTGTTTGAGTGATTGGAAGTAAGTTGAAAATAAGTCTACCCAATAAGTAAATAAGTGCATAAGGTAATTCCCCATTGATATTAGTAATCCACAATGGCACGCGTGGAGATGATGTTGGTTCTGCTAGTCTGACCTGAAACTGCCCAGGTGTGTTGAATGCGCTAACCTGGCCTCCCTGAGGCTGGACCCCCAGGCAGCCCTGTGCTGTGCTGTCAGTCATCCATCATGTCCTAACTCATGTCTTCCCTCCCCCCCAGTCTGCGTTCAGGCCTCACACTCACATCACCGCTCTGTTCAAGGTTAGACCTGCATCGCTGCGGCCCTCTCCCCCTCACCTCACCTTACCCCACCCCACCTCACCTCTCCTCCCCCCTCCCATCCACCCTGTATGTGTGCCTCTAACCTCTCTAGTTTGGCTTGGGTTTCCCAACTGTGAATCTGCTGTTTGTAACCTTTAGCTATCGGTCTGTCCTAGAGTCTTTCTAACACGGGTGCCACTTCTTGACTAAATCCACCTTCATAATCGGTGTCATAATGGGTATTTTCCATTAATGTTGAATTATTAACAGTAATTATACTGATTCACTTTTGATTGACTGCTGAGTTGTACTCCTTAGTAGAAAGTAGCACTAGAATTGGCCTGTTTTCAGGCTTCGATCTAATCAGTAGCATAGCAAATGTCTATGATGCCTCTATACTTCTAAGTAGTGCTACTCTTCTAGATTGTAGTCTTTTTCCAAAAAAATCCTTCTCGCCGTCTCTCTCTCTTTTTCTCTCTCACGCACACACACCTACACATCACTGCACATATCTCACTGTTATTTGTGTGTGTGTATGTTTTCAGTGTCAGAACCTTGGCAAGCTCACCACTGTTCAGTTGGGCCATGACAACTCGGGGCTGCTGGCCAAGTGGCTGGTTGACTGTGTGATGGTCCGGAATGAGATCACTGGACACACATACAAGTAAGATATGGCCGTTCACCGTTCTTTCTTCAAACCTGAGCCTTTGTATCTGACCGGTTTATATCTGGCTTTATAGAACTGATCTGGGGGGTCTAACTGTAATCGCTTGTTGTCTAGGTTCCCCTGTGGCCGCTGGCTGGGTAAGGGGGTGGATGACGGGAGTCTTGAGAGGGTTCTGATTGGTGAGATCCAGGTCCCCTGCGGCGACGACGACGCAGGGCGAGGGAGCAGGACTCCGCCCATGCTGCGCTCCCCCTCTCAGCCCAGGAGAATCAGCATCACCTCCCTCAGCGGTCGGGCCACCAGTGAGTGGACACACACACACAAAACAGCATCACTCTAGTTCTCTGTTATTAACTTAGACTGGCATCACTTACTGTGCAGTCTTGGGTTGGTGGATTATTGTTGATTCTGTTGTTTCTGTGTAGTTGAACAAGAGTGTATAGAGAAAGTTAGTCTTATTAGTGTTGCAGATTATACCTCCAATATTATGAGTCTCCATCCATTGTCAGTAGTTCTGTTTTAGTCTTTTGATATGTGTGTGTGCAGAGCCCACGTCAGCACAAATACAGGAGGGCATCGGGGAGGCAGTGAACAACATTATAAAACACTTCCACAAACCAGAGAAGGAGGTATGTATGGGTCCAACTTCAAAACAGTGGGGACTGAGGATTTTCTCATCATTTAGTATTCAGAAGAAAAAAAGAAACAGATGCAAACACAAGCAAACACGCACGCAATCACACGCGCACACACACACGCGCACACACACACGCGCACACACACACGTGCACACACACGCGTACACACACCGCGCAAACACACACACACACACACACGAACACACACGAACACACACACGAACACACACGAACACACACACACACACACACGAACACACACACACACACACACACACACACACACACACATTTCAAATCAGCCTTTAGTATGCTGTGGTCATTGTGTCTTGTTCTTTTGTATAGTCTAAAAGGGCTACTAACTGCCATTTCCCCTGGGACTGAAAAGCTGTTGGTGTGTAGCGTGCGTAACCGATATCCAGTACCCATAGGCCTCCCTGCTCAGTGTGGGGTTAACTGCGCTGGTGTGATATTGATCCCACTGGAGGCATTGAGACCCAAGTACACTACAGTGTTATTGCCTTTCAGACTTGATGGCAATGCAGGGGATAAATCTGATGTAACTAGGACACTATTAGGGTTTTATAACCATATTAGGATGTGTGCTTGATGTTTGTCCCTTCTTCTCTCTTCCTTCCTCTCTCCCTGTGGCTCATCCCCCTCTTTCTTATAATTGAACTCTCTCTCTCTCTCTGTGTCTCTCTCTCTCTCTCTCTCTCTCTCTCTCTCTCTCTCTCTCTCTCTCTCTCAGAGAGGGAGTCTGACTCTCCTGCTGTGCGGTGAGAATGGGCTGGTGGGTGCACTGGAGCAGTTCTTCCACCACGGCTTCAAGACGGCACGGCTGTTCCAGAAGAGCATCTTCGTCTGGGACTTTGTCGGTGAGTGCAGATGTCGCCCATAAAGCCAGAAACGGCATCCCATAAAACCCAGGAAATGGGGCCGTTCCATCTTTACTATCTCATTGACACCATGCAGCGCACAGCTCAGCAGGGGGAGAGACACTCTCACCAACCAGAGATGGGGGCAGGAGGAGCCCTGCACCAGTGTGATCACAGCCATCATGGCCATACTATCCCGTCACACTTCATCTCTATGGATGGGCCCTATATGCATCCTTGATGCACCTGAAGACATAATGGAATGGAATGTAATATAATGTCATATAGATATGTGATTACATCTGAGCACTGTAGTCCTGCTCGTATCTCACCGTTGGGTGGATGTTCAAGCACTCTCCTGTGGGTCATCACAGTAATGTACGTGATGCTTTAGTGCCCCCTGGTGATATATAAATATATATGCACTCCAAATGGTACTTTGGTCTCTAGTTCACTGCTTGTAGGACTTACCCCGGTGGACAGCTCGGGAATTGCATGATATTTGTGAAATTGTTGATGTAACAACCTGTGCGATTACAGTGGGATAACAGTCACGTCCCAGGGTGCTTCATCAGTCACTTGAGATGTGTGTCTCCTTAGTATAACTAGACTAGTAGTTCTTCAGATGTAGTCTTTCCTGGAGGTAGGTCAAGTGTACAGACACCACGTCTATGGATATATGAGCGTGTGACTGAGTGAGTCCGGGTGGGTGGGTGTCTGTGTGTGTGTGTGTGTGTGTGTGTGTGTGTGTGTGTGTGTGTGTGTGTGTGTGTGTGGGGGGGGGGGGTGAGGGTGTCTTTGTGTGGGCACGTTTTAAAAAGAGAGAGCGCGCGCATTCTTGTTGGAGCGGGCTCCTTTGCATGTGATTTGCATGCATTAGGGTTCAGAGGTGTCTCTGAGGGCCTGATCATGTGAGCTGTTAGCATGTGATGAAAGGGCATAAAACATGCGCCAGCACCACTGCTCCCCTCTCCCCTCCCCTCCTGCCCCTGTCACACTGCACGTTAGCAGGCTTTAACATGACAGCCACATCCAAAGCCACCCCCTATTCTCTAGTGCTAGGATCACATTCATGTACCATCTGAATTTGATACACTGGCCATGTGTAGAAACACTGCTGTGGTTTTATGACCTTGCCCTTTTCAGATTTGATCATAATTGTCATAATTATGTCATGAATTTATGTCTTGTAATCATGTTAATACTTCCATATTATTTGTGCACAGTCTTAGGAATTCTTAAGCAGATATGTTCATGACAAGGTTGTTGTGTTGTTTGTTTCGAACCAATTTTGGGTCACAGTGTTCTGAAATCTTTGCCCTGGCCAGCGTTTCTGATGTATGATTTACCCTGATTTATGGCACTTTGTGGCATCTAACACATTTAACAAGGTGTGTGTGTGTGTGTGTGTGTGTGTGTGTGTGTGTGTGTGTGTGTGTGTGTGTGTGTGTGTGTGTGTGTGTGTGTGTGTGTGTGTGTGTGTGTGTGTGTGTGTGTGTGTGTGTGTGTGTGTGTGTGTGTGTGTTCCTCCTCCAGAGAAGGCAGTGGAGTATATGGAGAGTGCTGATCAGATGGGGGACCTGCAGCAGACAGCAGAGCCTCTAGGCCTTACGTGTGAAACCTTCTGTCGCTATGCCAACGCCATCAACAACTCGCCACGCAACATTGGCAAGGATGGCAAGTTCCAGCTGCTCGTCTGCTTAGGAGCCAGGTGAGGAAGGGCATTTTATAAGGCATAACAAGAGCACTAAAGTACAAAAGTACTAACTGAGAGTTCAGAAGAATGGGACAGATTGTACAAGTGTACAAAGTTGCTGTTGTAAAGATAATGCGTGAGTGTGTGCACAGACACTGATTAACCCCCTGCTGTGTGTGGATCAGGGACCGTCTGCTGCCTGAGTGGCTCCCCCTGCTGGTGGAGTGCCCGGTCATCACGCGCATGTACGAGGAGACGGCCATGCTCCGTGACCGCACCGCCGTCAACTCTCTCATCGGCGTGCTGGAGACCCTCCACCACTTTGCCATCACGCTGGAGACCTCCCTGGTCAAGGGCATCGACTTGTAGCAGCCAGCGACCATGGACACACCCCCCGCCCCCCACCCAACCCCCACCTACCCTACTTACCCCCCCACCTCTCCTCTCCCTACTCTCCGATGCCTCTACAGATGCCAATTCAAGGCATTGGCAAGCCGCACAACCCACTCTGGGAATTAACGTGACCACTAAAAGAGCAAGAAGACTGAGGAAGAAGGAGGATCTGAGAAGGACAGATGAATAGAGACAAGTCCCCTAACCCACCTCCCTCCCATGACACTGTTTTTAGCTGCAGTGCGTAGGCCTTTGGATCAAAGTTGAGTGCAGTATTACCCATACCTTGTGCTTTTAAAACAGACAACTGAAAAAAAAAAATCTTCTCTACGTTTTTGTGTGACGCTCTGTGTGAAGATATTTTTTTCTTATGGTGAACGCACGGTTCTCTTATCGTCTAGGGGGCTTTGGCAAAGAAGTGGGCTAAGGTTGACATCTCCAAGACTTTGCACCATTAGTAGAATAGGGTGGCATGTTTTCAGTCCAGTGAGTGAACCTTTTCTCCAGTGATGGAGAAAACTGAAAAGATATGGAGCGGTGTTGGTTTTGTGTGTGAACAAACGGAAACTGTCTGAGAGACCCTCCTAATGCTCAATGTAGTCCCCACACTTGGACAGCAAAAGCTTTATTTGTGAGGTTTGGGGAGGAGAAGGGAGAGTATTGGGAAAGAGAAGGATGTTGCAGAGCCTGTCTTATTTGCACTCTTAACTCCCGGAACTGAATCATGACTGCCATATGAGATGGCTCATATAACCGACTAACCCATGGTACTGAACTAGCCCTTCACACTGCTAAACGATTGGCCGTGGGATCTCCTGTGGACCCTCCCCCTACACGGTATTGGATACGAAAGGGGGCTTGGCACTGACATCAGTGAAATGGACATTCCATCTTGATGTTAACAAAAGAGAACGGCAGCAGTGACTTCTTTGGTGTGTCTGTGTGTCTGTGTCTCAATTTCATTTTCTCTTTATTTTTGTATTGTATATTGAGCAGTTTACAGTATTAGTCTCAAAATTAAGTGTTTAAAGATATGTTGTGGTTTTCATGGTCAGCAGCTCAGATGTGTGTGTGTGTGTGTGTGTGTGTGTGTGTGTGTGTGTGTGTGTGTGTGTGTGTGTGTGTGTGTGTGTGTGTGTGTGTGTGTGTGTGTGTGTGTGTGTGTGTGTGTGTGTGTGTGTGTGTGTGTGTGTGTGTGTGTGTGAGAGAGAGAGAGAGAGAGAGAGAGAGAGCGTGACAGTGAGACTGGGAGAGTGGGTAGGTGAAAGAAGGAGACAGTGTGTGCTTTTCCACTGCAGCAACTCTGGGCATTTCCTAGGTGGCGCGAACAGAACCAGATGTTGTCTAATATTTTGGTCTTCAGTCACAACGCCAACTCTGAGCATGACAAAATAATTACCTGTTTTTTTCAAGCACTAGCACCAATATCAGACCGTTATTTAAAAAAACATTCTAGACAACATTAGGATTACCTCAAGGTCCATTTAACAGTTGAAATTTGCTTTAAAGTTGATTTGATGATATGGCTTAATTTATTAAAAACTTGATTTACCAGTACCACTATGATTCATTTAAGCTTATATTTCACCTGACTTAGTAGGTTGGTACTTATTTTGCCCCTGAAAACAGCCCTGAAAGAGGACCAACAGGCGGTTCCTGCAGTGGTAAAGCACCCAAAATGATTTTCTGCAGTGGATAAGCACCTAGTGTCTTCTGCTAAGGATACTTCAACAGTAAATGTAATCATTGCCAAGAAGGTTTCTCTGCACGATGACAAATAGAGCAGATAGTGCATCCATAGTACATTAAGAAAACAAGCAATAACAAATCATAGCCGTGCTCCTCTTTATATGTTTATAGTATCCCTGCAAAGCCATTTAAATGGGGTTCTCAATACACAGAACTTTTAATTTCATTTAAATTTACAGTTTATTTATTTTATCTTCATTAAATCGCATGAGTCGGCCTCAGAGCAAGAAAAGTCTGTTTGTTTGTTTTTTGTTCTAAACATTGGCTTTATTTTCATCATGAGCACGGCCTTTTCCAACTTGCAGATCTGAGGCCATCTTAATGAAGGATGGTATGGTGTTAAGTCAAGTGTAAATACTGCAAATCTGCATGTCTCAAATTTAGGGGAAAGTATTTGGGTATTTATTGCGACCCTTTGGCAATAAACAATAATCTGATTCAATGATTTATCTTCTATATGGTAAAACCAATGACTTTGGACTAGCTTTTATTTGGTTTGGTTTTTTTAACACCAAAAATGCTGCTGTGTACATGTAAGAAATATTTTAACCACTAGACCAATCTATTTGCTTACACTGAAATCATTAATTTGCCCATCATGCATTCATAGAAGGTGTAATGGCCACTTTTGTTTTGGATTGTTTTATTTTGTCTGTTATTATCTTTGGGTCTGTTGCTATTTTTACATTTTGAGATTGTAGATTTTCTCAGTATTCTTAAAAGAGAACTCTGGTATTTTTAACCTGGGCCCTATTTTCCCATATTTTTGTGTTTTCAAAGTTTTACTAGGGATAAAAACGATAGAAGTCTGTACAGTGTTGAGTTAGCGGCAACCGCAACACGGCTATACAATGTTATTGTATGGGTCAAGCATCCACGTTAAAATAAACTGCTTGTTTTTTAACACTGACCGGCTCATAATATTATTATAAAAAATACCAGAGTGCACCTTTTAAGACACTGTTCAGTTTAAACTCTGTTTAGCCAGTTGGTTGAACTATAACTCAAATTTTCAACTGAAGAGTTGAATCTTTTTGTTTTGTTTTGTTGTTCTATCATATTTGAATTGAAATGTTCCGGTAGTTTCTCACTGTGCATTAGCACAGTCGTCTCCAGTGAGGTAAACCATCTGACTGGCAGCCTCTGGGGAAGCCTATAGAAAGCCTGTGTGCAGTGCTGCTTGGCTATGAGCTGACATACATAGGTCTTCTATGTTTCTGAAAAGCTCCTGCATGCGAACATGTTCTGTACTGCATCAAAAGTTATATTTCAGTGGGTTAGTTTAATGCTTGTTCCTTTCATCAGTCACCCAGCTCCATTGAAAAGAAAAGAAGACTACTGTCCTAGGTCTAGGTTACCAAACTAGACTCCCTGCCTCTCTGTCTCTCTCCTGTTGATATTGTGTGCCGTCATCTTTACTGAGAACTTGAACTGAATGGATTCCTGTGTCTGGTCATTATTTAAATGATCTCTGTTTATGGTATTTATGAAATGTTTCATTAAAAATCTCAGTATGTTGACACCCAGTGACACTGTCTTTTTGTCTTTGGCAACTTTGCATTTATTCTAAATTCTTTGAAACTTATGTAGCCACCAGAAGAGCACACTGAAGAATCTGCATGTATGTGCCTTATAGGATTTTTAGGCCTACTTTCACAATAATAATAGTTAATAGTTTCCTGTTTTGTTTGATATATTTTTCCTAAAATGCGTATGAGATCGTCAAACAACAGTGTTTATTGTGGTGGGCCTGTGCACTCCCATATGGCAGATAAATAAATGATACATTATCTCTCTCTGTCCCCCTCCCATGTGGCACTTACTGAATCTAGAGCTTTGTTTTCAGGAGGTCATATGATATCAGGTAAACGTGGCCCTCCGGTTAAATGCCTGCTCATTGTGTAGCACTATTGAGCAGCTCTGTCCTTGGATGCAAGGAAATACTCATGGGAATTATTGGAGAGTATAATGTCCGTCCTATCCGTAAGACTGCATTATGTCGCCATGCCCTGTCATATCCTATTATTTATCCAATACATGAGTCGCTGTGAGGCATACAGTAGCGAACCAAAGAAAATATATTAGAAAGTAGCCTAGGACGAAAGTGAATTTTCAATAGATTGAAATAATTAATTGTTTTTGTTCAATAAACACCGAGTGCATGTCTGTATGTTTAATGAAACTCGTATCCCCTAGATATGATTGCGAGCAGAATGAATTCTGTTATCAAAGATCGTGTATGCCATGCGTCCTGCACACTGCGCTGGCTGTAGTAGAAGCCTACGCATCCAAACCGAGCCTTCCTACCGCCGCTGCTTCGGATTGCACAGATTTGAAGTGCCCTAGCAACTGGTTCCACCCCCCTTTCCCGCGTAATTTTCCCTTCCATATATGGACAAGAGAATGTAGACGCAGTCGTACGTCAGACCGTAATGCAAATTGGTTTGATTGAGGAAAATCAGAAAATGGAGGATTGGCTGACACGCATGCGCATACGGTTTTACTACTCCCAGACGGAAAGTGAGACAGTAACAACGAGTGGAGTGCATGTCAGTGGCGCATTGTTTAATGAGTAACAACTGTAACGCCGATATCATACAAGCTTTACAACTTAGACAATTTGTCCAATCTCTCTTCGGCCTAATTCAAGGTAAGAATTCAACTGCTTTTAGAAATCAACCAACAATGTTCAGGCATGGCAGTCTTCAGAATGACATTTTCCAGTGTCAGTGGCATCTGAATAAGTTGGGCGATCGGAGTACAAGATTAACACGATGGAAAGGTGTCACATTCTTGTCAAAAGTGTGGTCTCTAGTGGGTTTTGAGTTATTTTGAAATTAACTAAACTATAGAAAAAGTTTGCCATCAGCTAATGTCAACCCGTTTTGAAGATTCTGTATGTTTGTGAGAGGGGCACGCGTCGTCTTTTTGAAGGCGCGCACATCATCTCGCGGATGATGGCACAGAGAGTGCACGGTGACCGAATTAAATTAATGTTACCTAGTCTCTGTCTCAGTATCTCCGTCCCTCAAACATGGTCGTGTTTGTGCATAGTTTAGTGTGTCAGTTATTTGGTTATTACGTTAGCTTTAAGATCATTTTCTCCAAATAAATAATCACTCAACGTGACAGCTGTGAAGGGTTGGGTAATTCACCCAATTTTGTAGTTTCTGTAGTTCACACTCTTGAGTGGTCTGCCTTCAAATTACATTTTTCTAGTTTTGAATCATTTGCGACCATTTATTTCCTCCCGCGCAGTGCAAAGTAGCCGAAGCCACTGCGTGTGTGGTCGCACGCCTACTCATGAGGTTGATGGGTGTGCTTCAAAACAAGCAAACAATAACACTTGTGATGTCCAACTGTGATACAATGTGCCATACACGGGTGGCACGTAAAATACGTGGTCTATATTTATTGGAATGAAAATCTTTCACTTGTTTCACGACTTAGAATTAGAATAGCCTATCGAATTTGATGGTGGAGTTTGCGGCGACTTCGAGGTTCTTCATGCATGGTATCCCACATGGTCTTTGGCTTTTAAATTGCCCTTTCAAGTGTAAGAAAGGACTTTTGACATCACTCTTTAACAAATGTAAGCTATGTGAGGTTCTGTGCATCATGGCATGTAGCGTTGAACCAAAGTTTGAGCGTGCATGTGTTTACAGTTGGGCACAAGCATGGAGTCGCACGATCCACTGACGCAGAATTATTCCGAAAACAAAGGGCACGGCATGGAGTGTTACCTTGTTGTTAAGTGTTGCACAAAATATATCCCTCGGGTCTCTTCTTTCGGTTAGCCTATATTATGTGTAGATATAAGACTTTAACTGTGCCTTAATCGCCGAGTGGTTATAATGTGGTTGAAACGTGTTATGTATGTGGATGCGTATGTGATGCAGCAAGAAAGCCATGCTTCCTCCGAGAGTGGGCGGTGAATGTGTCGATGTAGGCTGCCTTCACCCTGCATGCGAAGTGTTTGGCGCATAGCCTTCCACACCGTCGTATTAAGTGACACAGTTGACATATTCATTGTTCTTATCTTTTTGTAAGGTCTTATATCGTTATTTTCTGTATCAGTTAGACTTTTGATACTTTCATTATACACATTTAGATCGTGTTAAATGTTCGCCGTTTCAATTCTGAATCGGCCCCTCCTTCCCCTTTGAAACTCGTTGCCATATTTGAATTACGTCAGAGACCGAATTATACAAGAGGTTGTGCCGCGAGGTCCTGAGACGCCGATCGGGAGAGGGCAGCAAGTCTGAATTTAGCATTTATTGTTTTACTTTTTTATTAAAATCGCCCGATTTATTTTAAATGATTTTCCATTACCAATGTTTAAAGATTATGGAGATGCTTACGTTTGAAAAGTGGCGACAAAACATCGCTAATATCCTACTGTTACATTACACATGCCACTTCTCAATCGTTTGACGTGAAGTCCAGTCCATGGATACATTCATGTCATGATCTATAAACCTTTGACAGATGCTTCCCCCGCTCATTCCTCTGAGCGGATGGCTTCAGTCGCATCAGCACCGTGGTTACATAAGACCTGGGACATTAACAGTGCGTACGATTATCCCATTGACGTTATGACTGATAACCTAGTTTTTTCCGTCTGGGTTAAGTAGGGCGAGAGACGCTCGTTCTCAGTGAGAGACGTGCATTGTGCGTAGCTTTGAAAAACCGAATATGTTATTAGCCTATCTACGAGAAAACGTACCAGATAAGCATGCGACGCACGTGGTTGTCCGGCCCTTAGCTGACCTATGTGAATAGACAGAAAATGTTTGAATACAAAAATATATTTGTTTACTTGTAGATTGATATTGTTAAATGTATGTATCTCCTTTGAAGATGTTTGGCTTTCATAAGCCGAAAATGTACAGAAGCCTGGATGGCTGCTGTATCTGCAGGGCGAAATCATCCAGCTCGCGCTTCACTGACAGCAAGCGTTATGAGAAGGACTTTCAGAGCTGCTTTGGGTGAGAATCGTAACATTTGTGGAAAATCATCTGTTTTAAAATAAGTTTAAATGTATTTATCGCATATTTTTTGCATTTTGTGGGCTGATGTCCTCTAGCGTGCAATTAATTAAATTGTTAATGCATCTCAAATGACCTTACAACTATCAAATCTATCATGGATTGGAATGTGGGCTATATTAACTCAAGTTAACAGCACAGGCTAAATCGCTCTCTTGTAGGGTTTCCTGCCAGTTTGTGAAGGCCTGTGCACTATGTAAGATGCCGTTGGCATGGTAACCAGTGTTGAGTGAGTCAGCAGGCCAACTGCGTTTTAGAATAGCTGGCCTTTTGTTGCAGGTGCTAAAAATAGTGGTTGACTGAGTCTGTTTTTAACCATACTGGTGTTTTTATTGTCGTTTTTGGACACTGCCACACTCCACTTCTCCAGCCTGTGTGAGACTCGCTCTGGAGAAATCTGCAACGCTTGTGTTCTCCTTGTGAAACGTTGGAAGAAATTGCCAGCAGGTTCCAAGAAGAACTGGAATCATGTAAGCATTTAGTTTTTTCCCCTCTCAGCTCTGTGCCATAGCTGCTCTGATGGCTTCCAGAGGACCGTGTTCACCTTTTAATGCCTTTATTGTTTCAATGAAATGTCTTCATGTGGTACACAGGTGGTTGATGCACGAGGCGGGCCGAGCCTGAAGACCACAATCAAATCCAAGAAGGTGAAGTCCATCTCCAGGAGAGCCCGGCCAAGCCAGATCCGACGGGTCCAGAAAGAGCTGAAGAGACACAGTAAGACCACTGTTTGTTTGGAAGCAGTTTGTCTTTGTTTGTTTGCTTGTTCAGTCTCTCATATTTAAATGCAACTTGTTGTTCTCTCCCTTCTCTTCAGACTCCGATGCTCACAGCACCACCTCCAGTGCAAGCCCAGCCCAGTCACCAAGTTACAGCAACCAATCAGATGAAGGCTCTGATACCGAGCTGGCACCCGGTTCCGCCCGCTCTCCAGTATTCTCCTTCTTGGATCTCACCTATTGGAAAAGGTTAGTCTGTGCTTGGCTCTCTATGTGATGTGTGGACGTCAAAAGGTTAGTCTCTGCCTGGCTCCCCATGTGATGTGCGGATGGGACGTCCTATCTCATAGAACTGGTCTTTAAAGTGTCCCTTTTTTATTTTTTTACTGTTTTCAGGCAAAAGGTTTGCTGTGGCATCATCTACAAAGGCCGCTTTGGAGAGGTCTTGATTGACCCCCATCTCTACAAACCCTGCTGCCAGAAGAAACAAGAGCAAGAGCAAGAAGAGATGGAGGAAGAGGAGGAAGAGGAGGAGGAAGAGGAAGCTCAGACCAGCCAGGAGAGCAGCAGTAGGAGTCCAGCTCCCCAGACCTTCCCTTCCCCTCCACCAGTCAAAGAGGAAGAGGAGGAGGAAGATGATGAGGAAGAGGAGTGGTAAGACCACTCACAGGGCCGCGCACACACACACACACACACAGGGAACTGAAGCAGCATTGGAAGGAGGCCTTGGAGAGCTCAGGATTACATGTCCTCTGGCCCTCCGTAGAAGTCCTGTCAGATTGCCTTCAATTCAAGAGCAGCTGGAACCTTTTTTGTTTTGTTTGTTTTTCTTGTATATTGTGTGTTTTATTTCTGTGTTCGTTTCAGAGGAGGAGGTTATTCTTGTTTAACTTATGGACTATTAAGAATTTTGTGTTTTTACCCCTTCTCTGTCTTTCAATCTGTTTCCATTGTTTACCCAGATATTTAGATCCTTGTTTTTGTTTTTACATTTATTTGTCCACATGAAATGCTGGATCTACACAAAATGCAGACGAGGAGAAAAAAAAACTAAACTCTACCTTTGACTTCCAGGATAGAGCCATAGCCTAGAAAAAAACAGCCTTCAACCCACGGTTTGCCTTTTCCATATATTTGTAAAAATACACTCATGTACACCTTTTCTACACACATTTACCAAGATGCGTACACACACACTATCCCTCTCTCTCTCTCTCTCTCTCACATACCCACACACACATATAACATGCACACATACACAGCCTGACCATAAAGGCTAGCAAATGATAAACCAGCCTTGAAATGTACCAATAGTAGTGTGATGATTATCATTTTTTGGCGAACACTACATTGTTGGTGTTATTGTTGCACGAATCAATGGAATAGTAACTATTTTGGTAAGAAAAAATATGATTCAAATCAAACCAAACAAGCAAACAGAAAAGGGTTTTTGGAAACGGTTGGGAACTGGCAAGCAAACAGAAAAGGGTTAGTGGAAGCGGTTGGGAACTGGCAAGCGTTGACAGAATTCTAGGTTTGGGTAGTACCATGAAGTGCTGATTCAATAGCAGTTTTTGTTCCGCAAAATAGATGAGCAAGGAATTTAAACTGATTCTCAGTCAGTGCTTTAGACCACTCTATTTGAAATGCTGGACTTTGGTTTAGCAATGGTTAAAGATAGTCATGGTCCACCCAAACTTCTTCCTGGGTTATCTCCTCATGAGATGGATCTGTAGTGATATGCTTACTATCGGTTGTGTCTAGGTTGTAATACGTTCACTCTATTTCAGTGAGGTAATGTAAGTGGTCAAGGTTAGAGAGTCTGTCTGGGAGACTTAAAACACTGTATTGTGCATGGACAGTAAGCTACCCTATGTCAGATTAATCCTGCATGCATTTGATATTTGCATGGCCTTTGAGAAAATTCCAAACCTTTTTATTTTTAATTTGCTATATTGGGCTTGATTTAATACAGCCAATATATATTTTTGTAGATAAAATAAAAAGGAAAAAAAAAAAGAATGATAGTTTTTAGTTTGTTGGGTCACAAAAACTTTCACTGCAATACAAGGTATTTGATGTCAACACTTCTCGTGAAGAGAGTGCTATTGACTACAGGCATGTAAAGAGGGGAGGGGATTCCTATTTGCCTGATAAAATGTAACCATCGTGTCAGTCGTCTTTTATTGGATCAACGGAACATTATTTATTTTCCTCTTGTATTATACACTTGTGCACAAAATTCCTTATGTTCTTAGGACTCCAACAAGTCAGTCTCACATCAATAAGAATTTCTGTATTTTGTTTTGCTTTTGAGTTTTGAAATCATTAGTCAAGCAATGATGTGATTTTCATGTTCATGTTTTTCAAGATCTACATGCATACTCTTAGGGACCGTAATTAGCATTGGCTGATACACATTTGTTTGGCTCACTCATCCTCGCTCCTCCTTCATAGTATTTTCCATAGATGTCATTTAGTTTTAATACCAGAAGGGGATTCTGCACATTTTGACATCAGTATGTATTACTTTACCCATTTAATGGTGTTCTAATTGCTTGTTGGATGGATACAAACACATAGATAGACCGTAATACACATGCCAAAAAATTGTGGTACCTTTTCATTGCTATTTCAGGAATTGATGTCAACACATTTGCGTGGACTCTGCATACCGTAACCCCTCCCCTTTCAGCAGAGGCCCAGACTAGAGCTCTGAGTATGGGCAGCTATCTGTGTCCAGAACTGAATGAACGCATCCTTCCAGGGAATGAAAGCTTTACTCCTTGAATGTTGCAGTCCTTCTCCTCGGGTCCCTCTGTCTACTTCCTGTATGAGTGTTGCACGTGGACACTAAAGTTATGGATTCTTTCATGCGGAGTTTCCTCTGTGACAGTATGGCCTTTCTCAGAGCCAACAGTTAGTGAAATAGTTTACATGGGCTGGTGAGAAATGCTAATGATTTGACTCTTCTTGTTATTTATTTTATATTTATTTTTTTGCATCACTTTTTTTCCTGTGGACTGTTTTTACTGTCTGAGACACCCCCTCACCACCCCTTGTTTCTGGTGGAGGGCTTTTTCGAAAAATGAATGCGGCAAAACTGCTTTAACATAAGTGTCATGCGTTCACACAGCATTGTGAAATGTATCAAAATTAAGCTAATGTAAAACAAGAATGCATAAATCTGACAAGTTCTGTATATTACGTCTGTCTTTTGCTCTACGTATCTTTATTTTTGTCTATGCTCAACGCTCATCTGCTGATTTTCCTTAGGCTAGTTTCTTAGCTGTAGTTCTACAGGCATGTATGGTAGCTATGCACTTTGTATTTACCTTATTAGAGATATATGAGCTAAGTTTTGTATTTTTTTATATATTGTACTTTTTACCTGTTCTTCAATAAATGTAGTTTGTAAACTTTGTAGCTGTGGAATTTGTGCCGTCTCTGTAATCCATCCTAACTCATTGGATAATGTCCAGATTCAGCTGGGAGTGTGGGTTTAATCTTCTGGCCATCATATGAGTGATATGACATCTTGGAAGTCAGAGCACACTTGATGCTTTTGGAGCCGTGTTTGTATTTTTAACCCAGCATGTACAGTACATACATTTGCTTTTTGTGGAAAGTTTGCTTGAGGCCAAGGAGAGGTAAGAGGGACGCTGAGGCAGGTGTCTGGTTCGCTGACCGCCATGACGTCATGATGAAGTCTCAAGCCTCAGCCGGCAGGGTCTTGGCATGGGAGTGTATAAAAAGGTGAAAGAGAGCTCGTATCTGGCCTCTGCTAAAAATCCAACATCATCATTACTTTGAGCCGGCAAGGGTTGTTGAGTTTGGATGTTGGGAATTTTTGCTCGGTCACCACAACGACCACGCTTCCAACATAGAGAGCGAACGACAAGCGCAAGGTTGGTGAGTTCTTCAGTCTTTTTGGGGTTCATGATGGTGGCTATCAGCGCAAACTTTTTGTGTCGATGGTTAGATTACGTTCCTTTTTATAAATCGGTGCTTATTAGAACCCGTCCGTAGGCTCCGTTACAACGTTTCTTCGTCGATATGGACACATAAGGGCGGCGGCAGATGGACCTGATACAGGTTTAGAGAATTCTGGAACTGGCACTTGAGTATTTTTAATGCATCATAGTAAAGCCTTTAACTTGATTTAAAGGAATGTTTGCCAAACGTACAGGCATCCAACATCGCGTTCATGACATAATCGATTATACTTTTAACATGGAGAGAGCACGCGACTGAGACGCTTGGAAGCTCATCTTTTGACATTTTCACAACCGTTTTCCCATCATCGCCGTAAAATCAAACATTATGTTCTATTTAGCACTTTATTCAAGAAACACGTTGTAGAATTTCGACGTATAAAAAGATTTGCTGTTCTAGGCAGTAAATGCACTGTCACTGGACTGGCTAAACTCCAAAGAAGGTTCAGTAGGCCACCACTGATTGAGGACCTTTTTCTGAAGTTATAAGGGGTTTTTCTTTTTTTTTTTAAATCAGTGATTTGAAAAGCCAGCGTGGAACTTTGTAGGATCATTTAAACCTGTTTAGTTATTTTGGATTTTGTAGATAAACACCTTTTACACATTATAGCCTACCTTACAATACCTTTTTTTTTAAAAAAAAATTTTAGTGAGACTCCCAACATGGTACAGTTGAGTGTGTCCCCAGACCCGGATATGTCCCCCTCTCCATCTCCACGCTCAGGGAAGATCGAAGAGAAGCATGGAAGCCCATTGTCTCCAGGATCCATCACCTCCCTGCAGCTTGCACTTTCAACCACCACCACCGCCTACCCTGGCTATGAGACATACATAGAGGATGGCCTTATCTGTCTCAAGCACAAGATTCGCAACCTTGAGAAAAAAAAGGTGGGCAATTGCCTGGCTAGGCCATGGAAGTGGATTCAGCAGTTTAAAGTTGGTGTTTGTATGCCACTAACAGAAACATTTTAATTTACAGCTAAAACTGGAAGACTACACAAAGCGCTTAAAATATGGTGGCAAACTCAATGAAGACCAACTGGTATGCTTTTTCCATCTGAATCATCCATGCTTTTATGGGCAATCACTATTTTTAGTCCCACTTGTAAATGTAAGGAGCATGAAATATGAACAAATTCATATCAACCACTTAAGAAGTGTTAGCAAGAAATCTATCCTCTTACCTCAGGAGTTATAAAGCAAGTGCAGTTAAAATTGTGTTGAGGTTTGAAGCGTCCATTTATGTTTGGTCTATACAAGACTGTGTTTTTGTCTTAGGATGCACTGAAGAAGTATGAGGAAGTTATCCATAACCTGGCATTTGCAAAAGAGCTGCACAAGACACTTGGTGTATTGACTCAGGACGTAAGTATAGATAACTGAATGAATGCAAGTTGGGGCAGACCATTTGCATGCAGCTAAGGTCTTGGGACCTTGGTGGCCAGGACATTGAAGTGCGATCACTTTCTTTGTGATCTAATTGAACAGTAGCAGGCTACAGGCCTCTTTGGGGCACAGCTCTGGATCTGACAGAGGGCTGTGAAGTTTAGTGACCTCCAGTCAGGAGAATATTTGGAGGTCTGCCCTGAATTCTTTTTCACCAGGGTGGGTGGGCCCCGAAGAGTGGCTTGGTTAAATGCATGGAGGCTGAAATCACCATGCATTTAAGCATGTTGCTTGTGAGGGTTGCTGAGTATACTAGTGGCTATAGAGGCAGATGCTAAGGTGATGTAAGGGCTGGAGTTGGCTGTGTGCTGATGGTGCATTTAACCATCGATCATGTCAATGGTTTACTCGGCACAGTAGATTCCTCAGATTATTAGATTTCCCTATACAATTATCTATTTGCATAGTGCAATGGGAGGATTATTACCTAAATAAGTCTATAAATTACCGTTGGTTCATTCATCTTTGGTTGTACATTAAGTGTGTGTGTGTGTGTGTGTGTGTGTGTGTGTGTGTGTGTGTGTGTGTGTGTGTGTGTGTGTGTGTGTGTGTGTGTGTGTGTGTGTGTGTGTGTGTGTGTGTGTGTGTGTGTGTGTGTGTGTGTGTGTGTGTGTGTGTGTGTGTGTGTGTGTGTGTGTGTGTGTGTGTGTGTGTGTGTGTGTGTGTGTGTGTGTGTGTGTGTGTGTGTGTGTGTGTGTGTGTGTGTGTGTGTGTGTCTCTAGTTGGTGAAGGCTCAGAAGAAGGCAGTAAAGCGTGAGCAAATGGCTAAGATGGAGTCCGAGCGCAAGCGCCTGTGCACAGTGCTTCAGATGCAGTACATCCTGCAGAACCTCCAGCATGAGCACGTCAGACAGGACGTCCTGAGCAGCGCCCGGCGCCCGCTCCTCGTCTCCGCCAAAGAGCTGGAGGGCCTGAGGGACCTAGGTGCCCTGCTGAACCGGAAGAGGGATGGTCTCAACAGGTAGTCATTACCATCTCATCCTTGTTTCCCAAACAGGAGTCAGTGGGATGAGCTGATAAGGGGTCTTTCACTTTATTTGGGTATTTGTCTGTAAAGATGACCTGCATATCATCATAAATGGGTCATTTTAATCTGGTTGGGGGGGGGTCTGTTCATTTGAAATACAGTCGATGAAGTCAATTGAGGTGCACTTTCTATTTTTGTGGCTTTTTAATTGACATTGCATCACTGCTAACAACTGTCATTTGAAGACCGTAGTTTTGGCATGTGTGTAAGCTATAGTTGAAGAATCCCACTCTTATTTGTGAGTGTTTTGAGTGTTTGAAAAGCTTTCAAAGCAAAATGAGCATTTAGGAAATATGGGCAGCTAAACATCCTTTGGATGTTTGCATATTCCAGATCTCATTAGATACCACTCTGCTAAAGATTTGGTATTTTTATCAGCTTGGTCATAAACATGGACAGTTTTAAGCACATGGCTGCCTCGGACTCACCATTGAAATACATTTAGTTTTGTTTCTTAACCATACAAGCAATATTCATGAATAACCTCCAGTCATGGTCAAGATGATCCACTCAGGTGGGTCCAAGTCTCGCATTCTTGTACTATTTACATGGCAGACTGGAGAGTGAAAAGATTCAGAAAGAATCAAGACTGGTTCTGTTACATTGATTGAGAATCACTCAAGGATCAAACTTTGCAAGAACATTCTGGTATCATCAGTAAGGTTTTTGATTTCCCATCCATCAATCAGTCACCCTTGTGTGCTAAAGACAGTGGTAATGTTTGCCATTTTGTGTTGATGAAGGCTGAATATCAGTGAAATTGTTTGGAAGACTGTAGACTGACGACGGAGACACCTCAGGACTTTATTATGATGACCCATTTTTGGATCAGCACAACTGTAAACTCATCAGACAGTGCATCACTTGCCTTATGTGAAATCTTGACACTCTTGTGCACCAAAATCATTTTGTTTCCTGTCGCATCCTGATCATATGCCTCCATGAATGTTTTAGTTGATTTTATTTTTGGCTTAATTTAATGTACTCATTGTTCAATAGCTGGGGCATGGACAGACATTTCCACTCCATATATCAGGAGTGCTGAAGTAGAATAGAGGGAATTCAGTAGGAAGATGACAATTTATTAAGATGGACACATCAGAGAATGTCAAGGCAGATTGGTACTTAAGACACTTGACTGCAGAACTACAACCAGGTGTTATGAGGTTTATACAGTTAATAAACAAATGTCTTTACTATGGCTAAAACAAGTTTGCAGTCTACTTTCTTAGGTGTTATTAGCTGATGTTATTTCTGTCATTAACTGGAATGAATATTCCTGTTCTTGTATTTATTTATTTTTATTCTGGTTCTACAGTTTGGACGATCAAATGACACGGTCAGCTGTTGTCTACTGGGAGCTGTTGGAGGGGAAGGAGAAGCCAGTCGTTGGCTCCACATGTAACCAACACTAAATACTGATAAGGCCAGACAGGTCATCTGTGTTTCCTCTGGTCTGTGGATGTCTGCTCTGTCCGGGTCAGTCACGGAATGTTCCTTTTGCCCTTTTATCTGTATATGTAGATAAGCACATGAGAGAATGGCTGGCCAAGCTGGTGGATTGTGGGTACTTTGACCAAGTTGTGCTTCCTAAAGACAAGAAGGAATCTGTGCTTCCTAAAGACAAAAAGGAATCTGTGCTTCCTAAAGACAAAAAGGAATCTGTGCTTCCTAAAGACAAGAAGGAATCTGACCAAGTTTTGCTTCCTAAAGAGAAGAATGAATCTGAGTGTCAAGTGAAGCCTGCAGGGCTTGCAGGTAAGGATGGGAATTATCAGTGTTGAACTTTAAATTTAAATATTGTATCACTATTTATCTTCTGGAAGTAAATACAATCCAGTGCTATGTTTTGGTGTTACTCTTAATATATCCTAATTACCATTTTTGGATACCTTACTACATTTCTGATCTTGCTGTATTGTAGCCCTTATGAAGTTCAGAACAGCTGAAGTGCCTACCAGAGTGGTGAGTACTGCTTACATTTAGCAGTCTGTCCTTCTAGCTGTTGTTGTAAGGTAAATAGTTAATCATGTCTGAATGATGCCAGTTTCTTAACAGACACTATATACCCGATGAAGGCCTCAGTAAGCAGAAACTGGACAAAAAACCAACTTCACACAACTGGAAGGAGGAGTTCTTGGCCCTAAAAGAGCAGGAGCCTCCAGACTCATGGGATATGGAGTTAAATGAGGGGACATCCTCCTCTAAGGCAGGACTACAAAAACCAAGCAGAGCAGCAGCTGGTTTCATCCTTAAAGATCAGAAGTCAATTAAGAAACCCAACATAGAGCCTAAACCGGTGAGACTTGCACCTAAACTTAATTGTAATACATTGGATCTTGGCATTATGGATGGGGTGGCCATCTAATGATTGCATTTGTGTGGGTCCACTGATTGCGAGTTTTACCCAGGTCTGCAGCTGTCCATATTAACTCTCCCTTTCAGAAAGCTCAGAGAAAACCTAAAGCTGGAAAAGATATCAAATCAGTAAGTCTAGCAATCCACGTGAGCTAAAGAATATTCCAATTTATAGGCCAGCTCTGCAATTTCCACAAAGTGGTTTGGTCTTTAATTAGGCATCTGGAACTGAGGCCCGAGTGGAGGTGTTCAACTCTCCATCCTCTCTGCCCAAAGATCCCATCTTGCGAAAACAGGAGCTAGATGACTTGATGGTTCATATTTCAGGATCCTTCAGCTTTATGCAGGTATAGTCATTTATGGTGAATTGGACTCAATGGCTTTGAGACGAAATGATATGTATGAGCATACAGTATTGGAGCTAGAGATGTCTTCCTTGCCTCAGGATTCTTTGTTGGATGGTGAAGCATCTCAAACACATGTGCATCCCAGGATGTGTGCATCTCCTGTGCCCTCCACTCCCCTTGGTAAGAGAGAGCATGTCCCTCAATTGTCAGTCCATGCCTGTTTCATGCCTAATCATTTAATTTAATTTTGTTCATTCTTTGAACCAAAAAACCTTACTAGGGACTCTGGCATACCACAGACTTATAAAAGCCACTTTGCATTGTACTAAATGGTGATTTTACAAGGTGTAAATTACTTCTCTTGAATTTACAGCCCAGAGTAAATCCAAGGAAAGTCCAGCTGAGGACTCCTCCAAAACTATGCATGTAGGTGTTGTGTTTTTCAGAAGCCTCAAATGCCTTTACTGCAATACTTCACATACTCACAAACTTTTTTCTCTTCTCTAGTCTACCCCACTGCCTTCTAAACTTCTTGCCAAGGAGGGTAACACTATTCTTACCAATGGGAGTCAGAGTCTGGGCAACTGGGACCTGGATGTCACTCCAGTGGAAGTAGTGCAGGTAATCAAAACACATTGTTGGTGTTTGCAATACTTGCAGTATTATTTTCTCAAATATTTTGCCTGAATTGTTCCGTATAGGAGAAACCGCAGGTGCCCAGTCGAGAGGGTTTTGAGTCTCCTCCACTTTTCCGCCGCAAGTCCAGTATCTCACCAACCCTGGAGGAGAAGCTGCCTGCCCAGGTGTGGGGCTGTTCAGTGTCTTGTGGGATTGCTAACCGATTTGAGTATTAGAGCTGTGTCTCACCGTATGAGTATTAGAGCTGTGTCTCACTGTATGAGTATTAGAGCCGTGTCTCACTGTATGACTTGGGTGCTGTTTTGGGGCTGCTGTTATAGACTCACGTGCCACAGCCAGAGAGGCAGTCTCCCAGTGCTGTGCCACAGCCAGAGAGGCAGTCTCCCAGTGCTGTGGAGACTCCTCCAGCCACTGACTCGGCTCAAGCCTTCTCCACTCCACCAAACCACCGCTCTCACAGCATGGTCCCAGCTGCTCCCTACCATCCTGTGAGACACACGCGCACGCGCACGTGCACGTGTACAATGAGAAAGCCACTTTAAACTAGGCCAAACCATTTTCAAAATGGTTGCCTCATTTCACGCCACACATTTGAGTTGCATACACTTAAATGTCAAGCTATGTAGACACAGTTTGCCAGTCTATTTTTTTCAGCTTTGGTTTAGCTTTCTGTTCTGTTTCTGGTAGGTGTTCAAAGTCAGTGTGCCGACGCCACTATGTAGTGGGTCTTACATGAAGCCAGATACTACTTTCTCTGAATCCAACCTTGTGAGATATGCCAGTGCCAGCACCCAGACCCCACCTGAGCTCAACCCACCAGAGGAAGACCAACTGCAGCCAGGTAGGGCACTGATACATGTTCATTGTTGTCTGTTAATACAAAGTTACGCCTTTAAATGATTAGCATACTGTCTCCCTCAGATGACATGGCTCAGTCAGAGTGTGTGGTGGTTAGTGGTGGACAGATGTACACATTGGGACGCTCAGGGCAGCCTTACCAAGCGCGGGGCTCTGTCAGAGGTGTGGGACGCGCAGGCAGGGGACTACCACACTACATCCGCTCGCCTGGTGTCCACAGAGGTACGTACTCTTCAGACTCAAGTCTCTATATGCTTTCTAGCACTCCCAGTCCCCCCTCCTACATTACTTTGTGTTACAGTGCATGTTTACCCTGGATAATGGATGCACACATTCTATCTTTTCTCTAACAGGAGGGTTTGATGGGTACAGAACCAGTCCCAGATCTGCTGGAAGTTTTGTTCCTCCGGCTCACTCTGCATCTACTCCCATTGGTGCACGGGTAAGAATGGGGAGGAATGCCTTGTGGATGGATAATGGGATGAACGAGCGTGGTAGTTAATGTCTCTCATTCCTGAACAGGACACCGGGTACCAGTCCAACTACAAGCATGGCAGCACAGGAGGGCAGAGAACCAACACTAGTGGTAAAGATGTGCCAACCGTGCCACATACTACACTGTCAAACATATTGTTGGTTGGGTGTTTTGCATCGTGTACATGACGTGTCTCTCGTCTTGCAGCTGGATGGAGTGACTCGTCCCAGGTGAGCAGCCCTGACCGGGAGGGGCCGTACATGGTTGACCTCGGTGACTCCGGTCATGGCGACTCGCTCTCTGATATTCCGGTCACACCTCAGGGTGCACACACCCTCATGCCCGTGCACGTGTACCCCATCTCCCAGCAAATCAGGGTGGCCTTCTCGGCCGCTCGCACCTTCAACTTCGCCCCGGGCACACTCGACCAGCCTATCGCATTTGACCTGCTGCACAGCAATGTTGGAGAGATGTTCGACATGCCATCGGGTCGCTTCTCTTGCCCAGTGCCTGGTACCTATGTCTTTATCTTCCACATCCTCAAGCTGGCTGTCAACGTGCCACTTTACATCAACCTGATGCGCAACGATGAGGTGGTGGTGTCTGGCTACGCCAATGATGGAGCGCCTGACCATGAGACTGCTAGCAATCATGCCCTGCTTCAGCTGTACCAGGGTGACCAAGTGTGGCTGAGACTGCACCGCGGCGCCATCTATGGCAGCAGCTGGAAGTACAGCGCCTTCTCAGGCTTTCTGCTGTATCAGGACTGAGCCACACGCATGCAGTGGAGCCCTTGCTTCTGGGTTCAACCAGAACCCAAAGTACAAGTGTGTTTGTGTGTGGTGAAGCGGCATGTGCAGAGTTTCAGTGAGCCACAAGTTAGCACTTGGATTTCAGTTTGGGTGGTTGGGGATTGGATCTGTGTGGGTTCTCTCCCCTCTGGCCCTTCAGAACAATCAACCAGTTCTGCCCCTACTAATATTGTAACCTCTTCTGATCCAATCAGAGGACCTTTCATTTCGATGCCAGTGGTGCTGGTAGACTGGCACTGTTTTCTTGTGACCATGAAAATGTCTTGTAGCTGTTGCACATTACTGACCAAATATAGCAGTCTTCACTGTGCACATTGCCAAATCCTCCTTACTAGGTGGAAAGTTTGTTTCTACTTACTGTTGATGGGTATAGAGTTTCTGAGCCATACAGCATTTAATACAATGTGGATTCCTATGTTTGTTTTTTCTTTTCCTATCCCCTTTAATTATTTAAACTCTACCATGGCTTTTGAGTGGAGAATGTAACTGACATTACTTGACTAGTTAAGCACTTTAACAGGAAAACCCAAAGTGTTGCCTTGTGTTGTAGGAGGGTGTGGTGTGGGTTAGTGGTATGCACTGGAAAAGGCTAATATGCTTGAAGTTGAAAGATGCCTCTGTGCCTAAATAAATCATGAAATCCTTGCAGTTCATTTGCCTGCTCTGGTTCATTAAGTTCATCTACAAGGGAGTCTGAGTGAACGGCTGCATGGGGTAGGGAATTGCCTAATAAAATATTGCTGTGTCTGAAATGCTTGGTATTACAATCCCCAGCAATAACACCACTTTTTGGGTACGTTTTCCAAATATCTTAACCTGTAAAGCGTATCTTCCAGGAGTTGCTACTTGCTAATACAAGAGTAAGGCACGGCTGTGGTACATTAGAATTCACACATTCACTTCATATAAATGAGTTTGGCAATTTTGGTCCATTTACCCCAAGTTAAAGCACGTAGGCTATCTGCAAATGTGTGGTTGCTCTCCCCGTTGATCCACATGCAATAAACCAGCTGGCCTAAATATGCAATGCAGCAAATTTGCCGCATGTGGCCTATTTACCAAAGCATCATTTTACCAGAGGCAACTATCCAGCCTTGGGAGATCCTTTTTATTTTGAAGCGACGTTGACAACCACTGTTCCCGTTTTTGAAAGCATACACACAGTTGCCACAGAATAGGAACAAACTCAAACCTAAAACCCAGAGAGAAAGGCTACATTTTTTTCAACGGGCTGCATTAAATCAGCATCGAATTGATTAGATCAAACGCGATTCAACCGTTGTTTTCAAGTCATACAACGCCTGACTGGCTTGTTAGATTAATTCGTTTCATCTATTTCCTTGTCGCCTTTCTTTGTGCTACAATCTGGCTAGAGCCTACCGTAAATCGTTCCTATTTGCATTGGTTTACGACCGCCGCTTGCTGCTTGTCGGTAAAATGGGGCAGGGCTGTCAGGACGCTTGGCCGAATCTTGAATAGCCAATGCATGTAATTGTGAAAGGATAGAAATTCTCGTTTAACCACAGGCCCTATGGATCCTAACAGGATTATACAGGCTTTGAAGGGAACGATAGACCCTAACCTTAGGATAGCGGCGGAAAATGAACTCAAACAGGTAACTATCACTCTAAGACAACTTTGTTGTTTGTGTTAGGGTAGACTGAATACCCAATCAAAGAACAAGAGGGGTGTCCATCCATGCTTCTATTCGGAATTCCAGGCCTAAGTTCGAGATCTTATTAAAGCTGAGTTACGTCCTCTATGCGTATCTCATCACTATTGAAGGACCATAGTAGTGTCTTATGGTGAAACGCTCCATGCTAAAACAGGAAATATTTGTAACGTTATATCGCGTCGGTAGCTATAGCCAACAAAAGGCAGTTTTGTTTTGCATTTGACATCGCGTTCTCCGTCTACGAAACAGCATTCACCTACAAAGTCAGCGGCCGCACACCGCCACGAAAATTGAAGTTAAGGAGTAAAGCAACATCAATACTTGATCAAATGAATCAAGATATTTATACAACTTTGACAATGGTGCACAACGCATTTAGTTGCAATCATACGTGAGTTTAAAATACTTAACGCACAGTGAAGAACCACTTCTGAAGTTTTCGTGATATGTGGTGATGTGTTGTTTGTTCTTCGTTGTGAGAAACTGAGTTTAATGCTTGTGACACCACTGCAGGCTATGTTCGCTTGTGATATAATTATCATGTACATAACCCTATAATGATGTCCAATGTCTTTCTTTCAGTCTTTCAAGATTATCAATTTTTCCCCCACACTGCTCCAAATCATTGTGTCGGAGCAGGTGGAGTTCCCTGTTAGGCAGGCAGGTAAGACACACACACACACACACACACACACACACACACACACACGCACACACACACACACACACACACACACACACACACACACACACACACACACACACACACACACACACACACACACACACACACACACACACACACACACACACACACACACACACACACACACACACACACACACCAATATACTAAAGATATCACATGTAATATGGAGGCAGAACGTTTTCTGTGTCATCTTAACTAATCTGATGCCATACTTGGTGCAGCGGCCATTTACCTGAAGAATATGATGGGGCAGTACTGGCAAGATCGAGAGCCTGGCCCAGGGGAGGCAGTCTTTCCCTTCAACATTCATGAGAATGACAGACAGCAGATCAGAGATAACGTTGTTGAGGCCATCATCCAGTGTCCTGAGTCCATACGGTGAGTTCATCTAACAGACACTCTCCAAACAGCCCTTTCCACATGTCCATTCTGTTCCAGCACTTGAATTTTTTGTGTGCACCTTTACTGTGTGTTTGAAAAAGTTTCATGTTGCAGTTTGGCAAATGTTTTGTGTGCTTTTTCCCTCTGAATGGCTTTATATTTGTGTTATTGTGTTTCTTCATGCCTGCTCGTATTCAGAGTTGTCCTGCTGTACATCTGTGTTCTTGTGTTTCTTCATGCCTGCTCGTATTCACAGTTGTCCTTCCAGAGTTGTTCTGTGTTATTGACAGTATTTATGTTTTGATTGACAGGGCTCAGCTGACCGTGTGTCTGCGGGCCATCATCAAGCATGATTTCCCTGGGCGCTGGACAGCCATTGTGGATAAGATCGGCATGTACCTCCAGTCCCAGAACAGTGGCAGCTGGTACGGCAGTTTGTTGGCCCTATACCAGCTGGTCAAGACCTATGAGTGAGTATCCACATTGGCCTGTGTCCTCATTGGTCATATTTCAACCCCCACTAACCAATGACAAGTTCTGGAAATTTTGCACACCTACCCCTGGCACCCTAAAGTAATTGTAGGTACACAAGGGCAGCTGATGTTAGTGGTACTGATGCTGTTGTTGTTGTTGTTGTTAGTGGTACTGATGCTGTTGTTGTTGTTGTTGTGGTCAGGTTCAAGAAAGCTGAGGAGAGAGACCCATTGATAGCAGCAATGCAGATCTTTCTGCCACGCCTCCAGCAGCTCATGTCCCAGCTGATACCCGATGCCACCGTCTTCTCCGTACTGATCCAGAAACAGATCCTGAAGATCTTTCATGCACTTATACAGGTGAGCACGTATGTGTGAGTATGTGTGACGTCTTTGCGTACTGATCCAGAAACAGATCCTGAAGATCTTTCATGCACTTATACAGGTGAGCGTGTGTCTGTGTCAGTCTCTGTGTCCATCACACACAATATATAGATACAAACTCTACATAGACAGTTACAGTATATATTGGGAGTTGACATATAGAGATAGTGAGAGTTGCAGAGGGGTAAGAAGGACCTGCTGCTGTTGGTGAAAGTACTGTTGCTATTTTCAAACAAACATGCATGTGCTTATCCATAGAGATTTGCTGCCTCACTGCTGACTACTTCACTGTTTGTTTTGTCGTGATAGATTGATTTAGGGATCATAGCCACACATTCACACAGATTCTGTTCCTGCAGTACTCCTTGCCTCTCCAGCTGATCAACAACACCGTTATGACCCAGTGGATGGAGATCCTGCGAGCTGTCGTGGACCGTGGAGTTCCCCCGGTAAGGCTGTGTCCCATCCCCAGGCTCTGTGCCGGAGTAGTGATGGGGCTTCAGTTGTGTCTAGTACTCCTAACAGAGGATGGTCATGGATGTGCAACTGTTCCCATACTGAGCCTAACATTAACATGCTCTCCTCGTTAGTCCCCTCTGAAGCCCAACTGATCAGGCATGCTGCAGTTGTCAGTAAGGGGAAGAGTATTACTGCATTGTTTATATAGAAATAACATGTGCTGGGTGTTGTGGAGCTATGAAAAAATCCTTTAATCCTTGAAACATCCTTGGAATTGGGTTCTTTGTTTTGATTGACAGGAGACTCTGGAGGTGGATGAGGATGATCGGCCTCAACTGGTGTGGTGGAAATGTAAGAAGTGGGCGCTGCATATCATCACACGGTTGTTTGAGAGGTGAGGTCTGGCTTTTGACTAGTGATGCTCCAGATGTGCAGTGATAATGCTTCATATATTTGTGTTGATACTTTATGGTAATACATATGGCAGTTTATTTTTAACATCTTGATTGCAGATATGGAAGTCCAGGCAATGTTACAAAGGAGTATTTTGAGTTTGCAGACTTTTTCCTAAAGACATATGCAGTGGGGATTCAGCAGGTAAGCGCTAAACACATTGTTATTGCTTCTATGTGAATCTTTGGGGATCTACTGTTTCATCTTTGTCATGTCTGTTTGAAGGTTTTACTGAAAGCTGTGGACCAGCACAGACAGAAGCAGTATGTAGCCCCCCGTGTGCTGCAGCAGTCTCTTAACTACCTGAACCAGGGCGTGTCGCACTCACTGACCTGGAAACAGATGAAACCACACATGCAGGTGAGATGCTCAAACCTGTCTGTGGACTGGGTTAGGGTTAGGGTCAGATGCTCAAACCTGTCTGTGGTTCAAACCTGTCTGTGGACTGGGTAAGGGTTAGGGTTAGATGCTCAAACCTGTCTGTGGTTCAAACCTGTCTGTGGACTGGGTTAGGGTTAGGGTCAGATGCTCAAACCTGTCTGTGGTTCAAACCTGTCTGTGGACTGGGTAAGGGTTAGGGTCAGATGCTCAAACCTGTCTGTGGACTGGGTAAGGGTTAGGGTAAGATGCTCAAACCTGTCTGTGGACTGGGTAAGGGTTAGGGTCAGATGCTCAAACCTGTCTGTGGTTCAAACCTGTCTGTGGACTGGGTGTATGTGTTCACAGTTTTTCTCAATTGCTTACACACATTTTTTGAAAGCATGCCTCATTTTCTCAAAACTCTAAACACAAATCCCAAAACCACTCACACGAATTTGCAAAACCCTTTATTATTCCTGCAAAATGCTACTTTCCTTTCAAAACAATGTTATGTCACCTCAAAAGGGTATTTTGTTTTCAAATAACAAACACAGACCATTATATGATTAGATATTTCTAAGCATTGATTGAACACTGATGTGCTCAATGGAAAACACTACTATGAACGGGAAAACACCAGTTTGAAGGCCTTATAAGGAGCATTATGCTTTTTCATGTTCACTGTTACTGTACGCTTACTCCTGTAGTAAAATATATATCTGTATAATGTTTTTACGCATATCAAACAACACACAAATATACAGTTACAACTAAAATATTTCTTTATTTTTTCAAAAAGTGCTGAAGCCTATACATCACAGCAAACACAACTAAATGTCCAAATGATTTGCACAGAGCAAACAATAGGTTATAGGCCAGTACAGTCAACAAAAAAAAGAAAGAAAAATGTAAAATAAAAAAGGACAAAAAACTACTGCATCCTGTTCTAGCTCAAGACAATATTGACAATGTTGTATCAGAAATAGACCCACACAGTGTTGTGAAACACTTGAAAATAACATTGGGTTGGATTACAAAACAGTACAGTAATGTGGCAGTGCTGATAGGACGCAATCAGTTGTGGAAATGTTTTTGACTTACTTGCGCATAGTCATAGCATAATTTTTTGACTCTTTCAGAGTTTCTGACAAAAGGCACCCTGTACACCTGCTTCATTCTCAAGGTGTTCTGCCTTAGAACATGGTCCACTGTGGCTAAGCTCACTGTATTGATGTTTAGGAATATGTCTTGGTCATCCATGGTTGCACTTTGTATTTGTTTACGTAATTGCACAAATACACAGAGATGGGCAAAAATACATCAAAATGTATTTTGATACAAAATACCCTTCAAATAAATGTATCAAAATAAAATACAGAATACTGTTGCCAGAAAACGTAACAAAATACAATACATGTATTTTGAATTTTTAAAATACAGGAAATACTTTTTCTGAATTTTCAGTTTTCTCTCAATTTGGTATAGCAGAACATTCAGGTTTGGGCTATTCAGTGGCGTAACGTAGTTATCACGGGCCCAGGTGCAGGCTATTATGACGGGCCCTTGTCAGTGTTGTAAGGCAGTGGTTCCCAAACATTTGAGTCCCGTATCCTTTTTTTCATGTTAGTAACCGCCTTCACCACGCCCCTGCCCCAGCACACATATTCTGCGTATTTTCAGATGGTCTAGTGGTAGAATCCAACAGAAAAAAAATCTCCTTCTGCCTAAACACTGAAGAAAGTATTTTGAGTATTTTAAATACAAAATTACTCCACTCTAAAGTATTTTGTTACAAATTACATTCGATTTTTTATCGGCCCTATCAAATACAAATGACAAAATACTCAAAAGTTAATTAAAGCAAATACAAGTAATTGAAATACTGCCCATCTCTGCAAATACAGTACAATGAAAAATACTCTACAAGAATACTTTGCTCCTGATAAGGCATTCAAACTAGTGTTTTCCTGTCATAGTAGTGTTTCTTATCTATTCCCTCTTCTGAATGTCCGGAGAATGGATGCAACTGAGAAGCGGCTTATGTTTGGTTGAACCCTCTGGCCAGCCTCCTGCACGGTCAAACCATGATTGTCCACAGTGGCCTGAATATCATCTGAGATAATGGCTCTCCTTCTTGCTCTTTCTCTTTATCCTCTTCCTCCTCCTCCTCCTCTTACTCTCACTCCTCTGCCTTTCTGATCACCTCTCACTTCAATGTTGCCATTAATTGTTCTCCAAACCAGGAGTTAACCTCTGGCCATCATATTGCTAAAGCTTTGATTTAAAATTGCACAACAGCTGTGGAAATGGAAGTTTTGCCATTTGAATAGCAGTGTGTTCAGTCTGAAAACAAGGAGGTTTTGGCTTTGATGAAGTGTGCAAAGTAGACAGGACGGTGTTTAGTGTTTTAAAGAAAGTGTGGTTAACAATTGAGATCTGTGTCTAAAGCAGATAATTGTGCTTATGGTTTAGCATAATTGGTTTAGGGAGTTGGCACATGCGTTACAGTTTGCTGTCATTGTGTTAGAAGTTCCAGTTTTTGAGTGTAATCAATCGAGAAAACCTGTAATAGCGTGAGATGCCTAAACCTGTCTGGGGACTGGCTGTATGTGTTTAATGACGTGTTGAATCAAGCTTACAGAAGCTTTCTCTTTCTGCCCTATTTACTTTTATTTTATGCAAATTTGCAGCGGTTATTTTTTCCTATGTGCTTTTTCTGTCCTCACAGGCGATAAACCAGGACGTGATCTTTCCACTGATGTGCTACAAGGATGAAGATGAGAAGCTGTGGCAAGAGGACCCTTATGAGTATATCCGCATGAAATTCAGTGAGTTCTCCTGTCTGACTCTAGTCTCCCAGCACATTCCTTAATGTAGTCGGACCTCATCTAGTTTACTGTGGCAAATTCCCTTATATGGGTACGGTATTCCATTCTTATTTATTATAAATTATACAAATTATTTTGAAACTTTACTGTATGTTTTCTCAGATTTATACGACGACCATGTTTTCCCTGCAACGGCTGCTCAAAGTCTGCTGTGCAAAGCAGCCAGAAAACGAAAGGAAGTGAGTGCCTATACTTACTATATTTATAAACACTGTGACTCAGTCAAGGCTTTATAGTCAGTATCACTATGAGCTTCATGGTCACGTAGCCCAGATCATTTAGAGTGGAACATCATTTGATATGTAGAATAAGTATTGATACATTTTATTCTGAAACAGGACCTGTTTCCATCTCCCAGTCCAAATTATGCCAACATGGCGGTTTTTGGGTCCTCCTAGGTTCTTCCTCAGATGATGGAGTTCTGCCACCAGATCCTGATGGACCCCGGTGCTGACCCCCGCAGGAAGGATGGTGCACTGCACGTCATCGGCTCCCTGGCTGAGCTCCTGCTGAAGGTAAATGAACACAGAAAGTAGTGCAACATCAGACTTTTATGTGCTGAGATGGTAAAGCATATCTATTCAGATGTTAACTCTGTCCTTCTTTCTCTCTCTTCCACACATAGAAAAGATTGTACAGGGATCAAATGGAACTCATGTTACAGAACTACGTGTTTCCACTGCTAAACTCAAACCTTGGCTATTTGCGAGCTAGGGTGAGTAAAAAGTATTGATGTGTGTGTGTGTGTGTCTGTGTGTGTGTGTGTATGTGTGTGTGTGTGTGTGAGAGAAGGAGCGAGAGAGCGCACCATTTCTGTTTGGAAGTTTTTATTTCTATTGACCCCAGCTCATTTCTTGGCCCACAGTCCTGTTGGGCTCTACGTTCACTAAATGTGAGTTCACAGCTGTATTCTGCCATTCCTCCTCCTATATCCTTATTTCACTTCTGGCCACTAGAGGGTGCAACATTCAAAGTATTTCACAGAGTGTTTCACAAGTGTTCCTGGGTACTGGTGCATTGGCGTACTTTTCTTTTTCTCATATTGTAGACATTATTTTTCAGCCCTGTAATCCTGTGTGGATTGTTAAATACTTTTTTCCATCATTGGTTGTTGGAGTTTTCTACCAGTAGAAAGGTTTGTCATGATGTGTCTGGTCCGGGTCTCTCCTCAGTCCTGCTGGGTCCTGCACTCGTTCAGCCCACTGAAGTTCCATGATGAACTGGTCCTGAGGAACGCAGTGGAGCTGGTCAAGCAAGACCTGATCGCCGACAAAGAGATGCCGGTCAAGGTGGAGGCGGCCATCGCCCTACAGACCCTTGTCAGCAACCAAGAGCAAGGTCAGCAAGAGTTCACATCTCCTTTGTTGTGTCCGGTGCATATGCTGTCCATTCCTCTGTGAAAGCTCCTCTCATGTGTTTGCCACTTTTTCAAGCATGTTTTTGTAAGCAACTAACGTAGTACTGGTGTCATCTTCAAACTAATTTTCATGGAGTCTGGCATCACGTGAAGGACAGATTAACACACATGTTGCCTTGGCTGTGCACTATACTGTATAATTGTTTGTCCGGACCGGACCACCTCAGTGCCAGTTGTGCTGTTGTTGGTGTTCGAAGTGGAAGTTTTTCGACCCAAACTCCTAACTGCTGCGTTTTAAAAAGGCTTTAAATTATATAATGATTCAAGATCACACTAGAAGGTTAATAACATATATGAGTCCCTTAAATGAACAAAGCATTCACACCTTTCTCATCCTGAGTGGAGATGTTGACATTGTTGTCTTTCTATTTTTATTTCACACTTGGTCATCTATAGGAGGACTAGACATAGTCACAATAGACATTTTTCTCACCAAATGTTATCTTTTGCTGAACTAAAAGCGTATTTAAAAAAAAAAAAATACAACGTCTCACCCAACATTCACAATACTGATCATTTTGAAGTGATTATTTATAATGACACATTCATATTAAAATTCTTTGATTAGAAATGTATATTTGTTGGATGTATCCCAGCATGTTGTCCTTCTCCCTCTAGCTAAGGTCTACATCCGGCCTTACATCCGGCCAGTGATGCAGGAGCTGCTCCACGTCATCAAGGAGACTGAGAATGATGACCTCACCAACGTCATCCAGAAGATGATCTGCGAGTATAACGAGGAAGTGTCCGTCATTGCTGTGGACATGACACAGAACCTGGTACGGTCATCTGTCAGTTTATTTGTCTGTCTGTCAGTTTATCTGTCTGTCTGTCAGTTCATCTGTCTGTCTGTCTGTCAGTTTATCTGTCTGTCAGTCAGTTGTATGTATTTTTTTAGCCGGTTCACAATGTGTGTTGGTCTCTATGCCTATGTGCTCTTTATTGTTTTGTAAACATGATAACAGGAAGCATGAGAGCCAGGCACACTACAATACCTTATGGCAGGTGGCATGTGTCATCCTGATGGGGAATGTGGTTTTTGAGCTCTGTTTCAGGAACGTAGAGGGAACAGAGGGGAAATGCATCACACTCAAATTAACACTAATTTAATACTGCCATAATGACTGTAATGTAATATTAGAATGATGTACACACACACACACGCACACACGTGCAGGCAGGCTGGCATCAGCTTGTCTCTCCCTCATTATGTGTCAGAGTTAATGAGGTCATTGGATTAAATTGCTCTCTTGGCAGGCGAGCTCTTGATTATCCCAAACACAGCTCTCATCTCCGAGGGACTAAGATCCTGTAACAGGATGTGTGTTTCTCTCTCATCTCCGAGGGACTAAGATCCTGTAACAGGATGTGTGTTTCTCTCTCTCTCATCTCCGAGGGACTAAGATCCTGTAACAGGATGTGTGTTTCTCTCTCATCTCTGAGGGACTAAGATCCTGTAACAGGATGTGTGTTTCTCTCTCATCTCTGAGGGACTAAGATCCTGTAACAGGATGTGTGTTTCTCTCTCATCTCTGAGGGACTAAGATCCTGTAACAGGATGTGTGTTTCTCTCTCATCTCCGAGGGACTAAGATCCTGTAACAGGATGTGTGTTTCTCTCTCTCTCATCTCCGAGGGACTAAGATCCTGTAACAGGATGTGTGTTTCTCTCTCATCTCTGAGGGACTAAGATCCTGTAACAGGATGTGTGTTTCTCTCTCATCTCCGAGGGACTAAGATCCTGTAACAGGATGTGTGTTTCTCTCTCATCTCCGAGGGACTAAGATCCTGTAACAGGATGTGTGTTTCTCTCTCTCTCATCTCCGAGGGACTAAGATCCTGTAACAGGATGTGTGTTTCTCTCTCATCTCTGAGGGACTAAGATCCTGTAACAGGATGTGTGTTTCTCTCTCATCTCTGAGGGACTAAGATCCTGTAACAGGATGTGTGTAGAGGGAACAGAGGGGAAATGCATCACACTCAAATTAACACTAATTTAATACTGCCATAATGACTGTAATGTAATATTAGAATGATGTACACACACACACACGCACACACGTGCAGGCAGGCTGGCATCAGCTTGTCTCTCCCTCATTATGTGTCAGAGTTAATGAGGTCATTGGATTAAATTGCTCTCTTGGCAGGCGAGCTCTTGATTATCCCAAACACAGCTCTCATCTCCGAGGGACTAAGATCCTGTAACAGGATGTGTGTTTCTCTCTCATCTCCGAGGGACTAAGATCCTGTAACAGGATGTGTGTTTCTCTCTCATCTCCGAGGGACTAAGATCCTGTAACAGGATGTGTGTTTCTCTCTCATCTCCGAGGGACTAAGATCCTGTAACAGGATGTGTGTTTCTCTCTCTCTCATCTCCGAGGGACTAAGATCCTGTAACAGGATGTGTGTTTCTCTCTCATCTCTGAGGGACTAAGATCCTGTAACAGGATGTGTGTTTCTCTCTCATCTCTGAGGGACTAAGATCCTGTAACAGGATGTGTGTTTCTCTCTCATCTCCGAGGGACTAAGATCCTGTAACAGGATGTGTGTTTCTCTCTCATCTCTGAGGGACTAAGATCCTGTAACAGGATGTGTGTTCCTCTCTCTCTCATCTCCGAGGGACTAAGATCCTGTAACAGGATGTGTGTTCCTCTCTCTCTCATCTCCGAGGGACTAAGATCCTGTAACAGGATGTGTGTTTCTCTCTCATCTCCGAGGGACTAAGATCCTGTAACAGGATGTGTGTTTCTCTCTCATCTCCGAGGGACTAAGATCCTGTAACAGGATGTGTGTTTCTCTCTCTCTCATCTCCGAGGGACTAAGATCCTGTAACAGGATGTGTGTTTCTCTCTCATCTCCGAGGGACTAAGATCCTGTAACAGGATGTGTGTTTCTCTCTCTCTCATCTCCGAGGGACTAAGATCCTGTAACAGGATGTGTGTTTCTCTCTCATCTCTGAGGGACTAAGATCCTGTAACAGGATGTGTGTTTCTCTCTCATCTCTGAGGGACTAAGATCCTGTAACAGGATGTGTGTTTCTCTCTCATCTCTGAGGGACTAAGATCCTGTAACAGGATGTGTGTTTCTCTCTCATCTCTGAGGGACTAAGATCCTGTAACAGGATGTGTGTTTCTCTCTCATCTCCGAGGGACTAAGATCCTGTAACAGGATGTGTGTTTCTCTCTCTCTCATCTCCGAGGGACTAAGATCCTGTAACAGGATGTGTGTTTCTCTCTCATCTCTGAGGGACTAAGATCCTGTAACAGGATGTGTGTTTCTCTCTCATCTCCGAGGGACTAAGATCCTGTAACAGGATGTGTGTTTCTCTCTCATCTCCGAGGGACTAAGATCCTGTAACAGGATGTGTGTTTCTCTCTCATCTCCGAGGGACTAAGATCCTGTAACAGGATGTGTGTTTCTCTCTCTCTCATCTCCGAGGGACTAAGATCCTGTAACAGGATGTGTGTTTCTCTCTCATCTCTGAGGGACTAAGATCCTGTAACAGGATGTGTGTTTCTCTCTCATCTCTGAGGGACTAAGATCCTGTAACAGGATGTGTGTAGAGGGAACAGAGGGGAAATGCATCACACTCAAATTAACACTAATTTAATACTGCCATAATGACTGTAATGTAATATTAGAATGATGTACACACACACACACGCACACACGTGCAGGCAGGCTGGCATCAGCTTGTCTCTCCCTCATTATGTGTCAGAGTTAATGAGGTCATTGGATTAAATTGCTCTCTTGGCAGGCGAGCTCTTGATTATCCCAAACACAGCTCTCATCTCCGAGGGACTAAGATCCTGTAACAGGATGTGTGTTTCTCTCTCATCTCCGAGGGACTAAGATCCTGTAACAGGATGTGTGTTTCTCTCTCATCTCCGAGGGACTAAGATCCTGTAACAGGATGTGTGTTTCTCTCTCATCTCCGAGGGACTAAGATCCTGTAACAGGATGTGTGTTTCTCTCTCTCTCATCTCCGAGGGACTAAGATCCTGTAACAGGATGTGTGTTTCTCTCTCATCTCTGAGGGACTAAGATCCTGTAACAGGATGTGTGTTTCTCTCTCATCTCTGAGGGACTAAGATCCTGTAACAGGATGTGTGTTTCTCTCTCATCTCCGAGGGACTAAGATCCTGTAACAGGATGTGTGTTTCTCTCTCATCTCTGAGGGACTAAGATCCTGTAACAGGATGTGTGTTCCTCTCTCTCTCATCTCCGAGGGACTAAGATCCTGTAACAGGATGTGTGTTCCTCTCTCTCTCATCTCCGAGGGACTAAGATCCTGTAACAGGATGTGTGTTTCTCTCTCATCTCCGAGGGACTAAGATCCTGTAACAGGATGTGTGTTTCTCTCTCATCTCCGAGGGACTAAGATCCTGTAACAGGATGTGTGTTTCTCCTTCTCTACTGCAAGCTCACTCTCCTCCGTCTGTCAAAGCTGTGGATCTGTTCCTGTTATGTTCTTTTTTATCTACAGTCAGGGCAGCATTAAGGTGTCTATTAGCACTACTATTGTTACTAAAAGCGGTAAAGTACAGCGGTACAGTTTGTTTAGTTATACACAGGATGAGACATTTTTAATTCCTTGTGTTATTGGTTGGGGACTTCCCATAGTGGCCAATTATCTCACTGTGACGTGCAAGTACTCAAATCCAACAACCGAACCTAACATAACCAACATGCCAAATGCCAAGCCATAGATCCTGAGGATACCACAACGCACTACTGCCTGGTAACAGACGCTACATGCGCTGCCTGTTGTACCCTGGATCCATAAAGGCCCTCCTTGACAGTACAACATGTGCTGTCATGCACTGTTAAACACCACAACCTGACTGCCCAAACACTGAACCTGAGCAAAAGGATACAACAATAACAATAACAAACTTTGTGAGCATTTCAGGCAGGCACCTTCGTTCATCAGTGTTTGGGTGAATTAAGCCCACAACACATCCAGAAGGCTCAATGGTGGTGTCTGGCGTCCCAGACCCACCCGTTCTCCATACTCATGATGGATTCAGACACCTGCTACTACCAAAAACAACAACACATATACCTAAAGATACACCTCAGCAAGATTTCTCAGTGATATTTTAGGTTAATTCACAAATGAGTAATCTGCGAGCGCCTCAGCCACAACTGCTGGCTTGCTTTTTCAGCAGCCTCAGACAACTCCTTTAAAGCTCCTTTGAAGGACCGTCCTCAAACCAAAATCCATCAGAATTGTTGTCCATCTCTACTGGTCTTGGGTGTGCTTGCCAAACTCATTCCCTCGCGTCCGCTACCAGTTCTGCATACATTTAGCTTCTTCCTTTCAAAGGCCTCCGCAATCGCATCTTCAAAGGGAATCGTTAACTAGAAAAAGTAAACAATGCACTCATACTCAAAAATCATCCTGGCTGGTCTGATAGCAGTCACAACAATGCACTGTGGAATTGGAAGTTGTCAGTATCTATTATCTGTTAAGTAAGGTCTGTAATCTATAACCATAGTACATTTCAATCTCTTGATGGAAACAGGCAGTAGATAGTTGGCATAGAGTAAGAATAGGAAAAGCTTCTCTCTGATCTTTCATTTTGCATTCTAAACTGTTGTCAAGGTGTAAAAAGGTAGTCTTGTGATTGTGTGTGTGTTTATTTATGAGCACGTGTGTGTGTGTGTGTGTGTGTGTGTGTGTGTTGTGCAGGCTGAGATCTTCCGTAAGGTGCTGGAGAGTGAAGAGTATGAGGAGTGTGAAGATAAGACCGTCATGGCTCTGGGGATTCTAAGCACCATCGACACCATCCTCACAGTCATGGAGGACCACAAAGAGGTACTGCCTTACATACACACACACACACACACACACACACACACTCAAGCGCACAGACGCACCATACACACACCTCTCTCACTCACACACTCGCACATAAAAAAACACATCACACACACCTCTCTCTCAAACTCACATTTCTTTTTTCAGATTACCCAACAGTTGGAAGGCATCTGCTTACAGGTGATCGGCTTGGTTCTGCAGAAACCTATCATAGGTAGGGTACTGTGTGTGTGTGTGTGTGTGTGTGTGTGTGTGTGTGTGTGTGTGTGTACGCCTACAGATGAATATAATATATGGATTGTTCTGTGCAGTTATGTTATTATCTGACTCTATTCTTCAGATGTTTTTTCCCCCTCATTTCTGCATTTTGTTGTTTTACTTTCTCCAGCAGAATGTGATTACCCTTAACCCTGTGCTCTCAATAACTGCACTCATATGGTAGTTAGCATTTCCTATTCATGCCCAGTTTACGCTAATAACATAAGCAATGCGCTGACAAAAACACAGTTCTTCTGTTGACCTTCAGGGAGACCACATGCGCTTAAGATCCTTTCCTTTGTGGTGCATAATGTAAGACTATTAACGGCTCAAGAATGAATATTCATCAAGCACAGCTCTTAAGCCCTCATACCTTAGGATCTCCCTCTGCACAGAATACAAATGGAGCACCTTAATCCCACAATGAATGATTATGACATTTAATTATGAAAGTTAATTAATCTTAGCGCGGCCCATACTGCGGCGTGGTGGCTTTACTCAATCATGCTTTAATTGTCACCTTTGTGTTTAATTCCTTGTCGTAGCCGTGCGGGGCTTTGTGTGGACAGAATGGATGAGGAAGAGCGTTAATGAAAGTATTAGCATGATAAAATGGCTGGGTGCTGTTACAAAGGGCTCTTTTGAGAGGCGTGGGTGTGTACGGGGAGGGCGGCCCAGTGGAGCCGCTTCTCCCCCGTAGGGAGTGCGTGTGTGTGTGTGTGTGTGGGTAGCGGCTGTGATCACGGAGGATGGAGGCTCTGATTGAGGGGATTTGATGGGTTGGGGTTAGGCCTCCTGTCTGATAAGTTTGACAGTGGCTGTTTTTGACGGAGGCTGTGTGGGGATTTAGGAGGGATGATTCGTTTGATTGAAGCTCTGTGTGTTTGTTCGGAGGACTTGTCACTTTTCTTTTCACTCTGATGTTGATCAAGCTTTTGTTCTTTCCTTCTTTTTCTTGTCTTTCTTGTTGTGTCTCCTTCTCGTTTTCACAAACCACACGCTCACTCACGTACACGTTCTCTCTCCTCTCCCCTCTGTAGAGTTCTATGAGGAGATTCTGTCGCTGGCGTTCGGCCTGACCTGTCAGACCATCTCCCCACAGATGTGGCAGCTGCTGGGGGTGCTCTTCAACGTCTTCCAGCACGACTGCTTTGATTACTTCACAGGTAACCGCCAGTCTGAATCCACCACAGCCAACTCCACCGCGCCCCCCCCCTCGCACCATACAGTACAGGCACAGGTCACAAAGCCAGACTGGGGTTAAGAGAACCCGTCATGCATCAGAGATCTGAGAGTCAAATCTGCATCAAAGCAGGACCACAACAGCTGTGAGAGACTTGGAACCACATCACAAAGCTCTGAGTCAGTTAGTCAGTCAAACTAAAGTGACACTCATTCCTTCAGATCAGGGTTCATTTTTTTCATTTTATGGTGTGGGACCGCTTGTTGTCATTTACGGTCCTGTTTATATACGGTCCTGTTCATATACAGTCCTGTTTATACACGGTCCTGTTTATATACGGTCCTGTTTATATACGGCCCTGTTCATATACAGTCCTGTTTATATACGGTCCTGTTTATATACGGTCCTGTTCATATACAGTCCTGTTTATATACGGTCCTGTTCATATACAGTCCTGTTTATATACGGTCCTGTTTATATACGGTCCTGTTCATATACAGTCCTGTTTATATACGGTCCTGTTTATATACGGTCCTGTTCATATACAGTCCTGTTTATACACGGTCCTGTTTATATACGGTCCAAGTAGGACTTGTGGTGTGATGTATGACAGCTGAGATTAGATTCATATGAAGAATGGCTTTTTTTCACACAGATATGATGCCCCTGTTGCATAATTATGTGACCGTGGATACGGATACACTTCTGTCCAATCCCAAACACCTGGAGATTATCTACACCATGTGTAAGAAAGTAAGTGGCCCTCCAATGTTGCCTGTTGTATTTGTCTTATTATGCAGAGAAACGTTGAATTCTGAGCTAGCTAATCTGAACTGTGGTTTTAGCTGCATGGTGTGTAGGTCAGTCTCCCTCAGGACATGGCCTTGGTATTACTAATTAACAAAGATTTACAGCTTTTCTAACGGCTCAACATGTTTGGGAAAAGCCTTCAATTTAAGTCCTCTGGATTTTAATGAATGAGGAATAATTAAAAGTTCCACAGAAATGTAAAATAATTAGTGGTCTTGTTTATCTCGGAGGGTATGGCCATGAGTATTAAGTTGTGTTTCACAAAACTTAAAAACACTATGACCTCTCTTGCCTCCTTTTGAGGGAAAATAATGCCTTGATGACTGTCTCCACGGAGATTTTGTCTGATTCCCACTGATTCCCACTACTCCATTGCAGGTGTTAACCAGTGACGCCGGGGAGGATGCTGAGTGCCACGCTGCCAAACTCCTGGAGGTCATCATCCTGCAGTGCCGTGGCAGGGGCATCGATCAGGTAAACACAGCTGTGTGTGTGTGTGTGTGTGTGTGTCTGTTTGTGTTGGTGGTGTCATTAAGAAAATGTATCACTCAAACAACTCTGTCTCTTTCTTAATTGTGTTGGTGTGTGTATGTGTGTTTGTTTGTGTGGATGCCTGTGTGTTCCATCTCCCAGTGCATCCCCCTGTTTGTGGAGGCCGTTCTGGAGCGCCTGACGCGAGGAGTGAAGTCCAGTGAGTTGAGGACCATGTGTCTGCAGGTGGCCATCGCTGCTCTCTACTACAGTCCCGCCCTCCTGCTCCACACACTGGACAACATCCGCTTCCCTCACAGCCCAGAGCCAATCACAGCACAGTTCATCAACCAGTGGATGAATGACACAGAGTTCTTCTTGGGGTAAGATATCCATGTTTACATCAATGTTGTTTGAGCATCAGGAGATATGCATCATGCATTTCAGTCAATTACCATTCATACCACTGCACCAAGAGCATAGCAGTGTTTTGCCAGTGTACTGGGCCTGTTGTATTCACATTCCTGCAGCTACCACTAGAGGGAGACATATATTTGCTCCTGGTTTAAGAGTTGCTGCTGGTTTTAGATGAACTATAGAACTCCACTGATTTCTCCTCGTGCGTTAGTCTCCACGACCGTAAGATGTGCATCATCGGCCTGAGCATGCTGATGGAGCTGCCCAGCCGGCCGGCGGCGGTGGATACGGTGGCCGTCCAGATCATCCCCTCCGTCCTGCTGCTCTTCCTGGGCCTCAAGCACATCTACGCCTCCCGCATGCTCCACAAACAAGAGGCCCTGGCCAGGGGCCAAGGCACCGAGGAGGATGAGAACGGTAGGAGAAGAGACTAGCAGCCAGGCAACAGCAGCACTCTCACACAGCTTCACAGAGCCAGATGTGGTTCTCTGTGTGAGTGTGTGTGTGTGTGTGGGGGGGGGGGGGGGGTCCAATCCGTTTAAAGTTTGGATCACTGTGAAAATAGGCTATTGAAAAGGCTACTCCCATGACCATCTTCTACTCAAGTCCACCCCCAGTATCCCCCCCAAAAAAACAGCCTTTGAAGTGCTCCACTTCAGATCAGCCTTCACAAGATGCTGCATTGGTAGAGAAATGTTCTTTCTGGTTCTGTTTAATGGTCCCCACCCACTTCTAAGCAGAATGCGCTCCATTCTCTCCAACTGCATCCTCTGAAAGCCTGGCTCCAGGAGGCTATTACTCAGAATGGGCCGTCTGTGGAATGAACGTTTGTGAAATGAACAGACTATTTTGGATAACTATTTTTTTAATGTTTTTGTATTATAGAGCACCTAATGACCTGTAGCTTGCAGAGGCAGAAGCATCATTTTTCCCCTCAGTGTAGGGAGGTCCCCCTCTAACCTCAGTTTCATCAGGTGACACTGTAATCATGTGTAGCAGCCGTGCTCTGGGGCTTGCTGTGAAACAAAATGGTGTGCTTGCGCAGAATGAATAGATTCAATGTGTATCACTCAATTTGTATTAGTAGCTTTCAGCCTCTCAAAAAATTCCTCCAATTTAGGAGAAGTCTCCAGTGTGTGGGTATTATAATATCTTTTTCAGATCAGTTTATTTGATGTGACTTGGCAGTTCACTCTTGTGAGGGAAAGTTTTGAAACAGAATCGAGATATAAGCAGTGAAGACCAAAGCACAGTGGGGTGTATTATATTTTTATTAGATTTTTTTCCCCCTTCCTGTCTAAATGATTGAATCTTGGAGCTCCCAAAGCTCTTCGACACAGATTATAAAAACACCCGGTAACCTGAGGCAGAAGCCAGTCAAGCTTAATGTACCAATTAATTACACTACATAACCCATCAGCCCCCTGTGGTACTGCTGGAATCCTCATCTTTATGTCTGTCGGATGACACAGACTGGATTCCAAGTAGAAGGAGGGAGCTGCCTCTAATGGGTGACAGAAAGAATGTCAAGTGTGAAATCAACCATTTATTCCATTTATATAGCTTTTAATGTGGACTAGTCAGGCATTTCAGCAGTAACCCAAAACAACTCCCACACGTTAATCCCCTTTCACATACATTTTAAACAGTTGTAATACATTATTTCATTTTGTGATTTGGGTTGGAAAGCTGCCTCCCATTTCCCTATTGTTAGCTCTTAATATATCTCTGCGTGAGATCTAGGTGGTGGAGGTACTGATGTGTCATGTCCCAAATTCCAGAAGAGATTCCGAGCGATGAGGATGAGGTGAGCGAGACCCGGAGCTCCATGCAGCAGTCCTGCAGCGCTCCGGCCAGCCAGGGGGACGAAGACGAGGATGACGATGACGAGGATGACTACTGGGATGAAGAAGGGCTGGAGGGCACACCGCTGGAAGAGTACAGTACGCCCCTGGACTATGACAACGGAGAGGACGAGTACCAGTTCTTCTCAGCATCCCTGTTGCGTATGTAACACACTTACACACACACACACACACACACATGTGACACACACACCTAGAGATTCACACAAACTATCTCTCACTCTACAAAATGTAAGGGAACCAGGATAGAGATGAAAGTTTTATCAGGTTATGGGTCTTTCTTTAAAGTAGATGAGATTAGATTAGATGAGATTAGAATTAAGTCTAGATTCAATTTTGTTATCAGATCGCTCCTCCTGCCTCTTACGATTTCATATTTGTATAATAGGGACATATGATAGGGAAAAAGTTGGAAATCCCTAAATTGCAAGGGCACACTACATTCAAAGTCCCAGAAGTTGCCACACAGTCACTATTAAAACCAAATATTAGTGTGGTACCTTGCCAAGGACCTTCAGGTCATTTCTCTTTTGTCATGGAAGTGCACCTGCTGCCCTGACCCCACACACTTGAATTGTACTGCCTGTTTCACAGTGTGCATGTGTGTGTGTGTGTGTGTGTGTGTGTGTGTGTGTGTGTGTGTGTGTGTGTGTGTGTGTGTGTGTGTGTGTGTGTGTGTGTGAGCTGACTTGACACTTCTTCAAGCTGTAACAGTGCTGAGCTCGGACATCACCCCATACATCATAGCCTTGTTATATACAGTATGTGTATACACACACCACACCAGCACATACATTTGGCTGAAAATCGAATCTGCAGGGACAGAGTTTCTCTTTCATACACGTCATAGACACACACACACACACACACACACACATACACACACATACACGTGTGCGCACACACACACACACACATCTCTACTCACAGTGTTGTGCTGGTCCTGCAGGGGTCCAGAGCTCAGATGCGAGCTGGTACCAGAGTCTGACGGCTCCACTCAGCGATGACCAGAAGAAGCAGCTGCAGGAGATCTACAGCCTGTCACAGCAGAGGAGGAGCACCGTCCCTAAGGGACAGTGGTGAGTAAGGTGTAGGGCTGTACGGTTAATTGCATTTGCGATTAAATCGCAATATGGTAAAACGCGATTTTCTAACCGCATTGTTTTAAGATGTTACATTTTGCACATAGTGTTTAAAGCAGCATAATGGATCAATTGCTAATCCCTAACGAGGTGCTAGTGGCTCAAACTAGCGAATATTTGATTACTTTGACACTATGACAAACTAGTTAGTCTAACATCTAGGACAGTCAAACATCAATCAAGTGCAACACAAGACAAAGCAAGACGGCAAATAAGCTACTTACTAGTTCGGCAGAAAGTACAAACCGGGCGGCTTCAGGCAAACCTACATAACGCAGTCATTTGCCCAAGGACCCTGGTATGGCAATGGCACGGAGGCGATTCTCCATATTAAAAGTAATTGTAGTGCCCCAATTTTTTAAAAGCTGTTATTTAAGGTAAAACTGTTTATCCTTACCCTAACCATGAAGTACAATTACTGCATAATGCTTTGTGTTTATACTTACAATGACTTGTAAAGCCACCGATTTGTTTCTGTAATGAGCGGTTCAATTGAATTGCAAAATGTGGAAAAGAATATTTTACACTAAATGTATCTAATATTGTGTTGGTCATATTTAAAACATTCATTACGTTTTTTTGGGAAAAAAGAGGATAAAATGAAAAAAAAATTGCATATTAAATCACAATCACAATCACAATCACAATATTTGGGGGGGAAATCGCAAATAGATTATTTTCCCAAATCGTTCAGCCCTAGTAAGGCCTGTGTGTGTGTGTGTGTGTGTGTGTCTGTCTGTCTGTCTGTGTGTGTGTGTGTCTGTCTGTGTGTGGGGGTGTGTCTGTGTGTGTGTGTGTGTGGGGGTGTGTGTGTAAGCATGTGAGAGCGTCATGAGAGGAGAGAGCTGACCAGAGAGGAAGAGGAGTGGTACTAAAAGGAGAGAGGGAGAGTTACGTGTGGTTGGGGGGGCAGTTGAGTGCTGGCTTATAGAATTGGATTAAGGGAGTTGTCAGATGTGTTTGTGTTTAAACATTTGAACATTTTTCATGTCAAACTAACTCGGTCTCTTTTGTTTTTACAGTTGAAATGGAAAGAGAAAATGCTGGAGGTGCACATGGAGCGGATGCTTTGGGCTGGGATCTTTAGCAGATTAGCCCAGGAACCGGTTCAATCTAGATCAGACCTTAAGCATCCCATCATGAACTGGTTTCACTCAATCATCTAACCAGACCCCCTGTGGTCTGGGAGCTAGACTGGACCACTGAGGCCACATGGCTGTGGGCTAGAGGTTGCTTTGGGTCAGCCAGCCACCAGCTCACTCATTCACCAGTGCTGTGTTTGTGAAAGAGAGAGAGAGAGTGTGTGTGTGTGTGTGAGTGTGTGTGTAAGAGTGTGTATGTGAGCGTGAGAGAGAAATAGTGTGTGTGTGTGAAAGGGGGAGAGAGAGAGAGAAAGTGAGAGTGTGAGTGTGTGTGTGTGTGTGTGTGTGTGTGTGAGAGAGAGAGAAAGTGTGAGAGTGTGAGAGAGAGAGAGAAAGTGTGAGAGTGTGAGCGAGAGTTAGAGTGAATGTTTTGTTCTGAATAGGCTGTGTGTGTGAGAGAGAGAGAGTGAGTGTGTGTTGTTCTGAATGGGGTGTGTGTGCACATGGGTGCGTGTACATATCTGTGTCTTTCTTCCTCTGCTGTGCTTTCTCTGTCCTGAGTTGCTGTGAGGCTGGACTTAGGCTGTGGAGCTACACCGTCAGGACAGTGCTGTCCTCCTTCTGGACAGACTGAAAGACAGACAGACAGACAGAAGAAGAAGACTTGGAAGTTGGGAGACTTTTAAGAGTGTGCGTCTGCAGTTTTGTGTGTGTGGATACACTCTTCTTTAGCATATGAAATCTGACTTGAGTAGATGATGGCACAAGTACACTCTGTGTTTTTGTTTTTCTTTATGTAACAGATGAGTTTTCTGAATTAACTTAAAAAATAAAAAATCCATAAACTGTATGTAACATCCAGATGCTTCTCCTGCCTCTGTGTGTGTGGGTGTGTGGGTGTGTGTGTGTGTGTGTGTGTGTGTGTGTGTGTGTGTGTGTGTGGGTGAAAGAGCGAGAGAGAGAATCAGGGGGTATGTGTGTTGGGGGGAGTGAGGAAGAGGAGGCAACCTCTGACCAATAGGTCACTTAAGAGGGCCGTCCAGTGGTGGAGTGCATCAGCAGCATAGATCACTGATCACAGGTTAAAGGGCCATCCAGTTAAAGAGCCTTTTATTCGCATCGGCCTAAAATCACTGAAATCAAACAATGAATCGATGGAACACGACATGTGACCACAGAACTAAACAGGTCCAGGCTCTTTGACTGGTCAAGTGAATAGGAGGAATCCACATTAATGGCGGCTGAGTTTTGAAAGATTCTGATAGATGGTGTTAAGATGTGCTGTAAGGTAGGCCTGCTCTTGGAGTCAAACAGAAGGTCAGTAGGGGCGTCTAGAGGGCAAAGCAGACATGCATTTCCTCTTTTCACTATTTTCCATTTCATGAACCTTTTTAAGGTGCAATGTAGAGGCCATTTTCACAGCAAAAAAGCTCCTTCAAGGGTTATTTACTGTGAAGCTGATGGTGAAAGGGGTTCTTAAGTTAACCTCATTGTACATCCAGCGAGTTTCCTAAAAGAAGGTCCCTTATCTGGACGTAGGCCCTCCTTTATTCTACCCCTGGTTAAAGGTAAGATCTTTTAGACCTCTGCCTTACAGAAGATTTCGATACTAAGTAGATACTTATTTACAGGTGACATTTATTTACTGTATCACTTCTTCCATGTCACTCTGAATTTTTGTCTCTGTTTTCTGTGTCTATGACTGCATAGCTCTGAAGCTGCTAACCTTAGACTTGTGTGTCACCCCTGGCTAATGCGTGGTGCTGACAAAGGTTATTATTACAGAAGGTGTTTGCTGTCAGCATTAACAGGAGAGGCAACACTACCTTCCAATATACTCATGTAGAAAATCAATTTCATGTTCTCGCCTTCTCACTCCATTCTCACTATTCTCTTGTTTCTTTCTCTCTCTGAATTCATGTTCTTGCTCCCAGAGTTATGGCCTAGAAGCGCTCATGCGTTGTGCATCTTGAGTGTTACGTTTTTCATTAGTGTTGTGCTGCAAGCCTGAACTTGGCTGGAGTGAAGGACAGCTCTCAGACAGCTCTCAGTCTCCCACTAACCCATTCTACTAAATAGGCTCACTGTTCCTCCTGCCAGGCAGAATGCATGTGCTCCTTCTTATATTTTAAATGGCTTTTGAATGGGGTCTTTTTTTGCAAGTAGAATTCTCTTTTTAAAAATGTTCCTTTAACTGTTCATTATGTAAACATTTTCAGGCCTACTGTTTAGAGGAGGAAAACAGTCAAGGAAGTTTCAAGGAATAAAGTGTCTATGTGAAGATATAAATAAACTGATCGTACATATTTATCTGAACACTAGGTTGTAAACAGTTCAGGTGATGGATAGCAAGAGCCCACACCAGACCAGTACATTATGAAGAGCCACACCAGACCAGACCAGACCAGACCAGTACATTATAAAGAGCCACACCAGACCAGACCAGTACATTATAAAGAGCCACACCAGACCAGACCAGTACATTATAAAGAGCCGCCACCAGACCAGTACATTATGAAGAGCCACACCAGACCAGTACATTATGAAGAGCCTCACCAGACCAGTACATTATGAAGAGCCACACCAGACCAGTACATTATAAAGAGCCGCCACCAGACCAGTACATTATGAAGAGCCTCACCAGACCAGTACATTATGAAGAGCCTCACCAGACCAGTACATTATGAAGAGCCACACCAGACCAGTACATTATGAAGAGCCTCAGCAGACCAGTACATTATGAAGAGCCTCACCAGACCAGTACATTATGAAGAGCCACACCAGACCAGTACATTATGAAGAGCCTCACCAGACCAGTACATTATGAAGAGCCACACCAGACCAGTACATTATGAAAAGCCGCCACCAGACCAGTACATTATGAAGAGCCACACCAGACCAGTACATTATGTAGTGTTATCTGAGGACGAACATGTTTTTTTCACTGCACACAAATCTCCTTGATCATTTCACGATTTCCATGACAATAATTCCCAGATGAGAAGTTGCACCTCTCCAAATGAATCGGAATGCATGTGATTTCCCCAGTGCTCAGCAGTACCAAGTGTTTTTTCTATCTCCGGCTCACTCAGAGAGAGAGAGAGAAAGCGAGAGAGAGAGAGCACACTGCAGTGCAGTGCAGTGCAGGTGTGTGGGCCCCTCAGGCGTGAGAGGGAGTGTTGTTGTGTGCCTGTTCCCCTGTGGCAGCTGTCACAGCTCTGCCTTGCATCACTGCACCTGTCAGAACCTCTGACCCACTTACTGACTGGGAGAAGGAGCGAGGGCACTGCTCAGGTGAGCCTCGTGCCACTCCGGGGAATGGCAGAAAGACGGCATCTGTCCCCACCTGAGACCCCGTCCCCTCCAGCTGCCTGCTCTTGCTCCTGCTCCGCAAGCCTCCCACAGTCATCCATATAACATGAGCTTGCAATGGAGCAGATTGTGTGTGTGTGTGTATGTGTGTGTGTGTGTGTGTGTGTGTGTGTCTGTCTGTCTGTTTGGTGAACTGTTGTTTGTGGGAGCAATTTGTGATGCTCATCTGAAACTGAAGTGTGTATGAGTACCTCCTATCATTTGGTTGTGCAGCTGTGATTGCGAGTGCTCAGGTGTGTATTAGCAATGTAGAGAGGGAGACTGAAGCTGGCAGGCACTGATGAGATCGGACTGAAGGACAGGAGATAAATAATCACTTGGTCCCTACTGTACCAACTGCTGTGTGGTGGGAAAACATGGCGGTTTAGGTTTGTGTGTTTCAGTCCCACAACTCCAAGCATGAATGTCCAAACTCCTGACCCACACTTTTGCGCAGGACTAAACTTTTCTTTGAGCTGTATTTTTTTATCTGTTAAACAGAAAGGCCCATCCTCGGACTCACTGTGTTCTCAATCTTCACACCTGAGTGAGTGAGGCGCTTTGTTCCTCCTCTCTCTGCTAATGTACCTATTCTTCACGATGAGCCACTTGAGAGATTACACCGTGTATCATCGCCTGCGTGACAGCAGCGCCGTCTTCAGGAACGGACCGCCTCATTTAGCGGCAATCAGCTACTGAGCTGTAATGATTGAATCAAAATGCTTTCGTGATGGACCCTGGTTGCCTTTGTGAAAGTGCAGCCGTGTCATAAGCTGTAACGGATGAGTTTGGCCGCTCTTCACAGGCCATTGACCACTGCTACTTAAATGGTGTGTTTGCTGCTAGCTGAAACAATACCTACCGCATAGCGGTATGTAATATGACCACTGCAGAATGTGAAAGAATGGGGAAGAATTAAGTGAAATGAAATGGTGTAGCGTGCGAGGGGGTTGCATGCTTCTCTGTGTGTGTATGTGTGGATGTGTGTGGGTGAGAGTTCCGAGCATGCCATGCGAATGTGGTTTGTTCGGAAATTCAGCATCCTATCTTGGAATAATGTGATTATGCCTTTCCTTTTATGTCTCGTGCCAGCTTGGAAACTTGTATAATTTGTTCCATGTTTCATTGTTATCCAATGCCTTAGTTTAGCCCTGTTTTAGGTTACTGGAGCTGTCTTTAAAACGGATTGTTTTCTGTTCATTAAAATACAGGTATAGCTTCTCATCTTTCATGCATTTTGTAAGGTTGTGTATTGTGATATTGTTTCTGTTCATTATTTTTTATTTAAATCATGCTTTTTTGGATTTAATTGCATAGGCTACATGGTTAGACAACGCATAACCATTTTAGCCATTCTGCTTGCATACAAGTTTGCTTGAACCAACTGAAGAGGAGTCCTGTGCCGGAATCCTGTCTAATAACAGATTGTGCTCTGTTTATTAAAAATCGGACCTCTTTATCATCCCGACTTTGTCAAGGCTTTCTTCATGCAAACCCAGCACACAACACAGAGTTTACGGAGTGTGCAGTGATCGGCCTTCTTGAACACACCCTTACACAGGGCAGGGTGCAGAGTTTACTATGGACAGGAAAACGAATTAAGGAATTCTGGAAATCTTCATAAAATGTTTGGGTAGAGGTGAAAGAAATCCTTGTTGTCAATGTGTATGTGTTTGTAGTTGTGAGTGCAAGTGTTTAACCTTTAATCTGAGGCTGGCCTCTGCAGCCTCTTTCTTTGGGGAATAGTGTGAGTGTGTGTGTGTGTGTCCGAGGCAGTGTGAGATGTAGCATTCTGCTGCCTGGCATTAGTGTCTGCACTTGTTTATGCGTTCAAACTGATCAAGAGCATGACCCCCTAGGCCCTACAATTAGCAGCTGGTTCATTAATCACATTTGAATGTAGCTGCCTGGCTTTGGCACGGTGTGGGTCTGAGCACACGTGCAGGGCATGGCTGTGACCACACAGTTTGTGTCCCTTTGGCCTTGGCTTTGAACTTGAGTTTCCATTATAGCTGCGTGTGTTAGGTGAATGTGTATGTTTCCCTCTTGACCTTGGCTGTTGTATTAAATTATGTGCAGCTGAGAGGCACCATATTTCTCTCTCTCACACTCTTTCTTTATTTCTTCTCTCCTTCACTCTCAGTCTCTCAAGTACAACGGAACCAATCACATGTGTAGGAGAAAACCTAGTCCAATGTCTTATTCTGACACTGGTCACAGTTTTTTCACTGCATAAATACTACTGCACCCCTGAATCCTCATACCCCTTAACACACACACTCACATGCAAAATGGCCACAGATCCATACTAGTGGCAACTGCTAACAATGTCTTCAGACTAAGTATTTACTTCAGCACTGCTGTCCTGCTAGAAAAGAACAACCTCTTTTTCTTTCCTCCCCTCTCTTTCTGCAGCCTGACGTCACCTTCCCCTGTCCTCTGGTATCCTTCAGGCCACAGACGCCCACAGATTGAGATGAAAGACTTGTGTTAGGTTTATGCCAGGACCAGAGCAGCCTTGTCTCCCTCTGTCTTATGTGTGGATCAGTGAGCTGTCCTCCGGCCAAAGGCATGCTGCTGACGCATCTCTCTGTCGACTCTAAACCGCCACCTTCACTCTTGGGCCACACTGTGTGTGGCTGCTGTTGCATGGCCACTGTGGCTGTGTCGGAAGTGGACATCATTTTTTCTTTGTGCTGCTTTCTCAAACAAATGGTGTAATGGAGGATGTTACTAACCAGGTGAGATGAATTCTACAGGAGAATGTTCGTCCTTAAGAGGACAACATTGCAACTGTGTCTGTTTAGCAGTTCACATTAACTAAAGTCAAACATCTTACATCATGATATATAAACCATTCAGCAGATTTTCCATTTCAGAAAGACCACCTTGCTAGTTGGCGTGTTTCTGTGTGCGCGTGTGTGTGTGTGCGTGTGTGTGTGTGTGTTTCTGTGTGTGTTTGTGTGTGTGTGTGTGTGACTGTGTTTGTGTGCCTGTGCGTGTGTGTGTGTTTGTGTGTGTTTCTGTGTGTGTTTGTGAGTGTTTGTGTGTGTGTGTGTGTGTGTGTGTGTTTGAGTTTGTGTGTGTGTGTGTGTGTGTGTGTGTGTGTGTGTGTGTGTGTGTGTGTGTGTGTGTGCGTGTGTGTGTGTGCGTGCGTTTGTGTGTGTGTGCGTGCGTGTATGTGTGTGTGTGTGTGCTGCTGTGGTGAACTGTGGTGTATTGGGCATGAGCTGCAGCTCAGAGAGAAAGTCCCATCCAGATGTCTCTGTCTGGCGCCTTTTGTCCTTGCTTCCGTTAGTGAAGGTTGCGAAGCCGCGTTAAAGCCTCAGCCCACAGGGAAACACAGACCTCATTCTTTATCCTCCACCCATCCGTCTGAAGGCTGAGCTCGGTTTATCTGGCAGCTCCTGCTGCACCGACCGAGTCTCGCGTGTGAAGTGTGTCTGTCCAGGATATTTTTGGGAGCAGTGTGTGACTAGGATGCTGGTTTTTGTAGAGATACGGATGTACTGTATGTGACTGAGAAGAGGGTGACTTGAAATGATACACTTCTCTGTCTGAAAGTGCATGTTTGTAATTTTGGTTTTGGGCACGCAAAGAAAGAGAAGGGCTATGAATGATTTCACTGATCATCGATTCATCCATGAAACAAATAATACTGAGCCTAATGTGTTTTACAGGTGCCATCGTTCTGCGTGCATTACCACTTTTATTTTTCCACTAATATGGATATTTAATGTAAAAGCAGATGCTGATGAATACTGTCCACACGACATGTCATTGTGTCCAGTACGTTTTGAATAACCTCTGGAGGGGTGTGTTGTGTGGCCTAATGGCCCGGCCTACTGCTTCCTATCATGAAATGTTAATGTTTCACTCACCAGACCGTCATAAAACTATTCACATCTATCCCAATGGTGCATGATAGGTTAGAAGCCTTCATTGTATGATTTTACGGCTTTGCTTGCAGACTTTTTCGAATGAAAGATTTAGCACATATCCTTGCTTACCATTAACAGTGACCTTTTGACAGACCATGCCTTGAAGAGCCACATAATGTTAGATTATTAGTCTCATTTTCGGACATCTTTAACTCTGTGAAATGAATTGTTCTGCCTAGCTCTAGGCAATATAAAACAGGCGACGATATGTTAATGTGGGCACTGTGGCGCTTTGTAAAATGCATTAATCATCAAAGGATTTGAGCCAGTGAAAATGAGTCCTTGAGCGCTGTAAGTTTTGCCAACGCAGTTTCGTAGGTCTGCTCCTTAAGAAGTCTGCAGAGATTTCTTAATTCCCCAAAGAAAGAGAATGATACTTCTCTCCGTCCTTATTCGAACTATGAATAACAATCAGTCATTAGCGCGCCCTCCCACAGTAATCATTTGTTTATTATTTATTATGTCTGAAAGTAAAGGTCATCTGCACTGCATTGCAATCATCGTCTGAAATACTCCAGTGCTTTTTATTGATTCCCAGTCTCGATGGTGCTAATGAATCGCCCTCTCTCGCTCTCTCTCTCTCTCTCTCTCAAACACACAACACGCGCTCTGTAAATGCACACAGCGCATGCGCCAAGAGGCGGTTTCTCTCAGCTTGCATTTGCAGTTGCAGTCGCTGGTTCTATCATTCGCCACCGGTGCGTCTATGAGCCGCTTGGAAATGGACCACAGCGCATCCTGGTACCTTACCCAGCGCGATCAGCGTGCCAGTCAAGAGGCAACATGACAGCACACAACCGGGAAAAGATCAGCCGCCCGCTGCGGCTCTCTGCACTCTCCGGACCGGGCAAAGGTATTCTCCGCTATGCCGTGTTGTTGGCGGTCTGCGGGCTTTGCTACACCAACTCTCTGCGAGGGGAGTTCGTACACGACGATGTGTGGGCAATTACCAACAACCCGGACGTCAGACCAGGTTCCAGCTTGCGGAGCATCTTTAGCAATGACTTCTGGGGTAAAAGGATGTCTGATAACACCAGCCACAAGTCCTACAGACCACTGTGCATTCTTACCTTTAAGTAAGTTTTCCTGCACTAATGTGCTCTCTCAGTTCTTAGTTTCAACAGGGATATGTCCAGCTGTCCACTTGTGCTTTGCTTTTGAGTGATATAGTATAGTTGTGTGTTCGTGGTTAGCACCGTCTTGTTGTCTAGCCTACTGATCTGTGTTGCAATTCGAGTCTGAGTGTGCACCAAAGTAACTTAACAAAATGGTCATGGAGTAAAATGTGTACCTTACAACATTATCACGCTGCGCAATACGCAAGCTGTGTACCGGACAGGGCGACAGAACAATTTTTTGATCGTCTAGCTATTAAACTCGTATTGGCTAAAGTTGATATCGAGAATGATCACCTTACTGTAAATAAACGGAACACTTAAACGGGAATCATAAAAGTGAAGGTACATGATCACAAGTATGCGATTGCGCAGCTGTGTTCCATTGGCAGACTGTATTCAAACCACTTGTTGCGCAGTATGCTGTGTGAAGTGTTTCTTTTGATGTTCTCAATAACGTCATTTGTTTGTGTCAGGCCAGTCAGCCAGACATGAAGTAAAACTGTGTACGAGACATACACAATACTGCTTATTCAAGTTGGGCCTAATTTACAAAACTAAAGCAAGATCTAAATGTGTCCGTCAGCGGAGGGCGTGTCCCATGGCCCGCTCTATGACGTTACTATGCACCCTGGCACGGGTCCAATGTTGAGGGTTCTGGAAATGAATCTTGAAACGAATCTGGCCACTTTGTCACACCCTTTCCCCATATGCCGATTATTAGTCGAGAGAAAATAACGTTTCTCCATGACTGAATTGTGCCGCAAGGCTATCTGATCTTCTTTTTATTAATTAACGGTATACTTAATTTTAATTCAAACCAACGCTACATTTCTGCTCGATTTGCTGCGTCTGTTGGAGAAATGTTAGGTTTACAGAACGCATTTTAAAACATTTTGATTGAGTTACACAGGGGAAGCAATTTCACGCTGCTTAGACTCGCCTGTGCCTGTGATGCTGACTTGAGCTGTCAGTGTATCCAGGAACAGGTTTAACGTTTTTTTTTCTTCCTGCAGCTACACCGGTGGTGAAGTCAAAGTGGAGGAGGCATCCTTTAGGTTTTCTGCCTGTAGCCAAAATTAAAAACCATAAAGTAGCCTCCAGGTGCAAGCACCCTCATATACCTTTCTCAAGGTGAAAATGCAGATCGCAGATGATGGCCTTGAACATGATGTAGGGCCTATTTATAGCAATGCAATTACCACACCCGTCCCACATCAGTTGAGCACAGCTGCGCGAATATTGTGTGAATATTGTGATGCCTTGAGGTAAAGAGATGTGCTCAGTGGCAAAGGAAAGGTACTGTAGCCGACGAGGGGAAATAGCTCTGCATGAAGTGTTTCTTGTGCATTTACAGAAATCATTACTAGATTGAGGTGACTGTCTAAGTCTAATTTATAGTATAGTCTAATTTATAGTATAAAGTTCAGACATATAGTCTAGAAGCGTGCAGGCTACTTTGTGCATTACTGGTTCGGGCCCGTTCTCTCCCAAGTGTGCAGCCATACACTGCAGTCACTTAATGGACAGTGCCCTGTGGCACATTTGCGTTAAGGAGTTGGGAAAGGCTGGGCATTATCACTGCTTCAGTGGGGCATCACCAGCTGCCGTTCATATCCACGAAGAGTGGGCGACCATGAGGCCATGAGAGACATTTCACATGGACCATTTGACAGATAGGTTTCCACTTTGGGCAGAGCTTCACTTGCTTCTCTGAAAAGCCCTTTTGAAGGCTAATCCACTAGATGCTGTTGGTGATGGGATGGCTGGCTGGCTGGACAGTTGTGATCAGGACAGCTATGTAGGGTAAAGATATATGACGACAGTATGGTACTGTAGAGATATATGACGACAGTATGGTAGTGTAGTGATATATGACAACAGTATGGTAGTGTAGAGATATATGACAACAGTATGGTAGTGTAGAGATATATGACAACAGTATGGTAGTGTAGAGATATATGATGACTGTATGGTAGTGTAGAGATATATGACAACAGTATGGTAGTGTAGAGATATATGACAACAGTATGGTAGTGTAGAGATATATGACGACTGTATGGTAGTGTAGAGATCAGTATGGTAGTGTAGAGATATATGATGACTGCATGGTAGTGTAGAGATCAGTATGGTAGTGTAGAGATATATGATGATTGTAGGCTAGTAAAGAGATATATGGCTTCAACTCAGTCTGGCCTGCATGCTTTATACCAATGTGAAAGCACACTTTTTTA